>NC_143557.1:78135000-78475000 GCF_054136105.1 Typopeltis vanoorti
TTTTCCAAACATTAGAAAAGAACTATTCACCTCATGGTTTTTGTATATGTCAGCAAAGTTCCTTTACTTGTTTGGTACTCTTGCTTTAAGTGCCTATATAGTACTGATTTTCTGTAAATTTGTTTATTCTACCAAATTGAGATTAATCTCTGCCTGTGATGGAGAATAATTGGGAACTGTGCACTAGGGAAACTAAATTTTTCAACATAAAACTCAGCAAATTGAGGATTTAATTAAAATAAGTTTCAATTTTAAGAGAAACGAGGTTAGAATACCTTTTATATAAACTTGATCAGACTAATACCAGACTATGGCTCATAACTTTATTTATTCACATTTTTTATGAATATCAAGCGAATTAAAGTTATTCAGAGAAGATTTACTAAGTACATGGAGGAATTTATAGTCGTTATGAGAATCTGTTGGTTGATTTTAATTTGTTGAGTTTATCTAACAGGAAATGCAGAGGAGATTTAATTAAAGCTTAAGTTATATTGGGTCGGCAAGTAAGTTTGTTCGGTTTATGTGTTAGTACAAGATTAAGCTGCTTCACCTCTTGCTATTGTTGCACTACCGTGCAACGCTATTGCACAGTTGAAAGGCAACATTTCACATAACCTTTCGTTTAACCTACTTCAGTTGCGTGTGTGTAAATATTTTTAGAAATGGAAGGAAATAATGTACATTACTGGCATATTTTGCTTTTTTATTTCAAAAAAGGCAAATGAGCTGCGGAGGTCCATAAAAAAATGTGCAGCATATGGCAAAAGTGTTTTATCAAATTCCGTTCTGGAAATTTCGACATCAGTGATGTGCCTCGCGCCAGTCACCTGACCGAGGTTGATTTGAGTGTTGTAAAGGATATCGTCGACAAAAATCCATCACAAACAGTGCAGGAGATTGCTGCAGTACTGAACATATCCCATACAAGCGTTGAAAACCATTTGCACAAGCTGGGATGTGTTTCAAAACTTAATGTTTGGGTGGCACATGAATTGACTGAGACCAGTGTGACTGCTCGCATATCCATCTGTGATTCGCTGCGATGTTGCCAAGAAAACGACCCATTATTGAAGCGGATGATTATGGGAGATGAAAAAAGGGTCGTGTACGATAACATGGTACGTAAAAGATCATGGGAGCACAAGAACGAACCACCTTGAAAGCTGGAAACCACCTTGCAAACAACCTTGAAAGCTGGATTGCATCCAAAGAAGATCATGCTCTTTGTGTGGTGGGATTATAAAGGTGTTATCCATTATGAGGTTTTACCGACAGGCAGAACAATGCAGAACAATTGATTTAACTGTCTATTGCTCGCATTTAATGCGACTGGTCCGTGCAATTAGCACAAAACGTCCTGAATTGGCAAATCAGAAAGGAGTTGTCTTTCACCACCACGACACCACACATCGTTAACAACCCAGAGTAAATTGTTACGTCTTGGCTCGGATGTTTTGCCGCATCCTCCGTATTCACCAGACCTGGCACCTTCCGATTACCACTTATTTTGATCGTTGCAGAATTCTCTGAACGGGAAAACCTTCACTAATGAGGCTGTCAAAAGACACCTGCATCAGTTTTTTGTCAGTAAACCTCAGGAGTTTTATGAACATGGCATAATGAAGTTGGTGGACAGATGGCAAGAGGTCATTGATAAGGAGGGTCAGTATACAGGGTGGCCATAAAATAACTTTCCCTCTTTGGAGGCATCTGTAGCTAAAACCAATAAACGGAATGAGACCAAATTTTATATTGAGACTTTTGAAGGCATGGGGAGATGATTTCCGCAAAAAAAAGATTTAGTACAAAAAGGTGCCGATATAGGGAAATTTTGGCGCTGGCGGAGCCTAAAACAAGCGGATAATTACGTTAAAGGCAGATAAAAAGTAATAATAACATTTCGACAACCACTTCACACGTTCCAGCTGGAATGAGTGACGTGGCTCGTTATAATAATAATAATAATAATTAAACTAAAACAACAACTTGCGAGGGACAGAAATTAATGTAGTGATTGAACTCACAGGAAGTAATGTTTTATTGGTTGGACTCGGCCACATACACGATTTTCAATGTGCTGACCTTTCTTGTGTTTAACAAATTGCATCCGGTGTGCGACATGCTCTACAGCTGAGCGTAAGGAGTCGGATTGGATGTTCATAACAGCCCGTTTTATGTTCTCTTTCAAGACATGCAAGTTACGCCACCAAGATACACAACAGATTTCAAATACCCCCCACAGCCAAAAGTCACATGGAGTGATGTCCGGGGTTCGAGGCGCCCATGCCGTTGGAAAGAACTGACTGATAATCCTCTCATTACTGAAATGCTGGCGTAAAAGGTGCCATACTGAACGTTAACTGTGTGGCTGTGCTCCATCCTGCATAAAAATTATGGAGCCCAAACATTGTCTTTGCTGCAATGCAGAAATGACAAAATTTTCCAGCATTCGTCAATAAATCTCTCCAGTAATGGAGCAGGTTACAGGACCTGTAGGGGTAATATGCTCAAAAAAAGTATGGTCTTATTATGAAATCGGCTGTGAAGCCACACCACACGGTTACTTTTGGAGAATGCAGTGGTACTTGCTGGATTGCTTGAGGATGTTCAGATGCCCAAATTCTGCAGTTGTGAGTGTTGATCGACCCCTTCAGATAAAAACGAGCCTCATCACCTCACAATATTCTCCAAGGCCAGTCATTGTCGACATCCATTCAGGCAAGAAACGTTAGCACGAAGGTCATGCGCTTATCGTAATCTACAGTAGTTAGTGCTTGCACACGACTGAACTTATATGGATAGAAGTGAAGCATTTTCCATAAGATTTTCCAGACTGCACCATAAACCATATCAAGTTTGCGAGCTATGGCACGAGTGCTTGGACTAGTACTAGTCGCTGTGTCGTCAAACACCGCAGTAACAACGTCTGTTAACTGTCTCTTCTTGCACTGCTTTCTGTCCTCTGCCAGGTCTAACTCCTAGTGATCCAGTTTCTTCAAACTTCTTAATCATAGCTCTCAGTGCTACAGCTGACATAGGACCTGTATGCAGGTTATGAAGTCTTCTAAATTCCTGAAGGGCCGCTACGGCATTGTAGCGGCCCTTCAGGAATTTAGGTAGGACGCATATTGAGCACAATTCGTCAGTCATTCGAATAACTGCCTGAACGTTCCCAATCCCTTTTTAAGTGGAATTGGTAGCGGTGCTGTCACGTACGCACAGTAAAATTTGCATAATCCTTTTTATCTGCATTTATTGCAAATGTTTGACTGCTTTCGGCCCCACCACCACCAAAAATCTTTTTTGGTGGTGGCGGAGCCGAAATCTTTTTTTCACAGAATTCATCTCCCCATGCCTTCGAAAGTCTCAGTATAAAATGTGGTCTCATTCCGTGTATTAGTTTTAGCTAGAGATACCTCCAAAGAGGGAAGGTTAATTTATGGCCACCCTATATAACTGACTAGTATGTATTATATATATTAAATAAAATGTGTTTCATTCCACTCTGAAAAACCGAAGGAACTTATTTGCCAACCCAATACATGATTAGATAAATAATGAAACTTTGTCTTTGCTGAGCCAGGCTCAATAACAGTACTGTTTCAAACAGTACTGTGACAGTCCTGTTTCAAACTTTTTAGCATACTCCTCTGCTGCAGGAATTTGTAACACTGTCATGTAGAAACTACATGTCAAAATTTTGCTCAGTTATAGTTTTCATGCAGGGTTGAAAAGATTTGGCTTGACCTTCAGCAGATTATAAAAGTGGATGCAAAGGTATTAAAAATGAAAGCAAGTTATCTTAAATTGATGCAACTCTGATAAAGTTGGAGCATGGTCTCTCTCTCTCTTCTCTTCCCTCCCCCTCCATGAGTTGCCTTAGTATTGTTACTTAAGACATGATCTGGAAGGGTTATATTTTTGCATTTTATTAGTGCATTTTTAGGATTTTGTTACCCTGATAGTACTGTTTCAAACTTTTTAGCATGCTCCTCTGCTGCAGGAATCTGTAACATTGTCATGTAGAAACTACATGTCAAAATTTTGCTCAGTTATAGCTTTCATGCAGAATTTTAGCTGCAAATATGAACTCCAAATATCCATTAGAAAACCTATAAGTGAATTTTGTTGGTGGCACACTTTGAAGTTGTACTCAAGTCACACAGTATGTATTTTAGCATATATACTATAGAAAGGCACACTTATGCATTTTTCCCCCCAAATATTTGTAGTTGGTAGTGCAAACTAAAAATTTACATGGGAGTATCATTTGACATGCCCTTAATATACCCTTGACATGCTATTAAGATTTGCTTCAGTCTTTTAAGTAGTGTAGTGCTGAGGGGAGAGTCATTTCATAAGTGCTGCAAGCTTCATATTTTGTTATAGTGCTGTGCTTTTTTGATAACTATATTCTAAGTGCATGTTTATTTATTTTGCTTAGTTCCAAATATGAATATTTTATCTTTCTTTAATATAACCACCAAGTTCAGAGTTTTCAAGCTTGTTTAAAATTATTTCAATCTCTGTTTGTTAGTAAAGAGCTAGTAGATGTTTTCCGAGTTTCCATTTGGCCCTGAAAATCCAAAATAAATAATGAAATCCTGAGAAATGCACTAACAGAAAGTAAAAATATGGCTTTTTGGATTGACTTTCATGTAATGAAATGCCCAACAATTTGCAGCAAAGGAAGAAACAAGCTTTGTAAGCATACTACCATCACTATCGAAAGCTTTGATTTTGTAGCTCAAGCTTGATTTGCCTGCATTATTGAGAGATATGGCTATTTACTTTGACAATCAAGCCTTTTAAGTTTTCTTCTTCAAAGTAAATTGTTATCTTATTATATGTAAAAATTCATAATATTGGCTGAGCGGAGGGCTTGTTCTGTTCTTGCAAAGAGAATTTCTGAAAATATTACAGTAAAATTTTTCATAATGTATCTTGAAAAAAATTTAGATATTAAAAATTATTATAGGCTACTTTTATTGAATGCTTAATAAGAAAATGACATTATGATTCAATACTCTTGCAACTCCCATTCAAAGGATTGCTTTGGTATTGAATGGAGTTCTTGCTCTTTTAAGATTTCTGCCTGGTATCTGAAGAGAATCAACCAGTAATTCAAAACAGCTGTCAGGCTAGTGAAACCTTTATCAAAATGCATTAATAAAAGGCAAATACATGGATGCTTGGATAGTGCTCGCGTCTTTTAAGTAGTGCATGCTAAGGCAACTCCGATGCCAAGACTTGTTCTCATGAGCTCTCTGGTCAAATTTTTGAAACTTCCAAAGTTTCTGCATATACTCATCTTTGAAATAATGTTGGATCTTTAATATCCACTATTTCTATTGCTATTACAATTCAAAAGTTTTTTTCTGGAGGGAAAATATATTTTTATAATACACTGGTTTTATTATTATAAATATATAATACACTGGTCTCATACCTTTTAGTTACTTTGGCTATAATTCTAAATATCAGGCATGCCTATTACTGGGAGAGTTCCGTAATAGGTTTCGAAATGTGTGTGCTAATTAATATTAAAAACAAATAGCTCTTTGTTACATATTGTCTGCTGGAAGATATTTTATTGATTATATTTGAAATATTATAACTTGTGCTTCTTCTCCCTTCCATTGTTTATTAAAGAAAACATTATTATTTTTCTTCTTAAGTACAACTGTGACTGGGCACCTGCAAAGGATTCGCAACAAAAATTGGATTCAGACATGACTAAAAATTCATCATCAGCAAGGTCACTACAAACAAAAGTGGATACTAGGACAGAGATCTTTATAGAGGCTACTTATTTATTATGGAATATGTGGTAAGTATTAAAATTTATATTAGGCACTATGTTTTGAGTAGCATGGTTTATTTATTCTTATGAAATACTTTTTATTAAATGAATATAAAAATATTAACACATGAGATGAAACAGAAAAATAGCATCTCTGATTATAGTACAAAGCAATGGCATAAAATTTGTAATTAATCTTAACTTGATTTCTCATAATATTGTGGATGGATGATAAGGTCAGTAGATGAATCTTGACAAACTTATAAAATTAAAAAAATTCAGTTAAGACTAGTATGTTTTTCAATATGAGCAGAGAGTAGTTCATTACCTGGTTATCCTAATTAAACTGTCTGTATGTGGCAATATTTGTAGTATTGTGTATCTGTGGACTCCAGAACATGGAGAAGAAAATGACAATAAAAAGTGGTGCTATTGATAATGAGGAATCATTCTATAAACTGTCAAGTGTAGCCTCATATTATAATGTATTGCTCTTCAGCATACTGTATTTGACCTACTTTTCTACTTGGCATTGTCATACTCTCCTTAGCTCTACAAAAGCACACTTGCTTTTCTGTGCCAGCATGTTCTGATGATATGGGTCCATAGGATAAATTGGATAAATTTCTAATGGTCCGTAATTGTAAATGGCTGCAAAGCCAACACCATCCACTCACCTTCAATGAGGATATTGGAACATCACATACCACTCCAGATTTTGACCTGAAAATTTGTGCACCAGAACTGACTCCTGTCCTATGTGACCTGTATAATAGTCTCTTACTCCACTTGTATCTATCCCACAGCCTGGAAATTGGCCTATATTCAACCCATTCCCAAGAAGGATGATAAGTCACTGCTGTCCAACTACCGTCCTATCTCACTCACCTCAGTCCTGTCTAAAGTAATGGAAAAAAATCATCAGTTCCCAACTCTTACACTACCTTGAAGGCACCCACCTAATAAATGACTGCCAGTATGGATTCCGTTGCTATCGATCAACAGGAGATCTGCTCACATATGTCACCCATCTTCAGAAATGCCATGAAATTTAGTGAATCTCAAGTGGTTGTACTTGATATCTCCAAAGCTTTTGACCAGGTCTGGCACAAAGGCTTACTAGGCAAAATACTATCTCTTGGTCTGGCAATCCAACTACAGAAGTCCCAGGACTTCTGTAGTTGGATTGCCAGCTTTTTTGTCTGGACGCTCGCTATGTGTGGTGGTGGATGGTTCCTTATCCTCTCACCATTTAACTAATGCTGAGGTTCCATAAAGTTCTGTCATCTACCAAATCTCTTCTTGCTATATATCAATGACCTACTTCAGTTGATCTCCAACCTACACAGTTTTGCAGATGACAACACATAGCACTCCTTCCTTTCATTTGATAAACTCTTACTCTACACAACTCACCTCAACCTACAGAACATCATCCACAACCTCCCTCAATTCTGTTCGCCAAGCCATCCTTCAACAGAGTTCAGATAACCCTGTCAATTTCAATGCTAATAAAACCCAGCTCTGTCTTATTTCCCATTAAAAAAAAGAACCATTTTCTCCCAGTATTATTTTTGACAACACCCAAATTTCCAGACAATTTGAGATATCTCTTGGAATTACCCTGACATCAAGCCTCTCCTGGCATAAACACATCACAACCATTGCATCCCCAGCTTCTAAAAAACTAGGATTTCTCTTTCGCTCAAGACGTTACTTCACTCCAAAACAGCTGTTAATTTTTACAAATCGCAAATCCAGCGAGCTATTGAATACTGCTTTCACATATGGGGGTGGGTCCCTAAAAGCTCCCTTAAAATGCTTGACTCAGTACAGAGGAGAGCAGCTAGACTTATTAATGACCCATCTCTTACAACTCACTCCCCCCCACTTTCGTACAGACGTTTGGTTTCTGCACTGTGTATTCTACACAGTGCAGAATACACAGTGTATTCTACAAATATTTCCATGGGAAATATTCATCTGAAATAGCTTCAATAATTTCCTCACTTAGTACTAAGCTCATTGGAACATGTGCAGCTGCTGCTCAACATCCTTTCACAGTGCTCCTTGAAATCCACAGAACAGGTTTCTTTTCCTCCTTCTTCATCCCCTGTTGTGTTTCCAATGAATACAATATACAGTCTTTTTAATCAAATGTAAACAAGTTCCTCCTTTCTCAACCTACTACCCATATACAATACTAATGTACTCTAAGTTGATCAGTCAACCTCACATGTATGGGCTCAACATTAAAAAAAAGAAAAAAATTGAAATTTTTTTTGGTTTATATTCTCATTCAAATGGAATTGGATTTTGTCCTTCTTAAGGATGTTCCTTTCCTGGAAAGTTGTCCTCTTTCTTCTTTTGTGGTAGCGAAGTAATTGTCAGTAATCTCTGCACCGTTGGCTTATAGCTGTTTCACACATTAAATTGTGTATGAATAGTAGTATAAAATTCCCAAGATACTTTCTATGTTGTCATATATTGGCATCTTGGTTGGCTGAGTGGATAGCATATCTTATATCCAACTAAACAGACTGTGAGATTAAATCTCACTGTGGATTAGATGAATGCAAATATATTGGCATTCCCACCATCATGTGTGGTATGCAAAACACATTGCACAACAGCAGTGTTTGTACATAAGTGATGAAATTCCATGCCAGACTACTTTGTTGTCATTATTAAGCCATTATTAATATTAAGTTGTCATTGTATGGTTTATACTATCCACATGTGGCATTGAAGCATGTTACTTCTAATAGTTGGAGCTTCAAGCAGCAAAGGATATGCTTATACAGGTAATTGAATTATGATGGCTCAGTTTATCAGTAAAAAAAAAATAAATAAATGAAATATAAGTTAATCCTATAAGATTCTAATCAGTTATTTCTGTTTTTTCTTTCTGCTAGTGAAAGTAGTGACACAGCAGTTGAAATTTTTAATCACCACAAACTTCTTCCCATCCTGCTGCGATGCTTAAGTATAAATGTTTATGGAATGGATGTTGTTGTTGCTGTCTGTAAGTGATTATAATTTCTTTTATCACTGGAGATTGTTTCCATAAAATTTTTAATAGCAATTACAGTACTAGCTATTTTTTTTTATTCAGAATGCTTTTAAACAGTGAACTGAAATGCTATTTTATTTTGATTCATCTTACAAGTTTTAATCTCATAAAACAAAATTAGTTATTGCTATGAATTAGTATTAAACATTAGTGGTTGTTTCCAAATAATTATTATTATTAAGAGAGATCTCCAGAGATTCAGGAACTCGTCGAGGGAAGCCATACTATTCACACCAGCTGTCATCATACCTGTCTTGAATTCATTCGCACTACATGCACACACAACATCCAACAGCAATCCATTCCAATCACACATCACTCTATGAGAGAAAAATCTAGCCCTCATCCCCTTCTTGACAGCATTCATTCTTGACTTCCAAGGATGCCCTCGTGTTCTTTCCCATCCTGCATAAAATGAAAATTTCCATTTACCGAAATTTTGTATAATCCTGTCAGAAGTTTGTAAGTCTCAATCATATATCCTCCTCTTTCTCCTGTTTGCTAGTGTCTGCAGCCTACAAATTCTTGATCTGTCTTTATAATCAGTATTCCACAATCCTGATTTCATTTTTTAAACTCTCCTTTGCACTCTTTCCACTATCAGAATCACTACAGAAACCAGGAGACCAGACCTGTGCACAATAGTCCAAGTTAGGTCTTATCAAGGCCTTGTAAAGAGACAAAATGACATTTTTATCTTTACATGTGAATGTCCATTTCAGCATTGCAATTATCTTTTGAGTTGTATTTGCAGTCTTTGCTACCTGACCCCTGAACTTGAACTTATTATCTATTAACACTCCAAGATCTCTAGCCTCATCAGGTTCTTCTAGCCTAATCCCACCAATATAATATGACATTGGATATCTAATCATGCCGAAGTGAATGACTTTACATTTACTGACATTCAACTGACATCCATTTTCACATGCCCACAATTCCAGCCTATTCAAATTATTCGTGTGTACTGCATATAATTAGCACTCCTGATTACCTCACCTATCCTTGCATCATCAGTGTTACATCGTTACTTTCTGTAATTTTTATCTAATTTATCACTCTAATGCCTTCTAAGATTATAAACTAGTTCTCTGGGGGCTGTTCCCTTTCTCGGACTCTGACAAATTTGTTTGATTTGCTGCGCCAGCCAGTTCCTAAGGACAGAATTCTCTTGTCCTAGGAAAGATCCCAGAAATTAAGTGTTACCAAAATTTGTAAAGTAAATTAGGTAGCTATAGATATCTTAACTTTGCAGTCATGGCCTATTAACTCTAAACTGTTTGTATATTCCCCTTACACATAGGTCCGAAGTTTAATGATTGGTGAAGTCAATCTCATGCTTAGATCACACACACAGGCTTACATAAGAAAACATATTTATTATATAGCTAAAAGGATTACAATAAATTAGATACAATACAAGGTCAGCATTCTACCTCAAGCAAAGCAATACTAAAAGGAATGATCTAAATCACACACAACATTCACACTTTAGGCATATAATTCACTATTATACACAATTCATCTACTAAATAATTAGCATATTATTCACATACAATTTGGTAAGTATATGGTACAAGACATTGTTCTAGTCTGAAATTATGAATTATTAACTAACAATCCCCTCACAATATTCTTGGAACCATACAATACTTGGGTTCTCAGACTACTAGTCTAATAAGTTTAGAGAGTCTCTGAAGATGTATTATCATTAAAGTTCTCCTTCTTTCAGCAGGTTGTTATTCCTTCCCTTTCACAAAATCTTATCATTATAAAACAAGAAAAGTCACAGTACTTTACCACTCTGCAGTGTTCGCATTGGGACCCTTTCGTCTATCCTTTGTTGCTGGTTATCACCGCTGCTGCAAACTGCTACCATGTGGTAGCAGTTTGCAGCGATAGCGACCTCCTTCAAAGGGAGTCCTTTGCTGTCTTTCATCGGTGCAGTTTCACTGATGGCCCGCATTTGGGATCTGCCATTGTCTTGTGCATAGC
This sequence comes from Typopeltis vanoorti, assembly GCF_054136105.1. NCBI lineage: Eukaryota > Metazoa > Arthropoda > Arachnida > Uropygi > Thelyphonidae > Typopeltis > Typopeltis vanoorti. Next base: position 78,145,875 of record NC_143557.1, read on the forward strand.
CTTCCTATTTGTCCTGATGAGGTGATGTCATCCCTCTGCCTTACGGTGCCTGCTCCTTTCGGGGAATGCATGCCCCGTTCGCCTTCTACGAATACCCTAGCTTTGGGCGTTACGTCACCGATGGTGGTTAGCCCGCAACCTTTGGACTTTTGTTGGCAGTACATTTACTTTCTTGCATAGGACACAGTTTTAATACTAATATTTAAAATAATATTATACATAATCCAAACATATTATTTGAGTAGCATAGTTTCAGATGACATATTCAAATCTCAGACTTATTATCTCGTTTTCTATGTTAAACATTACGTTTTTCTGATAAAATGAGCTTGATTGCTAGGAGCATAAGTATGTTCTTATTCAGTGTTGTGTTTCCTGTTAGATCTTGTATGAGTGATTCTTTTGTTGAAAGAGTCCCCCATTCAAGATCTAACATCAGCAGATATGTATGTCACATGTCAAATTCTTCCCAATGACATTAATGTACAGATTGAATAACAATGAACTAAGGACTGATCCTTGAGGCACACCACTGGTTGCCTTGAATCTTGTAGATTCACACCTCCCATATACCATAGATATCTTTTTGATATCTATCAGTCATCCATCTTATCTATCCCAAAAGTTAAGAATCCAATCCCATATTCTCCAATTTATGCAACAATCTTCCATGTTGTATTCTGTCAAAAGCCTTAGCAAAATCCGAAAGTACCATAGGATATCCATTCCCCTTCTCTAATTCAGTGGTAACATTATTTTGGAATGTGAGCAAATTGCTGAATCATGCCCTTCCCTTAGAAAATCATGCTGTTCATTGCAAAGTTAGAGATTCTCTGTTAATTCCCTTCTGAATGTGAGCCCTAACCAACTTTTCTAAAATCTTCACCACCACTCCTGAGATACTGATTGGTTGATAGTTGGATACATTGGTCTTTGCACACCCTTGTGCAATGGGATTATGATACATTCTTTCTACTCCTGTGGAATCTTCCCTATTCTGAGACTCAAATTATATAGGCTGGTCAATGGAATAGCCAATTTAGCTGAACACTTATTTAGCATCAATTCCTATTGGAGAATTCTTATTCAGTTTGTGTAACAGCTTAATACTTCCTTTTTATATAGTGAGTTCAATGTTGCATATACTAGGTTGATCTCTTTTAGCAAAATAGCTATTCATTAGTTGGATAATCACTTCTGCATTCAGTAGAGTTATTCTTCCAATTCATTCTTTCATTTACTTGCAGCATAATGATAGAATTCTTTTGGGTAGTCTTTAACTTTCAGAGCCAGTTTTTTTTACAACAGATGTAATTCTTCTGACCAGCTGCTTATAATTATCATAACTGACATCATCCTCATGCTGGGAAGTCAATTTGCTGCTCTGTTAATAGAGGGCAGGTAATTGAATGTGTAGTGATTTTCAGTGGTGTTGTGTGCCCATTTCAGATGGGTTGCGGCTTTTGCGATGCAAGATTCACATCACACTGTACGATTGCATTTTTATTGATGCATGAAAGTTTTAAGACTGTATAGCACACCAACACTCATCTTCAATGGCGCACCTGGGGGGGGGGGTTGCTAATTAAAATTTATTTTTTTAAATTTATGTTGTGTCATGTCTTCTATTTCTATACTATTTATGAATTAGCAATCATTGCAGATGCTCAGTCATAGGTCGTATGCAGTGCATATTTTCAAATCATCTACTCAACTTGCCCCCAAGATTAAATCCTGAGTGCATTACTGCTCATCTTAATTGGTTTAATGCAATTAATTATAGGATAACTTTGAATACTTTAATTTATCAATTAATTGTAACCAAATATGTGCAGAGTGTTTGTTTTAAGATACTATATATTAGAAAACAATAATGAAGGAGAATGCTATATTTGGTTGGTATATTTGAATTACTCAAAGGTGTAAAATTTGGAAGAGGAGGATGAGGCTTACCTCCAACTACAATACTGTTTTCCATTGTAAATATGGACAAAAAAGTCATAAATTTATTGAAAATTATATATTAAAAACTTGTCTATATTATATATACAAATATCCCTACCACATCAGTTCACACACGCAAAACAGATGAAATTCAGAAAACAAAAACAGCAACTCATGACAAATGACAACATTCAGTTGGATTGGTTGACACAATAGCCAATCAGAGCCTCTATGTGCTATTGTCTCAGAGCTCACCCTGCTTCGTCTTCTGAGCAGTTTAAAAATACTAGAACGCGAAGAGTTTGATCTGCTCATCTGTACATCTTTTCAAAGGACTCAAAGGTGTATGTATTTTGAACACGCACACCAGAGCTATTAACGTGAATGTGATGCAATGTTTATGTGGCAAACAGTGTCCTCTTCGTGAAACATTTGTATATTGTGTTTACTTTTAGGAATCGCACGAAGTCTGGAAACCATTAGGGGAGTCTTTAACAGGAATAGATGCAAAAATATAATATTGGTGACAGTGCTATTCAGTGGATGATCGCTGCACACCTAGCACATCCAGAATATTCACCCCCTGGTTATTTTGTACTTTCCAGGAGTCATATGAAATGCTACCTCATTCAAGGACGGATTAACTGAGGGTTTGATTATTTAAAGGTGGGATAATTGTGATATTACTGCATATTGAACTAGATTCATCAAATCTGTTATATTCACTCCTGGTTATTTCTTACTTTCCAGGAATCATATAAAATGCTACCTCATTTAGGGATGAATTAACTGAGGGTTTGATTATTTGAAGGTGGGATAATTGTGATATTACTGCATATTGAACTAGATTCATCAAATCTGTTATTCCAATTCTTCTTTGATTCTATCTACCTCAGTTCTGTTGAACAGCCTTCCCCACAAAGTATTTCTGAATGACTACAATCCCCAGCTCTTCAAGAGGATCAACAGATTATTTTGCTCTTACCCCCCCCCCCCCCCCCATCCCCCAGCTCATGCACAACATTTATTTGATATAGGCCTTGTGGCTTCTTGTGTGTGAAAAACCTAGCTCATAAAATTGCTTGGTATCTTTAACATATATATAAACTATTTCTAGGCTTTGGGATTAGGAAATATGATTAAAGATGAAATCTGGTAAGATTTTAAATGACACTTGTGATATAATAAAGTTTATTATACACAGTTATTTACAAAAATAAATAATTTTTATTATTACAAATATTTTGACCAGAAACTAAAGTGATCATCATCAGTGCATCAACATAACCACAAGGTGAAGCTAGAAAATCAGATTAACATTCTTTGTTCTAGCTTCACCTTGTGATTTTGCTGATGCACTGATGATTATCACTTAGTCTGTGGTAGAAATATTTGCAATAATAAAAATGCTTATTTATTCTTGTGAATACATGTGTCTAATAACCTAATGATGAAATTCATTTGCAGGGTGAAATAAATCATTTCAGGATAACCGTCATCAGAAATAACGATATAAATAAAGTTTTGCCCATCTCTTTATATCGAAGATTATGAAAGGAACTACTTAACATTTGTACTATTAGTAATAAAGGCACTGTGCTTTTTTTAACATTTGTTATTCATTACTTTCCTTATTGGTTAACTACATGCTTAGAGTTGCATTATTTGCATTTGATTTAAGTTTTAGTGTCTATTTCTGTAATTGATAAGTAAGAATCTTTCACTGATGACATTATGTAGATTAACTAGAGACACTTAACATATTCATGAAATGTGTTAACTGTTTATGAGTTACTATATACACTGGTATTATCCAAAACTTACAAACAAACACTATTTCTATAAATTACAACTGCATATTCAGATGAATTGACTTGTAGTAATTAATAACTGTCATCATTAATTATATTAATTAATAATCGTTATAAAATAACCGTCACCCTGTTATAAAACTTGAGCAAGTTACTGAGGCATGATCTACCCTTCACAAAGCCATGCTGTCCTCTGTACAGTATCTCATTTTCATCAATCCATTCCTGTATTTTTCCCTTGACTACTTTCTCCAAGACCTTGACAACGACTCCTGATATGCTGATCGGTCGGTAATTTGCAACCATAGTCTTGGATCCTCCTTTATGCAGTGGAACTATTTTCCCCTCTTTCCACGCCTTCGGGGCTAAGCCAGACCTGAGACTCAGATTAAACAACATGGTCAAGGGCACTGATAATTCATTAGCCGCTTCATGCAAGACCCGTGCCGGTATACCATCCAATCCCACAGATGTATTCACATTAAGGTTCTGTAATAGACTATTCACCTCCACTTCATTCATCACAATTCCCATATAAACTAATGGTTCCTTCATTTTTTCAACGTCACCACCTGGATGATATACTTTTGCAAAGTGCACGCTCAGTAACTCCACTATATCGACTGGTTCAGTGAACTCTTTACCATCGTCATTCCTTAAAATCATTTTGCCATGTACAGTTTTTTTCTTGCTTGCAGCATATTGAAAGAACTGTTTGGGATTCTCTTTTGCTTGCATAGCTAGTTTCCTTTCATAATCGACTTTTGCTGTTTTTACCACACTCGTTACCCTTCTAGCCTGTACTTTATACCGTTCGTGTGCCTGCAGGTCACCCCTTTCTTTAAATTCCCTCCATAGTTGTTTCTTTTTTTGCAGCTCAAGCTTAATGGTGTTATTCATCCATTTAACCCCTCCTTGTTTCACTATTCGGACCTTAGGTATACAATCAGCCATAACCTCTTGTAAATGCTCTTTGATCACTTCCCATGCTCTATCGATGTCCAGCCCTTGCAGTTGTACATGCCATGGCACTGATCCAAGCAATCTCCTAAGCTTGTCATACTTGCCAGCACGGTAATTCCACATATACCCTGTCTTAATCACAAATTTCACACCTTTAGCCACCTCCCAGGTCAAGACCTTATGATCACTCTCACCAATAGGTGGCAACATGGTCATATTCATTACAGTCAAATTCTCAGATACTATTACCAGGTCAAGCACTCTCACACCCCTAGTATTTTCAATTACATGCTGTTTCAGATAGTTATCCCTTAATAATTGAATAAAATCCATTTCCTTCCTCACATGTGTCCTCTCCTCCTTCCAATCAATGTTACCATAGTTGAAATCCCCCATAATAATTACCCTCCTTCCACTCATTTCATCAATTTGTTTATGCATACCATCTCCACCATCTATTCCATCACCTGGTCTATAGCAGCACCCAACTGTATATTTTCTTCTGCCAGTATCAATCTCACACCAAATAGCCTCAAATGAGCTCCTTTCTCTATCCTGCAATACTTCAATTCTCCTTGGCTGCAGTTCATCAGCTATCATCAATAACACCCCTCCCCCAATTTTATTCTCTCTGTCCCTCCTAAACATACTATAACCTACACATTCTATCCCACTAACTATATCATCTTCCGTCAGCCATGTTTCACTAATGCCAATAACCTGTGGCCAGGAAGAGCCAATCAAGGCCAAAAATTCTTCCTTCTTGTTCCTAATACTCCTGGCATTAGTGTACATGAATTGCAGTGTTCCCTTTGTCCCACCCCTATCTTGATGCGTTATTCTAAATATCCCATTCCCATTTTTTGTCCTTATTGCTGGCTCAGGTACATTATATACATTTTTACACTCAACTGTCTCACTGATGTCTGGATATCCACTTCCCCCCCTCCTTGGTAGTTCTAGTTTCCCTGGTTCTGCACATCCATTTTCACTTCATTCAGCAACACTTTTTCCAGTCTCCGCACACCGAGTCCATTCAAATGCAGTCCATCCATCTTGTATAAGTCCTTTCGCCCATCAAACTCATTCCACACGTCCACAAATTCCACACCACACCGTCCGCATAACCTGCGCATAATATCATTTGCGATTATGGCCCTCCTTCTAAACTCCACTCTGTCATACCGCGGTAACAGACTCACCATTCTAACTCTGTCACTCTTTTCTTTCGCTACCTTTAACAATACTTTCAAGTCCTCTCTCATAAAAAATTTATCACCTTTCAATTCATTCGTACCAGCCACAATTGTTATTTCTTTCACCCTCTGTTTTTGCACTCTAATGCTCTCACTTACATCCTTAAATTTCGCACCTGGCAAGTACGATTTAGTTACACTCCCATCTATTACTCCTCTTAATAACGAGTCACCATACAATACTCTCTCCTTCGTTTCGGAAACTCGCCCACGCTGTTTATTTCCGTTAGCCGAATCACTCTGGAAAGAGTTTTGCAGGTGCTCTAATTGCCGCTGCGCATCTTGTATCACTGCGCGCAGCCTAGCGATCTCACTTCCTACAAATAATTCCTCATTTTTTTTATCATTCAAACCATTTTCTCTTTCTGTATAATTGCTCTCACTCTTTCTTAGATCACCGCTCACATTGCCATCTTGTACACCGCAATTCCCTATCGAGCCACTATTTTCACTCGCATTCTGGCTTTCTTCAACCATAACTGTCTCACAACCTGACACATACTTCGACTCCTCACTTTGCATACACTTTCTACACATTCTCCCACCACTATCACTTTCAACCCATACTCCAGACTCATTCGGGAATGCATACATTCCACACACATCACACCGGACAAACTCTCTCACACTACAGTTTTTGAACAATGGCGTCGTATTTTTGGACGCCATTATCTTACGTCGCATTGGCGCCATATTCAAATATATGAAACGTATCGTTAAAGACTAAATTAATTTACGGAATTCACACCAAAATCACACAGACACAACAAGCTACCAAATTGAGACAATATCACGTTATGATTTTTAACATTTATTCTAATTTCCATTCAAAATTGTACTTAGCTTTCGGGAGCTCCCTGAAAATACGACCGTTCCCCTGGCACTCTCGTTCTCAATTGAATGCAGGTATGCATTCAAGTTTTTGAATTTCATGCAAAGAGGTCATATAGTAGCACTCAACAGAATAAAAGGCTATGTTAAGTGAATTGTGTTTGAAGAAAGCTCTTTTCGTGAAGGAATAAAGTTGCTAACTTTGTATATCTTGTAATGTCTCAAAGACATCATCTAGTTGATTTCATGCAGAGAAGAATTATCAGACCAATGGAATGTGTTCCACATGTTTGCCTTCACTCTACCATACAGCAGGAAGACAGATTTTTAGTTATAACTCAAAACGTAATTGATGTACAATGGCAGGCCAGATTGCAAGTCTGCTCCATTCAAGCACAAGTATGCAGATATCTTGACAAATTGTGGCAAGATGTCTGTGACAAGTAGGCCAATATGCCTGAAAGCTTGTGCTAATAGGCTAATATATTCTTTACAGATGAGAGTTGTTTTAGTCTTTCCTCCAATTCTAGAAGACGTTTGATCTGACGTGAAAGTGGTACTGCTTACCATCATGAGAATGTTCTTGAGAGGGACAGATACTGAGGTGCTGGAGTAATGGTGCCGGGAGGCATTATGCTTAATGAATGCATGCTACAAGCGATTGCTGGAAAAAGGAACTGATTGGTGAATGATATTGAAGTTCTTCAAGATTATATTTGATTGTTCCATGGCACTGTAGGCAAAGAATTCATTTTTATGGATGACAATGCCACACTACATCATACACAAGCAGTGGAGATACTTCTGGAGACCAAGGATATTAATCTCCATCCCATAGATCATGTTTGGGATGCAATAGGGAGTCATTGCTGCTTGAAATATCCTTGCTCTGAAGCAGAAGCAGGCCAGTTTGCATCAAGAACTCCAGAATCACTTGGTGCTAAGCATGCTACGATGTTGTGAGAGCTACATCGCAGTTTGGGGTGGATGTATTCCATACTGAAATGTCTCTCTGCATAGCTTTTTGTAAGCACTATACATTAATTCCTTAACTACATCCATGCAATTTCATTTGTATGAAATTTATAACACATTTTTTGTGTAATATAATTTATTAGTATGCTAGCAATAAATTTATGTCCACATTTGGCTGTGAGTCATGAAAATGTTTTCATATACGTGTAAAAATTAGTTTGTTCTTAGCTTTTGGACACTAGTTTGTTATTTTTTTTGTGTGTAGAAAATGAATTATTTTTCCCTTCTCACTTCAGGTCAGTGTCTACATGTTGTTTCAGAAAATAATACTAAAGCTGCTGCTTTACTTACAAAAAATGGTACTATGCAAGTAATTCAGTCTCTAATAGATTTAAAAGGACATGATCCATCTGTTATTCTTTTGAGAACATTAGCAGCAGGTAGGTGACTGGGCATATTCAAGTTTTGTATATAGAAAATTTGAAAGTTTTGTTATCTTTGATATTAGTTTTTTTGATGGTAAAATATTTTCTAATGCTCAGTTTTTTATGCTAGGAATAAGTATGAACGTGCAATGTGACAAAATATCTTCTTGTTCTCCTGTAATGATGACGTCAGTAATAAAAGTAATCATGGAGACCCTGAGTGCTGCAGTAATAGCTGATGTCGAGCAATTTAAAGAAATGCTTAAGGTATACATAAGCATAACAGCAGTTTCCATTCGTTTTTTACTTTTTTTTTTTTTTTTTTTTGCTGTGCACATGCTATTTATCATTGGCATATGCTAGGTACTGTCTGCAGTTTTTATCATTATTATTATTTTATTTTTTTGTGTGTGTTTTATTAATTGAACTTTTTTTTGTTACTTGTTAATTGAAAAGACTATCATATGTAGTACTATCATATCCTGTACATCCTCAGGGGTGTACAGGATATGATAGTACTACATGAAAATTTTACATCATTACTAACTTCCTATCTATAATTTTCCTCCAAATCAATCCGTTATCTCTCAAGACTCCAACACTGTCAGATCTCATATTTCTATCTTCTAAGGCACTTTTTACTGTATCAATCCACCTATATCTTGGTCTTCCTTTGGTTCTTTTTCCTGCCAACCTGGTAGAGAAGACTTATTTTGCTAATCTTTCCTCTCCGATTCTGTTTAAGTGACCATACCAGCCAAGATTAGCTCTGCTAACACATTCCTGGATGCTAACAATGTCAAGTTCATTCCTAATTTCCACATTTTCAGTATGATATTGCCATTGATGCCATTGCCCTAATCTTTCTTGGGACTCTCATATCTGCAGTCTCTAGTCTTTGGTCAAGTGTTTTACTTCTAACCCAGCTCTCAAATCCATAAGTTAAAATTGGTTTGAACACTGTCTTGTATACAGCTAGTTTAGACTAATTTCTCTCATATTCCATATAAATTTATTCAGTTGACTTCCTACCATACCAGCTTTCCTGATTCTGTTGTCTATTTCCATATACAATTTACCATCTTCACTAAAAATTGTGCCTGAGTAGTTGAAATGTTTTACTTGTTCTATAGGTTCTCCATTTACAATACAGTTGATATTTTCAATGCTTCTGACTATTTTCATTGTCTTTGTCTTGCTGACTCTCATACCATATCTATTACAACAGTTATTCAATTTAGTCTGGGAATCTTGCAGACTTGTAGCAGATTTATTTAGAAGTACAACATCATCATCTGCATAAAGCAAAGAGCTGATATTAACATCTCTAATTTTGATATCAGGTTCAATACCACTTTCCTTCATAATGCAATCCATATGGATAATGAATAACATAGGGGATGATGTACATCCTTGTCTGACACCAGATTTAACATTAAACCATCTTCCTGTACTTCCTTCAATTCTAACTGCTGACTTACAACTCAAATAAAGACTAAGTATTGCTTGATATAGTTCTCCACCGACATATCAATCCATAAAACCTGCAGTATTTTGAATGGCTTCTCTATTGGCACTTTTGTCATATGCTTTTTACAGATCTGTATTTAAGTTTTGTAGATCTTTGTTATATTCTCATGACTTCTCAACTATTTGTCATAAAGGGAAAATATGATCCTGACAGCCTCTATTTGATCTGAATCAAGCTTGTTCATCACAAAGGTTCTCTTCCACAATCCTTCTCAACCATTTCTCAAGTATACTGGCATAAATCTTACCAGGAACACTCAGTAGAGAAATACCTCTGTAAGTCTCTCATTCAGTTTTTATTTCCCTTTTTATTTATATATGGATACTACGAGAGCTCTACTCCAATCATCTGGAATTCATCCCTCTGTCCAGGCATTATGAACTATGCGATGCAGCCACTGTAAGATTTTTTACTTCCATACTTGAGCATTTCCGGTTGAATATCATCTACTCCTGCTGCCATTCCACATTTCAGGCCTTTGAATGGCTTTTTCTACTTCAAGTATGGATATCTCTTCCTGACTGCATGTCAGGAATACATACAGTTTTTTTACCACTGTACTACTACTGCTTGTTTCATTTAGCAATTTTTCAAAGTAATTACTCCATACTTCAAGGATATCTTTTTCTCCACTTTTCATGTCACCTTTATCATATCTAATTCCTTTTACAGCACTCTTTCCTCCATTTCTAAGCTTCTTCAACAACCTCCAGAATATTTTGCCACCTTCTTGATATTTTTTTTTTCAATGTTCTTAACAAAGTCTTCCCATGACTTTTGTTTAGCTAGCTTTACACAGTTTTTAGCTTTCTTACATTTGTCTCTGTATTCTCTAAGTGCCCAATCTGACTTATTTGCCAGGATCTTTTGATATGCTTTCTTCTTTTCCTTCACTGCCTCTTTAACTTCCTGTGTCCACCATGGAGTTCTGATTTTTCTATCCTTGCAGACAATGTCGCAACATGCCTCTCTGGCTGAATCAATCAGTGTTTTCTTCAAGTCTTGTCACTGAATCTCTAAGGTTTGGTTCCTGTTCTCAAACTCTTTCATTTTTTCTAAAATAATGTTTGTGTATTTTAGTTTACAGTTCACAGCTGAGAGCTGCTCATCTTTTATTCACTTTAAAACTTTCTTACATGTTCTTTTCAATATGAAATTCAATTTTAAACTGCTCAAGGCTAAATGGTGATCACTTTCAATTTCAAATCCTCTGTACACTCTAGTGTCCTGCACCAGAGAGAAAATATCACTATCAACAATAACATAGCCTCATTGACTTTTCTTATTCCTTGTCTCTTCTCTCAATGTGAATTTGTGTGCATTTTTATTTTGGAACATGGTGTTAGTAATAACCAGTCCATGCCCTTAGCCAATAGGTATTTGCCATTTAATAATAGCAAATATCTGTCAGATTTCTGCTCTTTTAGCTTACCTTTGCTTTTTTCTCCAAATTTTCCGAAAACATTTTTGTATGTCTGATAATCATTTCCTACTCTACTATTAGATCCCGAACAAGGACCAACTTTTCATTTTTCATTGTGTCAGTTGCCTACTATAAAGCCTTAAAAAATTCCTTCACTTCTACCTTAGTAGAACCTTCTGTGAGACCATAGGCACAGATAAGTCTCATTGTCCAGTTCCACATTCTGATATTTGCCCACATCACTCTACTTGATATCGCCTGCCATTCAAGAAGATTAGCCTCCTATTTAGTGTTGAATACTATGGCTACTCCTTCTTTTCCTTGATTGTCATTGTCATTGAGTATAACATTTTGTATTTATTGCTCATAAAGATCTCACCAGTTTTTGTCTTTTTTTGTTTCAGTCACCCCTATTATGTTGAACTGGTACTTATCCAATTCCTCAGCTAGCTCCATTCTTTTGCCATTCAGGCTTCTTATGTTGATAGTACCAATCTTGAACTCTGGTGATATTAATTATTATTTATTCTTTTTTATACTATATGGTTTTGAGTGTAAAAGGTAAAGTAAAAAGGACTGGCAGGAGAAGAGAAGAGAATAGGAGTGTGCTGCTAATGATATCAGAGGATGTGAATCCAGTCATGCAGTGAGTTTGAAGCTGTCTGATGTGAGGTGGAGTTTAACAAGATGAAATACATGGTGGGGTGTTGTTACAGACCCATTGGATTAGTTTCTGGGGATGGGGGTGAAATGCATTGCCAAATTAGCTGAAGGTGTTAACTGAGTAGTTATCCTGGGAAACTAATTAACTAAACAACAGGGTAGAAGTGAAATCACATGAGAAGAAAGAAGTCATATATTTATTGTGCTGTTGTAAGACAATTTCCTCAAGCAGCTTGTGACAAAGGAACTTAGAGAGTGTTGTACCTGATCATAGTGTCAGAAGAGGTTTTGTTTAAAGATATGACTGTTCTACTGCCAGTTGGTGACAGTAATGCTGTATTGACGTGGAAAGGAATTAGGTATATGAATATTCTGTTCAGAAAAGGTTACATGCTGAATTTCAAAGCAGGAAATTATGACTATCCGAGGAACATTCTAATTCTCCTCAGATAGTCATAATTTCCTACTTTAAAGTTTCAGCATATAACTTTCCTGAAAGTAGCTCAGTCCTCTGGTATCAGCAGTGGATGGGAAACATTAAAAAATAGTTAAATTTTGTGATATTGGAATGCATCCTTATATTCCAAAGAATAAATAGGGTTAACATTAAATGGATGTGCAGTCGTATTTAGCAGGAGATTCTCAAGAAAAACATGATATGGAAGGAATGTCATGTGTATAAGAATAACACCTGTTATGAAAATTACAAAACTCATGCCAGAAAAGTTACAAGCATTGTACAGAAAGCCATCTGAATATGAAAAGAAACTGGCAACAAATGCCAAGGACAACTGAAAAGAATTTTATTATTATGCTTTAAGTCAAAGAAAGAATGATTGTGAAAGAATAATCCTATTGAAGAGTGGTATGCAGGTGGTAGATGAGTGCCCACTTTGCTTAGAGGTATCAACATGGAGTAAATGATATAGAGTTTAGTTCTACAGCTACAGATGATGTACTCAAGTGTATGAGAAGGAAGAACTAGAACTGTTGCATAAACTTAAGAATTTGGCTATATGGACTGATGGGAGATTTCAGCATGGATGTTAAGAGAGAGAGTAGTAGAATTGCTGTGTGTCCTTGATCTGACTGTATAACTAGTTTCAGCACAGGAACAGTTACATAGGAGTGGAAATAATATATGAAGATACTGTTGCATAAGAATGGTGCAATGACTAAAGACTATTTATTGACCTGTCAGTATCTTGGAGTGGTAGTGAAGATATTACAACAGCTGATGGGTACTCATGTGCAGGAATGGATTGACAGGGTATCTATACTTTGCAGTGAACAGTATAGATTTACTAAGGGGGGGGGTCATGTTTGAGTTGCTCACCTTTTATAACAACATTATGGTTGAATTAAACAAAGGGAATGGGTGATATCAATAAACTTTGCTAAGACTTTTGACAGAATACATGGAATGCTGTTGCATAAGTTTGAAAATATGGGATTGAATTATAAACTATTAGTTTGGATAAGAGGATGGCTGACTAACCAGTATCAAAAAGTGATGTATGGGAATAAAAGTCTGCAAGAATTAAGGTTACCAGTGGTATATCACAGGGTCAATTCTTAGTCAATTGTCATTCAATCCATATATTAATGACATTGCAAAAAATTTGATAGGAGGCATACTGGTGTTTGGATGCAAAGATAGATAGGATAATTAGGGATGTCACTGACATGCAGCTTGCAGAATAATTTGAATAGTCAGAAATTATGGACAAATGAAAATGGATGCCAGTTCAGTATTAGTAAATGAAAAGTTATTCACTTTGGTGTGATGAGATCTCCATTGTGTATCTCACGTTTGTGGGATAATTCTAGAAGAAACTGATCAGACTAGAAATCTTGGGGTTTTGATAGATAGAAATTTCAAGTTAAAAGATTACAACAAAGATTGTAAATACAATTCAGAGGATAATAGCAATGCTGAAATGAATATTGGCCTCAATTGAGGTCTCACATCAGTGGTAGCCAAACCCTGAAGTGATACCAAAGTTGAAGTAATGTTGAACTTATATATTTCCATATACAAGTAGCCAAAAGGTGTCACACCTTATTACTAAAATACTCTGGATAAGAGATTGTTGTTGAAAAGTTATACCATAAATTAAAGATGCCAAGAAATTATATTCTTTGTTTAATCCTAAATTTATTCAAGTGTAAGAAACAAAGTAACAAAGTTTGCGCCTGAAGTAACTGGTGAAAATTTCATTTTATAGAACGCAGGGAAAGGATGAGTGGACATCCTTGGAAGTTGAGAACGAATGCAGTCAAGATAGGGATGAGAGGTAGATTTTTCTCTCATTGGGTGGTATGTAATTGGAAAGGGGTTTATCTTTTGAGTGTAGGTAGTATGAATGAATTGAAGAAAAGGTATGACAGATGGTGATGTGTAGCCTACCTCTAAGTCCCTTACTTCCTGAAGGTATCTAATAATAATAATAATAATAATTTTAGCATTTTATGTATAACAGCAATGACAATAATAATATAATGTTATAAATTTCAAACTAGCGTCTGCACAGTTGCAAAGCTACATAGCCGAGTGGCTATGCGCTTCGCAACCATATGCCTGGGAAAGGAGTGTCCTTGGCTCGATTCCTGTTGCCGATGTGAGGAGCTTAAGGATCTTTTTCAGACATAGCCAAGTTAGCCGGTCTTGGGCGTGAACTGCAGGGTTTTTCCCTCCCACAATCAGGCAAACCGGCCCCGTTAACACACACATCTACAGACATAGGACATACTAGTAGGCATAAGGCTAGCCACCTTATCCTCAGGATGGATACGGCTTAGAAGAGGTAAGGATAGCCCCATAACAGGCCACTAGCCCTAATAAATGAAGGAAAGAAGAAGAAATTTCAAACTATTTAAAATCACATGAAATTAAAATTATATTGATTTTGAATTTTATAATTATATAATATTTAAATGAAAATATTTGGTTTTTTTAATGTGGAACTGTGGGTGATGTCTAAATTTCCTCTGTGTAAATATAGACAGCTACCTACAGACTACCTACCTATCTCTAATTTTTGTTTCTTTGTTTACTTTATTTGTTCAAGGCAGAAACTGAGAATGAGTTATTTGAGGAGATGAAAAAGCAGCTGACTGCTAAACAAGTGGCCTTAGAGATACTAACAAATATGTGCTGCAGTGAAGAAGGTATGCATTTATGAATATATCATAAGAATTTTGTACAAGTTGTACTTTTTCATCTAAGCATAAATGGTGTTTCATGATGTTATATTTAGAGATTATCAAACATTACTAGAAGCCTGAAAATGGTGTGAGATAGGTTTCTTATTCTTCATGTATAATTGGGATAAAATGTGAGTTTACTAGAGAAAGTCTAATGACTTTCATGTGACCTGAAAATAATGTGACAAGTGAAAAAATTATCATAGACCATAAAAAAAAAAAAAAAAGAAAGAAAGAGAGAGAAATGCTTTTCATTAATAACATTCTTTTATAATGATATCATTCGTATCAAAGCAGTTGAGCATAGTCATTTTTGGTACTTTTGATGTAATTTTGTATTGCCTAATTGTGCAATTAAAATTGTCCTTTTGCAAATATAAATTTTAATAGCAGTGTATTGTTTAAATTTCATTCTTGATTTCATCCCACTGTTAGTTGTACATGCAACTATAAACATGAAATATGAATGTTAAGTAAAATATTTAATTTTGAACTAATTATCTGTCTTGCTGAATCATCCACGTGAGATATCCTGTCAACTGCGCCATTTATGTTGTGTCCCAATTTATGATTATTATTCTAACAATTATCCTTACAAGTGCTAACACATAACTTTGACATTTAAAACTTTCCTATAAGTTACAATATACATGCATAAATCTCAGGACATTTGAATAGTTATATAATTAATATTGACAAGCATACTCTCATTACAATCAGTGCTGTACTATAGTCCTAGTATAATTTTCCTTAGTCTCTTCAACTGTTCAGTAATAGTACAATGATTACAATTACCTACGATTTCAATTAACATGAGATTTTTACAGTACCTTTTGACTTGGGTTTTCTATATTGGCCTCTACCGTTTTTCCGATTGTACTATCCTGGGATGAACTCCTCTATAATCTGTCACTCCAAAGTTCTCTTGGCATTAAACTGGGCTTTTGTGATCTTAAATTATCATACTTGAATTAAGGACACACTTAGAATCATCTATACAATGGCTGTGAAACTCACCACGTGGGCACTGACAGACTGTTCTTTACAGACTGTTATCTCTCGTTGTTGTCACAGAATGATGAAACACATAGACAATACCTTCTTTCCTTTAGCGAAATGGCATTCCTCGTTTCTTACCATAGGAATACGGAATTGAAATCCCACTCACTTTTGTTCCCTTGTTGTGTCGGACGGAGATTAACTCCAACCCCGCCACTCAGGAAAACCGCATGAAAAACCTATACGAAAAAGCTCGTGAAGAAACTATCCAGGAAAAAGCCTTGTGTGTGTGTGTGTGTGGGGTGATTCCTAACCCTTTTATACCTTAACCCCTACCGGCACCTTCTTTAATTTCTTTTCTCTGCCCCTTACTGGATTCGACTTTACCGATCAATTAGGGTGGCGTTTTTCTGCCAAACATCCTGCGTTTGGGGAGCACACGACTCACACGTGGCGATGTCTTAATTCAGGAATTGACTCTGAGCGATAGTCTTTTGCTTTTTTGCTAGCCTCAAATTAATCCCCCTTCCAAATTTTTCTAAGAATTTACTTAATATTTTAATCTCTCATTTCAAGTGTTAAAACTAGCCTCTCACTGACTAATCTTTTCTGTCTTACTTAGCTAATTTTTTCATATCACAACTGTAATATATTCCTTCTTTTATTATTTAGTTCAACAAACACTTTTTGTTATATATTTTACTTGGATGCAAGAATATTTTTCTTTCTTTAAATAATTTATGTATTAGCTCTTATACAGGTGTTTTATTTTATTTTCTCTTCATGTTACACCATGATAACTGAAAATTCCACGTAGTGAAGGTATCAGGGTGTAACACTGATCTAGTAATTTTGTGCATCAACAGCTTGAAGTGATTTTTTTGTCAGCTGGAGATGTAATAGATATACATGCTCATCAAAACTTGCATGCAGTATGCTGATAGTGTTTTGTAGTAGTAGCAAATTGTATGCAAGTATTTCACATGTTAAAAAATGGCCAAGCATCACTGATTAAGATGCTGTAGGCATGAGAACATTAAAAAAATAAAAAGAAGTGCACAGGCTTTCTTTCTATGTTATTCTTAAAAACAGGAAGGTGATGGAAGGTAGTTTTGATGAACTGACAAACATCAGCTGTAGATTAGTTATAGCCTAGTAGACTTTCTTTCCATAAAGTTTGTGCAAGGCATTTTCCTAACCATCTCAAGAATGAACTGAGACCAATCCAGGGTCTGCACTTGCTTGATTGAAAGAGGAATGTGGTGTTACTGAAGCATGTTATCATTGGTGATGAAATGTGAATCTTTATTACAAGCTAGTAACCAAAAAATAAAATGGAAAAGTTCCGATCACAACCTTTAGCACGTGAAAGTGATACATATCCTTCTCTGGGGTTCACTAGAACCAGTCTTTAAATATCAGGAAATGAGGCACAACAGTAAATGGACTCCATTGCGGTGATAAGCTGCATGATATGTTGAAACTAGTGATTCTGAGCAAATGCCAATAACTGCTGTTCACAAGGTGTAAGTAAGGTGTTGTGTTGTTGCCTGATTATATCCATCTCTGTACTGCAGAGCAAATTGTGGAAATAGTTCATCTGTTAGGATTTAAGGTCTTATAACATCATCTATAGTCTAGATCTTGCTCTGTAAGACTATCTTTTTTTGAAACTATCAAAAAAAAAATTGCTTTGAGATGCTATCATGCTGCATGAAGATAAAAAACATGCTTACCATATCTGTACTGTAGAACAGAGGTATTAAACAAGGTTTTCCTCTTTCTGGTCTTTTTTACATAATTGCCATAGAACCCTTTCTTGTGTTGAGTAAATATGTTGCTCAGGACAACGCATCCTAATCTTTCTCCAAGCTTTAAGCCTAACGGCATATGCTGATATAGCATATACTGTTATAGCTCACCATGATGTGGATTTCACTTACCTACAAACAGCATATTAAGAATATCAAGCAGCTTCAGGAGCCAAACTGCACATAAAACTACAGGACTGTAATGCAGCAAATGGAAAAGCTGCATTACAGTCCTGTAATGCAGCTTTACAGGACTGACAACCCTATTTTCAGCTACTAGTCTTCAGATGGAAACAAATGGAACAAAACCAACTGACTCTCCTACAACACGCTATCTTCTTATGGGAGAGCAGAGTTTAGTATCATTCAACTACAAGGTAACCTTTCATACCCTGTTTTCATAAACAGTCAATGTCATGAAAAGCCACGTAAACAGACCATGGAATACATCTTCTTTTCTGCCACCAAAGGTTTCGCTCTCAACTGTCTTAACAATAACAACACATGTGCAAATGCATCTGACTACCTTTTATAGAAATGCCATTCAACATGGAAAATTCTAGACACAGTGAAAGCAGCTGCACTTTCTGAAGTACTCAGGGAGCCTCTCTTCCACAACAACATGATAAAAAGTCTGATCACTAACCAACAGCTTTTGTTCCATGGAGTTGGCAGAGTGTGAGTCATAGCAGATATTTTATTTCTATACCTCATGTGGTGCTGTTCCCCAATCCCTGGCAACTATTGAATAGGGAAACTAAACAGGTGGACACCATCAAATCTGCAGTTCAGATAGCCATGCCAAAAATCATCTTGAGCAGGCCTTCAAGAACCAACAGTAGAAAACATGACACCTACATATCTCTTTCATTTTGCATCAACTCATCCAACATACACAAAGTTTATGCTTTTCTACTCCAAAGGACACAGCAAGCAACTTCACCAGAGGATCCTTAATAATTTCAACAAACACCCATTAAGTGGGATCTGCTTTATCAAAATAGAACCATTAACTGACATACAATTGAGAATGTGGCATAACGCTCTCCCCAATCCCTATTATACAACACAGATTTCAGTATGAATTATCAGAAAACTGCCTCTTTGTAATAGAAACATAAGTTCATTACATCTACTTGGCAGATGTAGCTACAGTTGGCAGACAAAGCTACAGTTTCTGTCAAGAAACTGTAGCTCTGTCTGCCAGTTGCTTCCAGAAGAAGAATACTTGAACCTTATCCATGCACAATCTAGAAATTACCCTGTCTTCAACTATCTCTTTATCAGTGTGAAGCAGCAATATATAAGTTTTATTTATAGTATTTAAAAAAAAAAGGTGGAGGGGAATGCTTAAGAGTCAAAGCTGTGTGACTGAGAGGAAACCTCCACATAGCCTTTAAATGAATGCTGAAAACTGACCAGGGCTTCTGACCTAATGTCCAATCCTCTCCTTCTCGTGTTGCACCATATTAGATATCTACCTGGATACTCAACAAACCAGGATGGACTGGCAATTTGGGATATAGCTGACCAAATTGTATTGTTATTAGCTGGGATGTCACCTGGTTAAACAAGGCCTACATAGTTTTCCCCAGGAAACCAGAATGAACAGCAAAAAGTCAGCTACTAGAACAAATCCTGAAAAACATCCCAACTCAACATCACCAGAGTTCAAGATGGGTACTATCAAATAAGAAGCCTGAATGACAAAGAAGAATTGGATTCAGTACCAGATCAATATAAGAGGAGTGATTGAACCAAAGGCAAAAACTGGAGAAATCTGAGCAATAAATACAAAATGTTATATTCAGGCGATGACAATCAAGGAAAAGGAGTAGCTATAGTATTCAACACTAAATATGAGGCTAATCTTCTTGAATGACAGGCAATATAAAGTAGAGTGATGTGGGCAACTATCAGAATGGGAAACTGGACAATGAGACTTATTTGTGCCTATGGTTCCACAGAAAGTTCTACTAAGGTAGAAGTGGAGTAATTTTTTAAGGCTTTAGAGAAAGCAACTAACACAATGAAAAAGGAAAAGTTGGTCCTTGTTGGGGATCTAAATAGCAGAGTAGGAAATGATTGTCACACATACAAAAATATTTTGTGAAAATTTGGAGAAAAGAGTAAAGCTAATAATAATGGAAAATACCTGTTGGATTTCTGCTCAAAACATGGACTGGTTATTACTAACACAACGTTCCAACATAAAAACATGCACAAATTCACATGGAGAGAAGAGGCAAGGAATAATAAAAGTCTCATTGACTATATTATTGTTGATAGTGGTGATGTTTTCTCACTGGTGCAGGACACTAGAGTGTACAGAGGATTTTAAATTGGAAGTGATCACCATTTAATCTTGAGAAGGATAAAATTGAATTTCATGTTGGAAAGAAGAACATGTAAGAATGTTTTATAGCAAATAAAAGTTAAACAGCTCGCAGATGTGAACTGTAGACTAAAATACACAAACATTATTCAAGAAAAAACGAAAGAGTTGGAGAACAGGAAACAAACCCTCGAGATTCAGTGGCAAATTCTGAAGAAAATATTGATTGATTCAGCCAGAGAGGCATGTGATGAGTTGTCTGCAAGGATAGAAAAATCAGAACTCCATGGTGGACACAAGAATTAAAGAGGCAGTGAAAGAAAAGAAGAAAGCATATCAAAAGTTCCTGGCAAATAAGTCAGTTTGTGCTCTCAGAGAATTCTTCTTATTATTATCTGAGACCTCCAGGGGAGTCGAGGACTCATCGAGGAAGGCTAAAAATCACCCAAACCAGCTATCATACTTTCCCTTAAATCCATTCACACTAGATGCACTTACTACCCCTAAGGGCAAATTATTCCATGTCCTCACTGCTCTCTGGGAGAAAAACCTGGCTCTTTCCCCTTTCTTGAATGTGAACAAACTTAACTTCCATGGATGCCCTATGTTCTCCCTCCATCCTCTCTATAATGAAAAATTTCGTCAGTTGAAATCCTATAACATCCATTCAAAAGTTTATAGACATCTATCATATCACCCCACTTTCTCCTGTTAACCAGAGTCTGCAATACTCGCAATCTCTCCTCATAATCTAAATCCCATAATTGGGATTAATAACTCTTAGTAACTCTTTTTTGCACCCTTTCCACAGCTTTTTTATCCCCTTGGAACCTGGGAAACCAAATCTGCACATAATAATCCAGGTGTGATCTTATCAAAGTCTTATAAAGAGGCAAAATGACTTCCTTATCCTTACATATCAAGGTTCGCTTCTACATCGCAATTATCTTCTGAGTTGTATTTGCAACTTTTGCTGTGTGACCTTTGAACTTTAAATTCTTATCCACCAAGTGAAAATTCAGTTTTTTGTAGCATAATCCTGCTAATATAATATGCCACTGGAAATATAATCACACCAAAGTGCATAACTTTACACTTACTAACATTAAACTGATAGCCATTTTCGTTTGCCCAAATTTCCAGTATATTCAAATTATTTTGTAATTGATGAATATCAGTAGCATCTCTGATTACCCTGCCTATCTTCTCATCATCAGTAAACAATTGCACATCTGATGATAGACCCTGCCCGATGTCGTTTAATGTATAGATTGAACAATAATGGCTCAAGTACTGAACCCTGAGGTACACCACTGGTTACCTTAAATTTGGCAGATTCACACCCACTGTACACCACTTTTTGCTATCTGTCTATCAACCATTCCCTGATCAAAGTCAAGAGATTATATTCCAATCCCATATTCTCAAGTTTATGCAACAGCCTTTTGTGTAGTATCCTTTCAAATGCCTTAGAAAAATTCAACATTATCATAGTGTATCCATTCCCTTTATCCAACTCTGCCATAACATTGTTATAAAATATGAGCAAATTGCTAAAACATGACCTTCCTTTAGTAAACCAATGCTGTTCCTTGCAGAGTATAGCATGTTTATCTACCTATGTGTCTAACTACTACCGACCTATCGGTAGTTAGATACATCAGTTTTTGCACCACCCTTGTACAATGGAACTATCATACATTCCTTCCATTCCTGCGGAATCATTCCTGAGCTGAGACTCAAGTTATACAAGTGTGTGGAAAGCCTAGCCAATTCAGCTGAACATTCCTTTAGCAAATATTCCATCTGTCCCTATCGACAAATTCTTATCCAGGTTATGCAACAGCTCTTCAACCTCATTTTCATGAAGCTCTAACTCTTCATCCAACGTAGCAGTAGCACCATGCACCACGCTACATACACCTGGTTGATATATCTTAGCAAAGTGAGCACTCATTAACTGAACAATCTCCTTAGCTTCCGACACTTGAGTACCATATGCATTCAATAAAGTTATTCTTCCACATTCATTCTTTCTTTTGCTTGCAGCATAGTGATAAAATTCTTTTGGATTGCTTTTAGCTTGCATGGCAAATTTCTTTTCATACTCCGTTTTTAGATTTCCTCACCATACTCGTTACTTTTCTGGTCTGAGCTTTATATATTTCATAACTGCTGTCTTATTCTCGAGATATTCTTTCCACATCATCTTATTCTTGTGGATCTCTTGCTTAATAAGGTTGCACATCCATTTCACTCCCAACCTATTCTTCAAACAGTAGGGATACATTGAGATACAGCCTCATTCAAGCACTTTTTCTTAGATTTCCATGCATTGCTGACATTTTTCTCATTCAGTAACTGATACCAAAGATAGTATTCTCCTAAGTTGATTATAATTTCCAGCTTTGTAGTTCAGCATGTAACCTGTTTTAATTGGAGCTTTAATACAAGTAGATACTTCCCAAGAAAGTACAACATAATCACTGTCACCAATTGGTGGTAAAATAGCCATATTCTTGACAGGGACCCCCTTCTGACGCTATGAGCAAATCCAACACTCTTTGACCTTGAGTTCCTTCTTTCACATGCTGCTTGAGAAAGTTGTCTCGCAACAATTCAATAAATTCCTCTTCTTTCTTATCATGAGCATTCTCTTCTACCCAATCAATGTTTGGAAAATAAAAGTCACCCATAATGATCATTCGCTTGGTAAAGCTAAATTGGCGATGCATTTCTTCGTCTCCTACAACTGAGCCACCAGGTCTGTAGCAGCACCCCCACCATATATTTCATCCTGTTAACCTCCACTTCACACCAGATGGACTCAAACTTATCTACATGGGACATTGTTACCATCATTGTTTTCTTGTGTTTCTACCCTAACTGGACTTAAGTCATCTGATATCATTAGTAGCACTCCTCCTCCTCCTATCCCTTCTGTCATTCGTAAAAATAGTATACCCATTACACTCGATCCTGCTTACCATATCTGATTCTGATAGCCAGGCTTCACTAATGCCAACAATCTTAGGGCATATCGTATTTAATAAAGCAACGAACTCAACCCCTTTGTTTCTAATGCGCCTGACATTTGTGTATAGACATAATAAATTACCACCTAGCCTATTCTTTAGATATGCAGTCTATTTGGTCTTGTTCTAGAATTTTCTCTTTTCCCTCCCCAGACATACTTAAAAGGTTTGAACCCAAAATAAATTTTTCCACTCCTTCGCCACATACATAACCATGTTTGAAGGCATTCATATCTTCATCACGTTTGCATACCATAGCCGAACTTTCACACAATTTTTCCAATTCTTCCCTTTATAATCTAGTTTCTCTGACTCTCTGCATTAGGTCTCATACCAAGAAGTAATTTCTCCAGGCTTCTGATGCCAAATAAATTCAAGTGCAGACCATCATTCTTATAGTAGTCTTTTCTACCATCAAACACATTCCACAAGTCTAAACGCTCGCATCTATCTTCTACACAGCCTCTGCGTGAAACCATTTGCTATCATTGTGCTCCTTCTTAACTCAATACTGTCATATCCGGGTAGTAATCCTACAATTTTTACTCTCTCACATTTCTTTCTCACTTCTTCCAACAGACCTTTCATATCTTCTCCCATACTATATTTGTCGCCATTTAAATTATTAGTACCTACTAGCACTACCATTTCTTTTACTTTTCTTTTTTGGTTTTCAATTACGTTTGTCATATATTAAATTTTCATTCTCGGGATGGTAGAAGTGGTGACTCCCTTGGCAAGCGCAAATTTTAAAATTGAGTCACTATACCATATCACCTCTTTTTTCTTAGACATTAACTGACTTACTTTATTGTTATTAATATTTTGATTACCAAGTTCAGTATTTTCCTGCCTGTTCTCGTTCTCATCTTTTTTCTTATCCTGTCTAAGTTTAGTCAAACGTTTTTCCACCTTTTCTAATTCCCTGGTCGATTTTCTAATGATTTCTTTTAATCGAGCTATTTCTGATGTCATTGTATCCTCAGATAAATTATTATCATCATTGCAGCAGTACTTTTGTTCACCAAGACAAATGCTCTCCTCAGTAGCTACAACTTTTGCTTTAGTCACTGTCTTGTTATGACGAGTTTTTTAAAACCTCGTCGTAACAAGACATTTTTTAAAAATAGTCATCATCATCATCAAATTCCTGCCATGTACCCTCAAGGGGTGTACAGGATATGACAGTACTACATGAAAAATTTACATCATTACTAACTTCCTATCTACAATTTAACTCCAAATCAGTCTGTTACTTGTCAAGACTCCAACATTATCAGATCTTATATTTCTATCGTCTAAGGCACTTTGTACTGTATCAATCCACCTATATCTTGGTCTTCCTCTGGGTCGTTTTCCTGCCAACCTGGCAGAGAACACTTGTTTTGCTAATCTTTCCTCTCCCATTCTATTTAAGTGACCATACCACCTGAGATTAGCTCTGCTAATGCATTCCTGGATGCTGACAATGTCAAGTTCTTTCCTAATATCCTCATTTTTAATATGATATTGCCATCGATGCCATCTGTTCACGCCTCTAATCTTTCTCAGGACTTTCATATCTGCGGTCTCTAGTCTTTGGTCAAGTGTTTTACTTCTGACCCAGCTCTCAGATCCATAAGTTAAAACTGGTTTGAACACTGTCTTGTATACAGCTAATTTAGTGTTCCGACTAATTTCTCTCTTATTCCATATGAATTTATTCAATTGACTTCCCACCATACCAGCTTTGCTGATTCTGTTGTCTATTTCTATATTTAATTTACCATCTTCAGTAAAAATCGTGCCTAAGTAGCTGAAATGTTTCACTTGTTCCACAGGTTCTCCATTCACAACACAGTTGACATTTTCAGTGATTCTACCTATTTTCATTATCTTTGTCTTTTTATTGCTGACCTTCATACCACGTCTATTACAACAGCTATTCAATTTAGTCAGAGAATCTTGCAGACTTGTAGCGGATTTATTTAGAAGTATAACATCATCCGCATAAAGCAAAGAGCTGACATTAACATCTCCAATTTTGATATCAGGTTTAATACCACTTTCCTTCATAATGTGATCCATATAGATAATGAATAACAGAGGGAATAATGTACATCCTTGTCTCACACCAGATTTAACATTAAACCATCTTCCTGTACTTCCTTCAATTCTAACTGCTGACTTACAACTCAAATAAAGACTAAGTATTGCTTGATATAATGCCCCATTGACACTATATAACTGCAGCGTATTGAATAGCTTCTCTCTCTTGGCACCTTGTCATATGCCTTTTCCAAATCGACAAAACTTAAATACAGATCTTGGTTATATTCCCATGCTTTCTCGACTATTTGTCGTAAAGTGAAGATCTGATCCTGACAGCCTCTATTTGGCCTGAATCCATCTTGTTCTTCACCAAGCTTTTCTTCCACAATTCTTCTCAACCGTTTCTCAAGTATACTTGCATAGATCTTGCCAGGAACACTCAGTAGGGAAATACCTCTGTAATTCTCACATTCAGTTTTATTTCCCTTTTTATATATGGGTACTATGAGAGCTCTACTCCAATCATCGGGAATTCGCCCCTCTGTCCAGGCTTTCTGAACTATGCAGTGCAGCCACTGTAAGACTTTTATACCACCATACTTCAGCATTTCTGGTCGAATATCATCTACTCCTGCTGCCTTTCCACATTTCAAGCCTTTGATGGCTTTTTCTACTTCAAGTATGGATATGTATTCCTGATTGCATGCCTGGTCAGTGTTTTTTTATCACTGTGCTGTCATCACTGCTTGTTTCATTTAGCAGTTTTTCAAAGTAATTACTCCATACTTCAAGGATATCTTTTTCTCCTGTTTTCATGTCACCTTTATCATCTCTAACTCCTTTTACAGCACTCTTTCCTCCATTCCTAAGCTTCTTCAACAACCTCCAGAATATTTTGCCACCTTCTTGATATTTATTTTCTATATTCTTGCCAAAGTCCTCCCATCACTTTTGTTTAGCTAGTTTTACACACTGTTTAGCTTTCTTACATTTGTCTCTGTATTCTGTAAGAGTAAAAGCTGACTTATTTGCCAGGAACTTTTGATATGCTTTCTTCTTTTCCTTTACTGCTGCTTTAACTTCCTGTGTCCACTAGGGAGTTCTGATTTTTTTATCCTTGCACACAACCTCACCGCATGCCTCTCTGGCAGAATCAATCATTTCTTCAGAGTTTGCCACTGAATCTCCAAGGTTTGATTCCTGTTCTCAAACTCTTTCATTTTCTTTTCAATAATCTTTCTGTATTTTAGTCTATAGTTCACATCTGAGAGCTGCTCAACTTTTATTCGCTTTAAAACTTTCTTGCATGTTATTCTTTTCAATATGAAATTCAATTTTATCCTGCTCAAGACTAAATAGTGATCACTTCCAATTTCAAATCTTCTGTACACTCTGGTGTCCTGGACCAGGGAGAAAACATCACTATCAACAATAACATAGTCAATGAGACTTTTTTTATTCCTTGCCTCTTCTCTCTGTGTGAATTTGTGCACATATGTTGGAACATTGTGTTAGTAATAACCAGTCCATGTCCTGAGCAGAAACCCAACAGATATTTGCCATTATTATTAGCTTTGCTCTTTTCTCCAAATTTTCCCAAAATATTTTTGTATGTCTCACAATCATTTCCTACTCTGCTATTTAGATCCCCAACAAGGACCAACTTTTCCTTTTTCATTGTGTCAGTTGCTTTTTCTAAAGTGTCAAAAAATTCCTCCACTTCTACTTTAGTAGAACCTTCTGTGGGACCATAGGCACAAATAAGTCTCATTGTCCAGTTCCCCATTCTCATATTTGCCCACATTACTCTACTTGAGACTGACTGCCATTCAAGAAGATTAGCCTCGTATTTTGTGTTGAATACTATGGCTACTCCTTCTTTTCCTTGATTTAAAAATAGTAAAAACTAATAATATTTCTAAATTATAATAATAAAATATATAAATATAATATAAATAAAATAAAATAATATAAATAAAATAAAATATAAATAAAATAAAATAAAAAATAAAATATACTAAAAAAAGTAGCTAAACAAAAGTCATGGAAAGACTTTGATAAGAACATAGAAAAAAAAATATCAAGAAGGTGGCAAAATATTCTGGAGGTTGTTGAAGAAATGGAGGAAAGAGTGCTGTAAAAGGAATTAGAGATGATAAAGGTGACATGAAAACTGAAGAAAAAGATATCCTTGAAGTATGGAGTAATTACTTAAAAAAATTTCTAAATGAAACAATCAGTTATAGCCCAGTGGTTAAAAACACTGACCAGGCATGCAATCAGGAATACATATCCATACAAGGGGGTGTCTGAAAGGTTCTTGGCCTACCAATAAAAAAACAAATTTATAATTTCAAAACTATTTTTATTTTTCAACATAATCTCCCTTAACATTAATACATTGTTCCAGCGATGATCTAGTTCCATTATCCCGTCCCTGTAGTGGTTCTCATTGAAGTCAGAGAGAGCCAAATCTGAGGAATAGGGTGGATTCTCCAACAATTCATAGTGCAGATCCCTTAATTTTCCCATTGCCAAAACACCTTTGTGGGCAGGTGCATTGTCCTGATGAGAGATAATTTTTTCCTTCTGCAAACCGGGTTGTTTTCTTACGAATTTTTTCGTCTAGTCTGGTTAAAAGATCGGAATAATATTCCCTGGTTATTGTTTTACCCTTTTCAAGATAATTAATAAACAAAATACTTTTAGCATCCCAAAGCACCATTACCATGACCTTTCCTGCTGATGGAACCGACTTTGTCTTCTTTGGTGCTGAACAACAAACGGCTTCTGTCACTGTTTTGACTTCTGTTTGATTCTGGTTTGTAATCGTGAATCCAAGTCTCATCCATAGTAATAGATCAACACATAAAATCAGTTTTATTCTTGTTAAAATGCTCCAAGCACTGTTCAGAGATTTTCATTTGAGTACATTTTTGATCTGCCATGAGCAAGCACGGCACCCATCTTATGCAAAGCTTTTTCATTTGCAATTCTTCATGCAAAATATATCCTACACGTTCTTTTGAAAAGCCTATAGTTTCAGCAATTTCATGCACTCTGACTCGCCGGTCATTAAATACCATATCATGCACTTGATCAATGATTTCTGGTGTTATACTTTTTGGGCGTCCTTCAACTGGATCATCTTCAAGGCTGGTATGGCCATGTTTAAACTCAGCAGCCCATTTCTTAATGTTGAAAATGATGGAGAAGAGCACCCATAAACTATTATGAACTTTGAATGAATTTCTTTTGGCATTAAACCTTTTACAAAGAATTTTATAACTGCATGATACTCAATTTTATCCATTTCAAGGGGATACAGACAACACTTTTGCTTCAGATAGCTGGATAAAACAAACTACTTGATAGAATGACTTGGAATTTCACATGGATGCTTATGACAGATGTACCAACACCCAGAAAAAAAAAAAAAGAAAAAAAAAAGCTTGATAATAGTGTTCCCATCGATGGCTTAGAACTTTTCGTGCCACCCTCATACTTGAAGTAGAAAAAGCCATTGAAAGAACGAATTGTGGAAAGGCAGCTGGAGGATAATATTCGAGAAATGCTCATGTATGGAGGTATAAAAGTCTTACGGTGGCTGCACTGCATAGTTCAGAAGGCCTGGACAGAGGAACGAATTCCAGATGATTGGAGTAGAGCTCTCATAGTATCCATATATAAAAAAGGAAATAAAACTGAATGTGAGAATTACAGAGATAAAACAAACTACTTGATAGAATGACTTGGAGTGTTCCTGGTAAGATTTATGCAAGTATACTTGAAAAACGGTTGAGAAGGATTGTGGAAGAGAAGCTTGGTGACTAACAAGCTGCATTCAGGTCAAATAGAGGCTGTCAGGATCAGATTTTTATTTTATGACAAATAGTCGAGAAATCATGGAAATACAACAAAGATCTGTATTTAAGTTTTGTAGATCTGGAAAGGCATTTGACATGGTGCCAAGAGAGAGAGAGAGAGAAGTTATTCAAACTCTACAGTTGTATGGTGTCAGTGGGGCATTATATCAAAGAATACCTAGTCTTTATTTGAGTTTTAAGTCAGCAGTTAGAATTGAAGGAAGTACAGGAAGATGGTTTAATATTAAATCAGGTGTCAGACAAGGATGTATATTATCTCCCCTGTTATTCATTATTTATATGGATCACATTATGAAGGGAAGTGGTATTAAACCTGATATCAAAATTGGAGGTGCTGATCTCAACTCTTTATTTTATGTGGATGATTTTATACTTCTAAAGAAATCCAGTACAAGTATGTAAGATTCTATGACTAAATTGGATAACTGTTGTAATAGATATGGTATGAATGTCAGCAATAATAAGACAATGAAAACAGGCAGAAGCATTGAAAATATCAACTGCATAGTGAATGGAGAAACTATAGTACAAGTAAAACATTTCAGCTATTTAGGCAAGATTTTTAGTGAAGATGGTAAATTAAATATTAAAATAGAATAGAATCAACAAAGCTGGTATAGTAGGAAATCAACTGAATAAATTTATGTAGGATAAGAGAGAAAGTAGTCAAAACATTGAATTAGCTGTGTACAAGCCTGTGTTGAAACCTATTTTAAGCTATGGATCTGAGTGCTAGGCTAGAAATAAAACATTTGGCTAAAGACCATGGATACGAGTGTCTTGAGAAAGATTAGAGACATGAACAGATGGCACCAATTGCAATATTTTATTAAAAATGAGGATATATTAGAAAAGAACTTGACATTGTTAGCATCTAGAAATGTGTTAGCTGAGCCAATCTCAGGTGGTATGGTCACTTAAGAGAGGAAAGATTAGCAAAACCAAAACAAGTGTTCTCTGGCAGGTTGGCAAGGAAAAGACCCCAGAAGATGATCAAGATATAGGTGGATTGATACAGTAAAAAGTGCCTTACAGAAATATTAGATATGGTAATGTTGGAGTCTTTACAGATAAGGTTGATTTAGAGGAAAATTGTTGATAGGAAGTTAGTAATGATGTAAAATTTTCATGTAGTACTATGATAATATCCTGAACACCCCTTGAGGGTACATGTCAGCAATTTGGTGATGACGATTAAAAAAAAAAAAATTCTTTTATGCTTATGCAGATCCAGTGGTAAATCCCATAGCCTGTTATGTATGGATGTGTGTGTGTATTGATATATTATGCATGTGTTCTTGTGTCAGTTTTCTTGTTCCACAGGATGATAAATCCAATTTTCTATAGGGGAAAAATACTCTTGCCACCTTTCTATGAGATTGACTAACCCTGTAATTGAAAAACACCTGACGAAGGTTCTTTGCACCCCCAGATGTGATTTGAGCTAGGTCTTTCTTTCCATTCAAAGGGCACTGTTGAAACTGACTTAGCTATGGAGACTCAGGTTTTCTGTATACTGAACAGAAATGTTACCATTATGAAGGCATGTTACTAAGCTGTCTGTAAAGGCTAGACTATTGTTTTTCTTTTCCCATAGTAAAACAGATTCTTGGATGCTGACCATTAAGATGTAGATTCTGTTATGTTTATGCCATGAGAACAAATAGAGATAGGTTGGTTGTTCTCTATTTGGCTTTATGGCTCAGGCACATTAGACTCTGTATTGCATCACCTCAATAGTCAACATTGAAGAATCCGTTTTACTATGGAAAAGCAAATGACAATAGGCTAGCCTTTCTATGCATGGTAGACACAGCATGCTATTATTAAAACTCTAAACCATTAGAGCAGTCAATATTTGTTTCAGTGAGACCTCTCTTACAGCTGAACTCAACCATATCACACACACACACACACACACACACACACACACACACCATCCTATCTGATAGCTACAATTCCTACAGTAACAACAAAATATTTAATCCCTCCCCTGGTCCATGATCTTGCCAGAAAAATTATAGGAATACTATTACAATTTCCTGCTTCCAGGGTGCATTTGAAAATTAGCCAGAAATTTAGAAAAAAAAAAGAAAACCTATACACTGCCTTCAAGCCTCACATGAAATTATCTGCCCATTTATTTATAGATGCCTATGTGTCTTATAGAAAAAAAATATAGAATTTTATTCAAAAACTCCAATATATTTCATTCAGTGTAACACAGACATCATCAGGGAGAAAGACTGGTAACTACATTCAAAATATGAATTGTAAGAAGGAGTCACATAGCATGTGCTTACTAGTTCATGTCTTGGTCATATGTGGAGTTGACAGGATCACATAGTTAGAATTCAATGGAACAATTGTAAAAGTTTGCACAGATTAAAAAAATATATGAACAGTTAATAGTAATCACTTCCCAAAACTTGAAGACTGAATGAGTCAGAACTGTTAAGGTTTGAATGATTTCGTAGTGTTTCAAAGAAAAGATTATCACATTCACACCTGCTAAAATGAAGAATCTTTGTCTGCTTCCAAAGAACTATGTGCCTAGTGTCAGTCAGTAGCATGAAAAGCACAGCCAAACTAGTCTGATTCCAAAAATGCAATGTAGTTTAGATGTTCTTAGATTCTTTATAAAGCAGAAGTTAGTATGTCCAAATAACAAAGAGGAGGAGGATGAATAGGGTATTAATTTTTTATTTTTTATTCTTGTACGGTTGTAACTTTAGAGCATTTAGATAGCATATATGTTTTAATCTCCAAAGCAGACTTCCTAACTTCTTTTATCCTTTGCCCATCCACAGTGGGTTGTAGATCCTAATTCTTTCATAGGTGGAATTACAAAGATTCTTCTTTACAGCAAAGGTTACATTAATGTTACCTTCTTTTGTGAATGCATGTGTGTGTGTGTAAAGGAATATGCATTTATAATTTAAATCTTGTGTTTTATATATTTTTTGCTTTTTAGCATCCTCAGATAATGCAGATGAGTGGGAAAGTAATAGTGATGGCAGTGATGAAATATCGATGGATATGGACAGGGCTGAACTCGAAAGCTGTATAATGGTAAATAATATTGTATTAGTCTTGCATAATATAATAAACAATATTATATAATATTATTTATATAGCATTTATTGCAAATATACAAATATTGGCTACTATATTCTAACAGACTCCTATCCTTACCCAATACAGAAACT
The DNA here is from genome assembly GCF_054136105.1 of Typopeltis vanoorti. Taxonomy (NCBI): domain Eukaryota; kingdom Metazoa; phylum Arthropoda; class Arachnida; order Uropygi; family Thelyphonidae; genus Typopeltis; species Typopeltis vanoorti. The sequence continues at coordinate 78,178,211 of NC_143557.1, forward strand.
ACAAATTACAAATACCCTCAAAACAGAGAGCAGTAGCAATTTGCTCCATTGATAAGGAATTCAAAACAGAATATGACAGTGGTTAGATCATCTTTCCAAGAGAATAGATATACAGGTAACCTTTGTATAACGCGGTCTACAAATTGTAGCATCCCTTGTCGAACGTGGTAAGGATAGAACGCGGTTTCGATATAAGACGGTCTACAAACTATAGTAATCCTTTATCTTTTCATATATTTTTCAACGTGTGACTTAAAAATCAAATTTTATCTTTTTTAAATTTGCGTATGCCCATATTGCACAAGTAGTTATAAGTAGCAAATTTATATTAGGGAAAATACCCTTTAGCATGCATGTACGTCAATTGTTAACTGTATAAAGTGTTTATTGTTGAAAATTGTCTTCGTTTTCTGCCGGGAAAGCGCATGAAAAATGATGTGTATTAATCAAGCTGAGCACTTTATTTTTTGGTGAGTTAAATACAATATGTAATCGTTTCTTTTATGTAAAAAAAAAAAAAATTTATAGTAATGGCTGCTTTTGCGATATATGCCTTTGTTAATAGGGATAAACCCACCCACTGTAAACTGCCAAGGTAACAATTGAACAAGACTGAAGATACATTTGGTTTCAATGAAATACAATGAAAAAGGAAAAGTTGGTCCTTGTTGGGGACCTAAATAGCAGAGTAGGAAATGATTGTCATACATACAAAAATATTTTGGGAAAATTTGGAGAAAAGAGTAAAGCTAAAAATAATGGCAAATACCTGTTGGATTTCTGCTTAGAGCATGGACTGGTTATTACTAACACAATGTTCCAACATAAAATGTGCACAAATTCACATGGAGAGAAGAGGCAAGGAATAAGAAAAGTCAACGAGGCTACGTTATTGTTGATAGTGATGTTTTCTCCCTGGTGCAGGACACCAGAGTGTATAGAGGATTTGAAATTGGAAATGATCACTATTTAGTCTTGAGAAGGATAAAATTGAATTTCATATTGAAAAGTAGAACATATAAGAAAGTTTTAAAGCGAATAAAAGTTGAGCAGCTCTCATATATGAACTGTAGACTAAAATACCCAAACATTATTCAAGAAAAAATGAAAGAGTTTGAGAACAGGAACCAAACCTTGGAGATTCAGTGGTAAGTCTTGAAGAAAACATTGATTGATTCAGCCAGAGAGGCATGTGGTGAGGTTGCCTGCTGCAAGGATAGAAAAATCAGAACTCCATGGTGGACACAGAAAGTTAAAGAGGCAGTGAAGGAAAAGAAGAAAGCATATCAGAGGTTGTCAGGAAAAGTTCCTGGCAAATAAGTCAGCTTGTGCTCTTAGAGAATACAGAGACAAATGTAAGAAAGCTAAACACTGTGTAAAACTAGCTAAACAAAAGTCATAGGAAGACTTTTGGTAAGAATATAGATAATAAATATCAAGAAGGCAGCAAAATATTCTGGAGGTTGTTGAAGTAGCTTAGAAATGGAGGAAAGAGTGCTGTAAAAGGAATTAGAGATGATAGAGGTTACATGAAAATAGAAGAAAAGATATCCTTGAAGTATGGAGTAATTACTTTGAAAAATTGCTAAATGAAGCAAGCAGTAATAGTACAGAGGTAAAAAAACATGCAACATTCATCCAGTCAGGAATACATATCCATACTTGAAGTAGAAAAAGCCATCAAAGGGCTGAAATGTGGAAAGGCAGCAAGAGTAGATGATATTCGACCAGAAATGCTCAAGTACGGAAGTATACTTACAGTGGCTGCACTGCATAGTTCAGAAGGCCTGGACAGAGGGATGAATTCCAGATGATTGGAGTAGAGCTCTCCTAGTACCCATATATAAAAAAGGGAAATAAAACTGAATGTGAGAATTACAGAGGCATTTTTCTACTGAGTGTTCCTGGTAAGATCTATGCAAGTACACTCGAGAAATGGTTTTGAAGAATTGTGGAAGAGAACCTTTGTGAAGAACAAACTGGATTCAGGCAAATAGAGGTTGTCAGGATCAGATTTTCACTTTACGAGGTGATATTAACATTACAGTTGATCAAGCATGGGAACATAACAAAAATCTGTATTTAAGTTTTGTAAATCTGAAAAGGCATATGAGAAGGTGCGAAGAGAGAAGCTATTCAATATGCTACAGTTATATGGTGTCAATGGGGCATTATATGAAGCAATCATTATCTATATGGATCATATTATGAAGGAAAGTGTTATTAAACCTGATATCAAAATTAGAGATGCTGATCTCAACTCTTTGCTTTATGCGGATGATGTTATACTTCTCGATTGACCCTGAACTGTATGCAGATGTTGACCAAGTAACTAGCTCCTCATACTTTAACCTGTTTAGCAGAAAGTGGATGAATGATAGCAGCTAGTTCAATACCCTTGAGAAACTTCAGAAAGGCATAATTCAGAAACAGAATATCTGCAAGACAGTGACTGGGATGAAGTATGAGAGAGACAGAGGCATAGTCTGTTAACTAGATTATCCTGTTCTGGATAGTATGTAACCTTTGTAGGAAAGTCTTTGGTGCATCCCAAATGTAAGAACAATATTCTAAGGTTAGGCAGGTGTGGAATTTATATGCCATTAGTTAGCAGTTGTACCAGTAATTAATAACTTGAGTAGAAAAGCCTCAAGTTTTTCAGAGGCTGAGAATGCTATAGATATGGCATGTTTGTATCAGAAAAGGTTAAAGGTATAAGTCAGTGTGGAAAAAGAAACCTGCTCTTATGTGGAGATAGAAGAGTATTATCAGAAGTAAGATCAAGTGAAGTGTGAGAATTTTCTGATATTTTTAGTTTTAGTAGAATTAAAATTCCCAAGGTTATCCTTGCTCACTCTGGAGATTAGTAAGGAGATCAGTGTTTAAGGCAGTGATTATGGAAGAGATCTTGAGTATGGAAATTTTGAGCACTGCATGATTTTCAAATGAAGAAAAGGAATGGAATGTATTATCATCTGATTGGAATGGAAGAAAACAAATTTTCTTCTAGTGATGATCCTTGCAGTTACACAGAATGATGATTTATTGACATTTAATTTCATCTTAGCAGGTAGGTGCAAGTTATATGCCCATAATATTCTTTGCCAATGAAAGTTTGTATGTGTTTTCTGGACATGTTTTCAGGCCTAATTATGATGGACTTGGCTTACTTGAGAAATGTCTGATAAAGTTCTTTCCACCACATTCAGGATTTGAACCAGTTCCAAAACCAAAGCAAGCCAAAGAATAATCACTTTAATGTGAACTTATCCTATATTTTAGTACTGTGGTAGGTAGGACATGGGTTAGCCAAGATTAACCAATATAACCATTTCAGGAATTAGTTTAAAGAGAGAAATGATAGGTAATGTGTCAACAATGTGTAGGATTCCTGTGATGAGCCACTGGAATTCATAGAGATGTCCTAATAATATTGGTATTGTTTTTTGGAATTACCAATCCACAAATACATGGCACATACAGGAAAACATCACTTAACATGATTAATTAATCCATCAATTTATGCGCACGTAGGGTGGTTGTCTCAAAAACCTTCATGTCACAGTGCAATTATAATTCACACCTTTTGGCAGAAAATGGTGATACCATTCATGCAGCCAACCAGACCAATGCGAATAGTAATAAAGAGGTGGTAACTTATAATGTTTCTGACATACATGGAAAATGACCTATGGCCTGATTTCATTGATATATCTCTATTTTAATGAAAATATCCTTTTTGATTTTTCTAAGGGAAGGGAGAGGCATTTTGTGGAGACAGCAAAATATAAAAATGCCTTTTTCAAAATGTGAATTCCACCCATGCAAGTTTGTAATTCTATAGCGCATTAGTACCGTTGGTGAGCTAATGGTTATAATCCAGAAACTGATACAACATGGAACTTCAGGCCTTCAGTAATCAGGATAGGTTGTATTTCTATTTCCATTCACTTTCCTGGCCAGGCTGGATGAATTCCATCTAGGATACAATTTACTTTTTCTTCCTTTTTATTATTCAGAATTGTTAATTGAAAATTTAATTAGCAATTTCTATTTAATAAACCTAATAGAGAAGAAATGCTTAAGTATTATATATAATGAATTACCCTCTTTTTAAACTAACTCTCAAACTTCCTATTAAACGTTTACATTAGCTAATTAATTTTTATTAAATAGAATATTGACCAAAAAAAAAACATACCTTACAACATGCACATAACTTCATAATCTGATTTTGATTTATTAAAAATGGCTGATACACTGTTATTTTTGCTGGCTGCACATATATAGAAAGTTTATTTTTCACTTGGTTTTTCACAAGACTATAATATTAGACTATAATAAATTTAGTTAATCCTTTATCCAAGTGTTAGCAAACAAAGTTTGCTCCTGAAAATATCTTCAGGACTGGGATAAGTTAGTACCAGGCAACTTGTAGCAAAGGTGGACCAAGCTAACATCTCAGTAATTCCCGTAATGCAAAACACATCTCCTTGCAGATATGTATAATGCTATGCATTAAGGGAAGGGCCACTACCCAGACTAGTTTCGACCTTTATTGCGGCCTCTTCAGTTGGAGCCAGACCCAGAAGTGGAGATACCAGGCAGTAGCAATGGTTAGGTCATCTTTACCTATAGGAGTTGCCAAACAGTGTACCACCTTTTTATTAAATTACTCTGGATTTAGAGAAAGATGTTGAAAGCTTATTTTTCACTTGGTTAGATATAATAAATTTAGTTTAATCCTTTATCCAAGTGTGAGCAAACAAAGTTTGCGCCTTAAAATATCTTCAGGACTGGGGTAAGGTAGTACAACACCGGGCAACTCGTAGCAAAGGTGGACCAAGCTAATATCACTCCTATCTTAGTATCTCCCATAATGCCAAACACATCTCCTTGTGGATATGTATAAAGTTATGCATTAAGGGAAGGGCGACTACCCAGACTAGTTTCGACCTTTATTGAGGTCTCTTCAATGGGAGCCAGGCCCAGAAGTGGAGATACCAGGCAGAAGCAATGGCGGGGGGGCTTCTTTGCCCGGTGTACTACCTTACCCCAGTCCTGAAGATATTTTAAGGTGCAAACTTTGTTTGCTCACACTTGGATAAAGGATTAAACTAAATTTATTATGCACATATATAGGATAGATTTTTGTAGTTTCCTGTTGATTTAATTTTTTAATTTTTGTTCTTTTTCTGCTTTAGTATATTATATTATTGCTTTTCCATATTTCCATGTGAATGTTTTGAACGGTTCCTATTTTCTAAACTTTATACTCTTGGCGTCATTACTCCCTTTGGTATTAAATATAAATTAAAATATAAAATTTTTTGCGTAAACAACTCAAAAAAGTGCATCAAATAGGCACTTTTCTATCATCATCATCAAATTCCTGCCATGTACCCTCAAGGGGGTGTATAGGATATGATAGTACTACATGAAAAAAAATTACATCATTACTAACTTCCTATCTACAATTTTCCTCCAAATCAGTCTGTTACTTGTCAAAACTCCAACATTATTAGATCTTATATTTCTATCGTCGAAGGCACTTTGTACCGTATCAATCCACCTATATCTTGGTCTTCCTCTGGGTCGTTTTGCTGCCAACCTGGCAGAGAACACTTGTTTTGCTAATCTTTTTTCGCCCATTCTGTTTAAGTGACCATACCACCTGAGATTAGCTCTGCTAACGCATTCCTGGATGCTGACAATGTCAAGTTCTTTCCTAATATACTCGTTTTTAATATGATATTGCCATTGATGCCATCTGTTCACACCTATAATCTTTCTCAGTACTCTCATATCTGTAGTCTTTGGTGAAGTGTTTTACTTCTGACGCAGCTCTCAGATCCATAAGTTAAAACTGGTTTGAACTCTGTCTTGTATACAGCTAATTTAGTGTTCTGACTAATTTTTCTCTTATTCCATATGAATTTATTCAATTGACTTCCCACCATACCAGCTTTGCTGATTCTGTTGTCTATTTCTATATTTAATTTACCATCTTCAGTAAAAATCGTGCCTAAGTAGCTGAAATGTTTCACTTGTTTCACAGGTTCTCCATTCACAACACAGTTGACATTTTCAATGATTCTGCCTATTTTCATCGTCTTTGTCTTTTTAATGCTGAGCTTCATACCATATCTATTACAACAGCTATTCAATTTAGTCAGAGAATCTTGCAGACTTGTAGCGGATTTATTTAGAAGTATAACATCATCCGCATAAAGCAAAGAGCTGACATTAACATCTCCAATTTTGATATCAGGTTTAATACCACTTTCCTTCATAATGTGATCCATATAGATAATGAATAACAGAGGGGATAATGTACATTCTTGTCTCACACCAGATTTAACATTAAACTATCTTCCTGTACTTCCTTCAATTCTAACTGCTGACTTACAACTCAAATAAAGACTAAGTATTGCTTGGTGAAGCAATTATAGCAACGGTGAAGCAACTACAGTTATATGGTGTGAATGGGGCATATAATGCCCCATTCACACCATATAACTGTAGCATATTGAATAGATTCTCTCTTGGCACCTTGTCATATGCCTTTTCCAAATCGACAAAACTTAAATATAGATCTTTGTTATATTCCCATGCTTTCTCAACTATTTGTCGTAAAGTGAAGATCTGATCCTGACAGCCTCTATTTGGCCTGAATCCAGCTCTTGTTCTTCACCAAGCTTTTATTCCACAATTCTTCTCAGCCGTTTCTCAAGTATACTTGCATAGATCTTGCCAGGAACACTCAGTAGGGAAATACCTCTGTAATTCTCACATTCAGTTTTATTTCCCTTTTTATATATGGGTACTATGCGAGCTCTACTCCAATCATCGGGAATTCGTCCCTCTGTCCAAGCTTCCTGAACTATGCAGTGCAGCCACTGTAAGACTCGTCTACCACCATACTTCAGCATTTCTGGTCGAATATCATCTATTCCTGCTGCCTTTCCACATTTCAAGCCTTTGATGGCTTTATCACTGTGCTGTCACTACTGCTTGTTGCATTTAGCAGTTTTTCAAAGTAATTACTCCATACTTCAAGGATATCTTTTTCTCCCGTTTTCATGTCACCTTTATCATCTCTAACTCCCTTTACAGCACCTCTTTCCTCCATTCCTAAGCTTCTTCAACAACCTCCAGAATATCTTCCACCTTCTTGATATTTATTTTCTATATTCTTGCCAAAGTTCTCCTCTGACTTTTGTTTAGCTAGTTTTACACAGTGTTTAGCATTCTTGCATTTGTCTCTGTATTCTCTAAGAGCACAAGCTGACTTATTTGCCAGGAACTTTTCATATGCTTTCTTCTTTTCCTTCACTGCCTCTTTAACTTCCTGTGTCCACCAGGGAGTTCTGATTTTTTTATCCTTGCAGACAACCTCACCACATGCCTCTCTGGCAGAATCAATCAATGTTTCCTTCAGAGTTTGCCACTGAATCTCCAAGGTTTGATTCCTGTTCTCAAACTCTTTCATTTTCTTTTCAATAATATTTCTGTATTTTAGTCTACAGTTCACATCTGAGAGCTGCTCAACTTTTATTCGCTTTAAAACTTTCTTACATGTTATTCTTTTCAATATGAAATTCAATTTTATCCTGCTCAAGACTAAATAGTGATCATTTCCAATTTCAAATCCTCTGTACACTCTGGTGTCCTGTACCAGGGAGAAAACATCACTATCAACAATAACATAGTCAATGAGACTTTTTTTATTCCTTGCCTCTTCTCTCCATGTGAATTTGTGCACATTTTTATGTTGGAACATGGTGTTAGTAATAACCAGTCCATGTCCTGAGCAGAAATCCAACAGATATTTGCCATTATTATTAGCTTTGCTCTTTTCTCCAAATTTTCCCAAAATATTTTTGTATGTCTCACAATCATTTCCTACTCTGCTATTTAGATCCCCAACAAGGACCAACTTTTCATTTTTCATTGTGTCAGTTGCTTTTTCTAAAGCCTCAAAAAATTCCTCCACTTCTACCTTAGTAGAACCTTCTGTGGGACCATAGGCACAAATAAGTCTCATTGTCCAGTTCCCCATTCTCATATCTGCCTACATTACTCTACTTGAGTATTAAAGAATTTCTAATATATTTTTTAAGTTAATATTCTATTTAATAGCATAATTTAGTATATGATAAAATTATTTGTATACTAACAAAAAAAAAACAAACATTGGCCATGCATTAGCAGCATACTCTAAATTCCCAACTATTTATGGGTAGGATTGCTAAAGGGGGTTAAAAAAACCCAATTAAATGGGAAAAAAAGACCAACAGGTATGCATGTATGTTTTTTTTAGTAAAATAACAGAGTACAGGTGTTCTTTTGATTTGTTCAGTATTAGAATATATATTGATTATCAAATATATATATTCTTATATATTTATTTTGATATATTCTGATTCCATCAGTTGCACATCATTTGATTGGGAAAGGACCTAAGTTTAAAAACCTGTCTGATGTGGAGTGAAAGATTTTCCAGCTCTTTTTCATCATGGCTGTTTGTCATAGATATAGATAGAGATAGCAGGATCCCCCTCACCAATCTAGTAACACTAAATTTCATTTTATCAAACAGGCACTACTTGAGAACATATAGAGTAGACAAATATAACTCAAAGCAAACAAATAACTGTCCAATGTCAGGTTATTACCCACAGATAACCTATGTTGTCTCATATAACTTCACTATTGGTCCTGAACATCTGTTGCATAGTGTTTCATCATAGTTGCTGACATCACTTTCTCAAAATAAACTTGCAGAATCACACTCATAAACATCTAAATTTCAGATTATTATCACGCTAATAAATACTATCATTGATAGGAAAAATTTTCACATTTAAAATGTGAAACATTTTGTTTAGCAGAGAAGACATAATTTATATGTAGCTAATACATAAGTTGAAAAGAATTTTTCTTACTGAATTTTCTTTCTTTTGGTTTAAAAAAAGCATTAAGAATTCCAAAAATATAGGTACACTTAATAAATTACCTTTCATTGCATTATGTAATATTATTAATTATTATTATTATTAAAATCTGACCTCCATTGAGTCAGAGATTCATCATGGAAGGTACACACACACACACACACTGTCACACACAAAGCTTATCCACTGTGCCTTAAACCGATTCAAAGTGTCTACATTCACAACACACTCAGGCAATGCATTCCACTTACCAACCAAAAATTTTCTTCTATGTCAATCTGATAATAACCCCTGACTAATTTATATGTCTTGATCACACTCCCTCCCCCTCCTATTCACGAGGCTTTGCAGTATATGTTCTTTCAATCTGTTTTCATACTCCATATTCCAAAGACACTGACCACCTTTGTGAATCTTCTCTGGATCCTTTCTAAAATATCCTTGTCACCATGAAAACCCAGTGACCAAATCTGTGCACAATAATCCATATGAGACCTGATCAGTGCCTTATACACTGGGATCATAATGTTTTTATTCCTGCCTATCAGGGTCCTCTGAATCATTGCCATCATCCGATATGACAACTTCAGAACTTGTGCAATATGGTCCCTGAATTTCAGATCCTTGTTCACTAGCACTCACAGATCTTTCATCCCCTCTAGCTCTATTCAAGTTTCCTCACCAAGTGTATACTTTGCATGACATTGCTGCTTACCAAATTTCAAACCTTACACTTTGCAACATGAAACTAACAGTTCCACTTACCTGCTCATTCATACAATCTATTCAAGTCCTCCTGTAAGGCCCTAACATCTGCTTGACTCTGTACACTCTTGTATTATTTGCAAACAGCTGCATATCACCAGTTACCCATCCACAATATGATTGATATACAAATTGAACAACAATAACCCCAATACAGACTCCTGTGGCACACAACTAGTGATTTTCCTCTTTTGGGATACTGCATCCCCATGTAGAACTTTCTGATACCTATGTGACAGCCCAGTCACCAATCCAACTCTTTAGCCTGCTTATCCAATCCCATCTGTATTAGTTTATTTAACAGCTTGCCATTTGACAACCTATCAAAAGCGTTCGCAAAATCTGAGTATACTGTATATGCATCTCCCTTGTCCAAGACATTTGTCTCCTTGTTGTTCTTCTTCTTCTACGTTATTCCCGCTTCCTATGCAGGGTCCGCATGTTACTTTTAGATGCGACTTCTTGTTAGTACTACTCCCAACCGACCCGTCGCCTGGTCTGCCGCTGGGGGGGGATATACATTTTTGACTGTAGAGGCGTATGTTCACGGGGCCGGTTTGCCTGTTTGCGGGGGATGAAAAACGCCAGATAAACTGGCGGAAAAACCCTACTGATCACGCCCAAGACTGGCTAACTTGGCTATGCCTGAGGAAGATCCTCAAATTCCTCGCGTTTACAACGGGAATCGAACCTGGGACACTCCTTCCCCAGGCATATGGTTGCGAAGCGCAAAGCCACTAGGCTAACCGCGCGGTACATTTGTCTCCTTGTTATAATGCATAAATAAGTTAATAGAACTTGATCTCTCTTTAACAAACTCATGCTGACAACCACAGAGAATACTGCTGTTATCAACTCATTTCTTTATCCTAGTTCTCACCAATCTCTCCAGTACCTTAACCATAACTCCTGTATATACAGATTGGCCTATAATTTCTAGAAACAGCCTTATCATCACCTTTATGTAGCTGAATAATTGTACCTTCTTTCTGCTGTCTTGGAACATATTCCTCTTAAGAGTCTTAACTAAGACTCTTATTAATCAGACATGCCAATGCGGCTGCCAATTCCCTAGAACAAATCCTATCAACTTATTGACATCAAGCTTATTTATTTCCTCATATACCTCTTGCTCACTCACAATTAAGCCATCCTCTCCTATGTCCTCTGCACTTGAGTTTTTCAAGATTTCATCCTGATGAGAATGAAATGTCCTTATAAATTATTTACTGAATACCTCAATGTCTTCTGCAGCAGTTCTTCCAGATCAGATGTCGTGAGGCCTTAGCTGTTGAGTGGGGTTGGAGAAAAGTAACCTTTTCTCCAACCCCTCTCAACAGCAAATCCAAGAAACTCATCACAGGACTTCCATTTCCATTCCTTTTGCTGGCACAGTCTTGCAAAAAATTGCCAACCTGCTAAGGCCTCACGACACCCGAGTTGCCTTCAAACCAATAAAGACAGTTTGCAGTAATCATTCTTCCTTCTACTTGCTACATATCTGAAACACTAGAGTTTTATTTGGCCTGATTTGCTAATTTCTGCTTATACTGTAGTTTTGTAGTTCTTACCAACTGAGTCTACATGATCTTGTGATTAGGAAATCCCAAATGCAATCCATTTTGTACTTGAAATCTGACAATTTTATGTACTGTCTGTCACTCTTGATTTCCATTGTCTGCATACAATGTTTAACATATGATATAAAGCACGTATGTGTACTTATCTCTTTGTATGACTATTGATGCAGTTTTGCAAATGCTGTCAATCATGATATCACAATACCATTGACAGAATTATCTAAAACTGCCATTTTTACATATGAATTATATTGATTAAGGAAGTAGTATTACAACGTATGTCAGGAGATAATAAACTCAGTTATTGACTGTACCTAAATATGAAACCATCCTCTTAAATAAATCCCCTAGAACAGAGGTCGGCAACGCAGTGCCCGCAGTGAATTTTTAGTGCGCCCTCAGAGAAATTATTGTAAACCTTTGTGGTAATTTTGCATCGTAGATCGCAGTATATCTGAGAGATACATTCATTTCTAGTATGTGCTAAAATACAAGAAAACATAAAGAAAAAACACTGCAAATATAATACATGATGGTACAAATTAAGTGAATATTGAATCCAACATTATTTCATAGACGAATATAGAAACTACAAGAGTTTCGTGTGCTGAATATATAGAAACTAAAAGTTTCGGCAGATACAAGCATAAGTAGTGCCTTATGGGCAACTCGTAGTAAAGGTGGAGCAAGCTCCAGATCTCTTTCTTTAGTATTTTCCATAAATGTAAAGCACATCTTGCAGAGGTCAGCAACCTTTTTAATATGAAGAGCTTAATATAAAATTTTGCACTGATAGCAGGAGTGATTCAACAAACATACATACTAAAAAACAAAGGGTTCTAACAACGTTTAGAAATGGTGTGAAGGATAGCAAGAGCGGTCACATTGATAACTAGATAACGTCAACAACTCAAACTACTTATGATCAGAGGTCTCTCGTCCACTCGGGCGCTCGCATCTGATCTGACGGATACATTCTAATTGTTAACATGAATATTCTTTAACCGTTAAAGAATATTCATGTTAACAATCAGCATGTATGTCAGATCAGATACGAGCGTCTTGCTTTATGAATCATGGCAATGCATATGTTTATTATGCAATAATAGTGTGGCTATTTCTAAAAAACGTAATATAGAAAGACATTTCAAAACCATTCATGCCAATTGTAACTTTAAGTGTAATTATTTAAATCGGGAGGAGTCGGTAGTGCCGGAGAGTGTCATGGTGCTCGCAGTTTGCGCCATTCATATTAAAAAGGTTGCCAACCACTGCCCAAGAAGTTTGAGAACTGTTGCGGCCGTATACCTCTGATATTGATATATCGGGGCAATTTATTTAACTTTATCCTTTCTTATTTCAGTCGCTATATCAAGTTCTATTGCATGTACCTCTTTGTTAAATAGGTTGTGCCATTGTTATGTGATCTTCATTAATATTAATCTTAACTTTATGTTTCACTTCTCTTTTGCCTTTTCTTACGTAACTTAACTTTTAAGGGCCACCAGAAATTACCTGTTCCCTGAATTCTATGAGTTATCCTGGTCACTCAGGCAATTTTTTTTTTTTTCTGCACCAGCCTGGGCCTTAAGGTTAGAGATAAACTCAGTCTTTAGGGTAATCATAGAATATCAGGTGCCACTAACAATGTAAATAAAATTCTTAGAAACTTGGGTTCTCTGGTTTATTTTTATTTTATTTGCAGTCGTGCCCTACTACTTTCAATTGGGGTATTCCCGCACACACACACACACATGTTTTCAGGTTCGATGTTTTATGAAGGGTCAGTCATCATGATCAGAAACACATGTAAGTAAGGAATCAAAACATTTATTAAACTCAATAAATAATGCCATACAAATTAAAATGGTTATCAAATCTAATGTTAAACTTCTACCATTCATTCACTTTCTCACTCTTAAAAACAAATATGCATTGACTTCAAAATATTATCAAATTCATTAACTCAATATATAATACATTTATAATTACAGCTCATTTGGACATTAATGCATTTTAGCACATTTTTATGATCTCTCTTGGAATAAACACGACAGAATCTCTATCTAGCTGAAAGTCCTTAAAGTTCGCTTCAAAAAACATAGTCATTTACATAAATCTTAATTCTTCACTCTTTCTTTCATTACAAATCTTAGGTTGCATTCTCTTAACACTGTTAGTCAATTCTCAAATGGGGCTAGAACAAGTGAGAGTACTTATCTATTCTTTATCGGTTTTCTTCTGTCCTTCCTTCTTTGTTTCAATTCTGGTTGTCTCGATCTTATTGCCACGTGGGTTACACGTGCTCACCTGGGGTGGGCGCTATCTTTCTGCTAAGGTTTTATGTAGATGATCTTCTCATCACGGCCAGCGGTTAATCTTGCCGAAATCTACTGCGGTGTCATGCCTGATCCTATCGTAAGTCAGCCCTCAAAAATGAGAGCTGAACAGCGAAGAACTCTTGGAGCACACAGAGAGAAATCCAGGAACAAGAAAAAACGGGGGTCATTTGCTTCCGTGTCACGGGTTTTATTCGCTCTCCTAGAGCGCCACCTTTCCGAGTTTGAATTTCTCTTATCGTCTCACCCATTGGTCTCCGGCTGGGTGACTTCACCAATCAACATATGGAACTTCTTGTTTCTGGGAACGTATGCATCATGATGCCTTCTTAGATGTGATGCCCGCGGGTGCTTACGCTGCTTTTACAGTATTAGGGCGATCTTTGCCCTATGTTGCTGAATAATACGCATTCTTTCATTTACAATATTTCACTAATAATTTCTCTTATTTTGCCCCTTTTTCTGACTTACATTCATGCTAGACATTTAGATACATTCATTTAAATTCACAAAATTCACAGTTTATCATACAAGATGTTGTTACAAAAAAAAAAACATATTTATACTGCGCTAAAGTATGCATAAGATAAGTATGCATGTATGTTTTTTGTTAATTGTTAGATTCTGGAATGGTGACGTCATGTAAAATTTGAAGTTGCCTATTTCAGATCTAACAGAACTCATCAGTTAATTTGAATATGCTACAGCTAATTACATTTGAACATCAGTAGCAAAAGACTGATTCTCTAAAACCAGCAAAGAAAGAGAGAGAAATGAATATGAAAAAATGAATAATATTAACAATGCTAACAGCGTGGAGATGTAAATTAATGTGGAATGAAAAACTTTGTCAGCCTGGTTGAGCATAAGAGTAGGAGCCTTCTCTTTTCAAATAACAGGTTGTGAGCATGGATGTTCATGAATTTTCTAGTGCAAGACCAACTTGTTTACTGGAGGTTTGAAAAATACCATGTTTGATCTTAAGTGCAGAGCTTTCAGATTATCTAACCCTGAAATCAGTTAATTTAATTTAATGAGAGTTAAAACAGATCACTGGATCAATGACTAGGAATCTTTCATATTATTATGTTCTAAGAAAAATTGGAGAGGGGAGATTAATTGATAGTATTAACCACCCAAGCATCCATATAGATGAAATATATCAAATAATTTATGCTGTCTATTCATGATATTCCAGTGGTATCTAAATGTTATTTAATTTCAATAGCTTATTGCATCTATGTATTTATTGATGTGTAAACATATGAGGCTGGTATGGTGGTTAATGAAAGACCATATTAAAAATGGTGCAGATATCGGAAAGAACCAAGCATTATTAATATCCAATCATTATGTTCTTTATCTGAGTATATCATAAGTACATATTGCTGTTTTCCCTTAGTGCTAATTTCAGATGGTACAATCATTTAAACAACCAGTATTAGCAAAATAAGTATTTGAAACAATATAAGGACAAAAGATCCAGAAGACCACCAAGACATAGATGAATTGATGCAGTCAGAACTGTCTTAGAAAAATGAAGATATCATGAAGATGATCGGATTAGTGATCTAACAAACTGTGGAATAAAACAGTTGATTTAAAAAAATGAAGCTTTAATTGTTTTGGAGTGACATGATATCTTCTACATGTCAGAAAATGTTGATGAAATAACAGTAAAAAGTTCTTTCCCAGCTGTGGTTTTGTCATGCAATTTAGTTTCAGTATTTTTAATATTTCACTGTTTCTGATATAATACCAGTAACATCAACAGCCTTATGTTATTATTATTATTGGAAGCCCTTAGCTTGCTGAGAGCACCAAAAACTCTTGTTGAGGTGTGGATAGATTTTTGCGATATGTTTATAAACAGTTATATACACAGTATTGCTTTATAAATATTGAACTCATTGAACTCTGTATATTCATTGGGACTAATGAATAAAAATATCTCTCTATCAAAATCAGTTCTGTTAGATATATCAAAACTTTTATATTTTCCATTTTGTTATTATTCTCTAGTAACCAGACCAGGAAATTTCTTTCAGTGTCCTCTTACTGTATCTTGTGAGGTACGTGAAGCTATGATCAGTTATTCACTTGTCGAAAAAGTTCTTGAGCATATTGCTGTTCTGCCTGAAAATGTCTCTGAAGTATTACAAAACCATGAACATGGAAAAGATGTAATGAAATGGTACTATATTATTGCAATTATGCTTTATCATTAATAAAATTAACATATTTAGCAATGAAAATAATTAGCTTTTAGTTTTATTACCAAATGAAATGCAGCAGTAGTATATGCTATTAAATCTATGTAATGTTAATTTTTCATAAACTGGAATGCAGTGAAACCTCCCTTATTACCTTCATGATTTGCTGGGATGGATTCTTTTTATTTTATTATGTTCATTGGGACAGAAAGCCACTCTGATTTTCATTCAAACTAAAATTATAGATATAAAATTGGTTATAGAAAAAATATAAAAAAATAAATAAGATGAACTTAACACGTGAATGCATAGTATATATGAATACATAAATAATATAATAAAAACACATAAATAAATAAACAGCCGTTTAAATTATTTGCTGTGCCACCAAAAGATAATTACATTTTAGTACTATGATAAACAAATAAAGGATGAAATTAATCCATTTTAATTATTAATGGCTGAGTTATATAGTATGCATCTCATGTTGAGTCATTTATGTCAGTGCTTCCCAAACTTCTGAATGTCAGGGCCCCCTTTGGAAAAATTAAAATATTTCACGCCCCCCTCCCCTGCACTCAAAAAAACAATCGTACTATAGACATATATTATAATATTTATTGTATTTATATTCAATACAAAACATACACAGCGAATATTGCAAACATTAAATGTAAATATTACATTTTTAGCGTCTTACATACGTATTTGACATGGCACATTATCTCATATTTTATATAAATAGATATATTGTTATTGTACATTTGCAGTACAAGCACATGAAAAGTAAAACGATTAGTAATAAAGAAAGTAAGAATTAAAAACTTAAAAGAAGTTTAATAACAATTTAATGTGATGGATGTGTTTCAATACTGCTACACCAATATCAGGTGAAATATTTTAAACTGCAATTCTTAGATTTCTGCTTTGAAATGAAACTTATATGAATAAGCATATATTTCCTAATATTCATTAAGCGCCGAAATACGCTGGAAGCAAAATTTGTGAACCCACACCAATGTGTGATTTTTTCCATTAAAATATAAAAAATAACAAAAAAGAAATAATAAATAATAAATAGGTTTCTTTTAAGATCAAAAAAATCTACTTAGTCTTAAAAGATTTAAAATTTTTTTCATTATTTCACGGCTCCCCTCAACAAAACCCACGTCTCCCAAGAGGGCTGCGGCCCACAGTTTGGGAAGCGCTGATTTATGTGATGCATTGTGAAAATTTGGTTCTTGTAAAATGGATAGACAGATTAGCTGGTTTATTTTAACATGTGATGCATTAAATAGTTGTGCATCATTAATTGAGTAATTAATGTGATATTATTATTATTAAGAGACCTTATAAAAATAAGGTATTTTTAATTTTTTTATGCTAGACTTGACTCTGATATATATTCATTATTGTATCTTTTACTTGTCCTTATTTTAACTTTACTTATACTTAACAGTCGTGATTCCGTCGTTCTTAGTCCTTTGCTTGATTTAGTCTACTACAGTTAATTCTTTCTTTCAATTAGACCCCCCCTTTCTCAATGTTGTAACTATGCTTATTCAGTGCACGAAGTTCTAAAACAAAGGAATTGCCTCTGGCTTGAAGTCAATCCCTGTGTCTAAACAGTAAGCGTATTTCTATATTGATTTCTGAAAAATTATTTGTTTATTTCGACTGCACCTTCAGAAATTGCAGATAAGACTTAAATATCCTTCCATAAGAAAAACACTTAGCAAAGCACGGAAATAATTCTTACACTTATTATTATGTCAAGCAACATAATTCTCTATTCTTCGGTCGTGGCTACTTAACTCCCTAGGTCACACAGGTTTGGTCAATTTTATTAGAATTTGGTCAATCTCTTGTGTATTCCTCCTTACAAATTTAATTAAAACTGAAAACATAATATTTTATTTATTATTTTTAATTATTTTAATATTTTTAGTATTATTTTTAATTTGCTTTAAGTGTATTGCTATTGTTTATTTATTTTTCGTTAAAATTGTCAAATCAGTAATTTTCTTATAAGTCCGGGTAAATGAATTAATTTGGATCAGTGGAAGTCAAACAGCGAGCCGAGTGAATACGATTATAAACAAAGTGTAAAAACTCGATTGTAGCTTAAATATTAAATATTCCAAAGCACATTACATCGATTTTTTACTTAGGTTAAGTCCCATGTGAATATTGTAAAAAAATAAACTTTGTTTGTCTCGGTATAGTTTGTATTAGATGTTTTTGTAAATAACTCTTTTGAAGCTAACTGTATATACTGCTTTAATAAGAATATGTTAGAGTGTTAAAAGCAAAGGCAATGTTTTTGTCAATGAAGCTGTACATGGCGGCATTAGAAAGATGGTTATTGAAATTTGTATGTATGAGAAAGGCTTGCGGGCTCTAAGTGTAAACATCTCCGAAGTCAGTCAGAAAGAGTTTTCAGCAAACAACTTTCTTATGGCCAGTAACTTACAATCAAAAGAAAGCGGAGAAGAACAAAAGGCGTGCTGAACTTGAAACTTAAGATGAAAGACTCATACCGATTCTTTGGGGGTTGCCAAACTTCATGTGAGGTCTCAGAGGAGGCCTAATAAAAAGGGACTGAAGCAAGCAGAAGGGGGTCTCGGTTCCAGAATTGCTGTCAGAGAGGAGGCCACCCGGTCCAGAGTCGCCATCAGGAGACTGCCCAGATCCACGTTGCTTGAGAGAGGAGTTTCTCGCTTCCAGAAAGGAGCTTCTCGGTTCGAGACGTCGCTAGAGAGGAGACTGCGTCTAGGCTGCAGACAAGGTTTCAAATTGCCGAAAGGAAGAGTTCCAATTGCTGGAGAAAAGTTTCCAGGCCAGGTTAATGTCAGACATTCACCAGTGTGTTTGATGAATCAAACGACTTCACTGATATTGCTCAGTTAATGGTATTTATTCGCATGGTATTTCAAGATTATTCAAGTAAAGAAGAACTTTTGAAAATTATACCATTATTGGGAAGGACTAGGGGAGAAGACATTTTTTCGGCATTTGATGAATTTCTGAAACAAAAC
Organism: Typopeltis vanoorti; assembly: GCF_054136105.1. Taxonomy (NCBI): domain Eukaryota; kingdom Metazoa; phylum Arthropoda; class Arachnida; order Uropygi; family Thelyphonidae; genus Typopeltis; species Typopeltis vanoorti. The sequence continues at coordinate 78,197,103 of NC_143557.1, forward strand.
AAACTTCCGCATTTTAAACTTGTCTATTACTACTGATGGTGCTCCTGCAATGATAGGTAATAAATTGGGCTTCATTTCATTATGTAAAAACGATGACAAATATCCAGATTTTTTAATGTACCACTGTATTATTCACCAGCAAGTACTGTGCAGTAAAAGATTAAACACAAAAGATGTTTTGGATATTGCTATATAAAGTAATATTAAAATATAAAGGTTGTCATGGGATAGTAAAATGTTTTAAAGACTACAAAGAAAATTTAGAGATCACATAAAAGGAATCACAAATCATAAAGGCGATATCAAAAGTAAAAGGAAGTATATTCTGGATGTCTGGAGTAATTTGGAAAAAATTACAAAGAGAGCAGTCATAGAAAATATCCAGGGAAATGCTGTAATCAGTAATAATACACATCAATACTTGAAGAAGTGGGTGGAGAGAATTAAAAGTTTGAAATATGGGTAGTCAGCAGCAAAGTACTGAAGTAGATATATTCAGACAACCTAAAATGCTGAAATATGATGGTACTACAGTTTACATATAATGTAGGTGCTTTAATTAAGTATTTGCATTTTTGTGTATCCCCCCTCCCCCCTTCATGAAAAATGTCTTTATTTTTACTATATATATTAGCATATCATTAACATAAACCAATTACTATGTACATTTATAAAAAAAAATATACTGTCAACAGGAGCATCATTGGTGTCATGATAACTCTTCACCAGTGATGCTATAAGGACTGTTCCAATAATTTCAAATATATTGCATATATTTTATTTTTAAAAATATTATTATTATTATTATTATTATTATTGTTCCGGGAAACTTCAAGGAGTCGACGGACTCATCGAGGGAGACCCTAACATCATGTCAAGAACAACTATTCAACATTCACACAGTATCTATCATACCTTGCCTTGAACTCATTCACGGTCGTAGCACCCACAACAGACTCTGGAAGCTTATTCCACTCATTTACCACTCTCCAAGTAAAGAACCTAGCTCTAACACTCTTGTCAACCACGCTCTTGCCCAGCTTCCATGCATGGCCCCTAGTCCTCCCACCACCAGTCATATTTTCAAAAATATCTTCTGGATCAATCTTATAAAAACCCTTCAGTAATTTGAATGTCTCAATCATATCACCCCTCCTTCGCCTATCGTCCAATTTCTGCAACCCACAAATCTTCAACCTATTCTCATAAGGTTCATTCCACAGACCTGCTATCATCTTGGTCACTCGTCTCTGGACCCTCTCCACTTCCTCCCCATCACGAAGAAACCCTGGTGCCCATAGCTGGGCACAGAAGTCCAGATGGGGTCTTATCAAGGCTCGATACAGAGGAACAACAACTTGTTCGTCTCTGCATGTTAAAGTATTTTTCAGAAGCCAAGTGATTTGGTGAGCTGTTTTAGTTACTTTTGCAATGTGCCCCCTAAACTTCAATTCCCTATCCACCAACACTCCCAAATCCCTGGCCTCATCAATCTCCTGGAGTATGGTTCCACCAATGCGATATACTGCTGCTATTCTTTTCACCCCAAAGTGCATAACCTTACACTTTTCCACATTAAATTGACATCCATTTTTCCTAGCCCAGTCCTCCAAACTATCCAAATCATCCTGTAAAATTTTGACATCCTGTGCACTCACAATTGCTCTACCCAACTTTGCATCATCAGCAAACAAGTGAACACTTCCTCTCAGATCCTTTCCAATATCATTGATTAACAAATTGAAAAGCAGTGGTCCAAGAACAGAGCCCTGTGGCACTCCACTAGTCACAAGACGTCTTTTAGACTCCACTCCTGAATAAACCACTCTTTGATATCTCTCCTTCAACCACCCTCTTATCCATCTCACCAACCCTATATCTATACCCATCTGCTCCAGTTTACTGATTAGGGTTCCATGTGGTATCCTATCAAAGGCCTTGGCAAGGTCCAGTAGTATCACTGTAAACCCATTACCCCTATCCAGTTCAGCCGTCACTGTGTTATAAAACGTGAGCAAGTTACTGAGGCATGATCTACCTTTCACAAAACCATGTTGTCCCCCATACAGTATCCCATTTTCATCTATTCAATCCTGTATTCTTTTCTTGACTAATTTCTCCAAGACCTTGACAATGATTCCTGATATGCTAATCGGTCGGTAATTTACAACAGCAGTCTTGGAACCACCTTTATGCAGTGGAACTATTTTCCCCTCTTTCCACCCGCTCGGGACTAACCCAGACCCGAAACTCAAATTAAACAAAATGGTCAAGGGTACTGACAATTCTTTAGCTGCTTCTCGTACAACACGAGCTGGTATACCATCCAATCCCACAGATGTATTGACATTGAGGTTATGCAATAGACTACTCACCTCCACTTCATTAACCACAATTCCCGTATAATCTACTGGTTTATTCGTTTCTGCAATGTCACCACCTGGATGATATACTTTTGCAAAGTGCTCACTCAGTAACTCAACTATCTCAACTGATTCAGTTACCTCCCTACCATCGGCATTCTTTAAAATCAATCTGCCATGTACATTTTTCCTTTTACTTGCTACATATCTAAAAAACTGTTTAGGATTCTCTTTAGCCTGCATGGCCAATGTTCTTTCGTAATCCTTTTTTGCTTTTCTTACCACACTCGTCACCCTCCTGGCCTGCGCTTTATACCGTTCATGTGCCTGCCGGTCACCCTTCTCCTTAAATTCCCTCCATAGTTGTTTCTTTTTTTGCAGCTCAAGCTTAATGGTGTTATTCATCCATTTAACCCCTACTTGATTTATTATTCGGACTCTAGGTATACAGTCAGCCATTGCTTCATGCAAGCACTTCTTAACTACCTCCCATGCACTATCAACTTCTAGTCCTTGCAGTTGTACATGCCATGGCACTGAACCAATCAAACTCCTAAGCTTGTCATACTTTCCAGCCCGATAATTCCACATGTACCCTGTCTTAATTGAAAATTCTACACCTTTAGCCACCTCCCAAGTTAAGACCATATGATCACTCTCACCGATTGGTGGCAACGTGGTCATATTTGTTACAGCCAAATCCTCAGATGTAATTACTAGGTCAAGCACTCTCTGACCCCTAGTATTTTCCATTACATGCTGTCGCAGATAGTTATCCCTTAATAACCGCATAAAATCCAGTTCCTTCCTCCCGTGTGTCCTCTCCTCACTCCAATCAGTGCGACCATAGTTGAAATCTCCCATAATAATCACCCTCCTTCCACTCATTTCTTCTATTTGCTTGTGCATACTGTCACCACCATCTTTTCCATCACCTGGTCTATAGTAGCACCCAATTGTATATTTAGTTCTGCTAGCCACAATCTCACACCAAATGTCCTCAAATGTGCTCTTTTCTCTATCCTGCAATTCAGCTTCTATTCTCTTTGGCTGGAGCTCATCAGCTATCATCAACAATACTCCTCCCCCATTTTATTCTCTCTGTCATTCCTGAACACACTATACCCATCACATTCAATCCCACTAGTTATATCATCTACAGTCAGCCATGTTTCACTAATACCTATAACCTGTGGTCTGGAAGTGCCAACCATGGCCAAAAATTCTTCCTTCTTGTTCCTAATACTCCTAGTATTAGTGTACATGAATTTAAGACCCCCAATAGCCCCAACCCTAACTTGATGCCTTATATTAACTATCCCACTCAGATTTGTTGTCCTTATTTGCTCTGGCATATTATATTCATTCTTACATTCAACTGCCTCCATAAGGACTGTATCTCTACTCTCCCCCTTTAACAAATCTAGTTTCCCTGAATTTGCACATTCACTACATTCAGCAACACTTTCTCAAGTCTTCTTACACCGTAACCATTCAAATGCAAGCCATCCATCTTATATAGATCCTTTTGCCCCTCAAACTCACTCCACACATCCACAAATTCCACACCACGCGTCATACATAACCCACGCATAAAGTCATTCGCAATTATAGCCCTCCTTTTAAACATTTCACTGTCATACCGTGGCAAAAGACTAATCATTCGAACTCTCTCACTCTTTTCTTTTGCTACCTCAAACAATTCATTCAGGTCTTCTATCATTTCCATTTTATCTCCTTTCAAATCATTCGTACCTGCCACAACGATCATTTCTTTCACCCTTTCCTTTTGCTCTCTAATAGACTCAGTTACGTCCTTTATGGTCGCACCAGGTTGGTATGATTTTGTCAAATCCTCTACTAACACACCTCGTACTAACGAGTCTCCATACAGCACTCTATCCTTCATTTTGTTCATGTTCACGTTCATACGTCTATTTTTCCTGTCATACCTTTTATTATTGGTTGGTTCATTCAGTCTACTTTTGTTCATGCACTCTAGCTGCTGTTTTGCTCTTTCTATCACACTATTCAACAACGCGATCTCACTCAATGCATCTATCTCATCTTTTTTGTTCTCTGAGAAACCATTTATACTATCATTCACACTTTCTACATTCATACTCTCACAATTTTCATGTACAACCTTGCCGTTTCTTGTCATATCGCTATTTCCTTCATTCTGAAGGTTGACAAAAATATCACACTCACGATCCGAAATACACTTCAATTCCTCATTCTCCCTACATTTTCTACACACATTCAATCCTTTATTATCATCTAACCACACTCCGACCGCACTCCGCAAAGCGTACATTTCACAGCTAGTACACTGACTCATTTCTTTTATGCTACCGTTCTTTGATAACGATGGCGAACCTTCATTACTGGCCGCCATTTTCCTTCGCACAGGTGCCATACTTATTTCAACGTGTTTTGTCAAATTATACGTTATAACACACCAAAAATAGACGCACTAAAATACGCAAGGCAAACAAAACAAAACTACACAATATTAAGTAATTTGTATCGATAACTGAAAATGATACTTATCTTATCTGGAGCTTGCACGAACACTACACATTACGAATTCATCTAGCGGCGACTTCCCGACATAGATTATGTTATAAAACACTTTAGTACACTAACCACGCTAATAAAGCTCCAATAATATACCAAAATTACACACTTAAGTCCATTAAATTGAATCCAAAACATCAATAAATCAACAAAAAACACAAATCTCTCAGGAGCTCTCCGATAGCACGTCCGTTCATCAGCTAGCCTCGACACCAACAGATATCACTCTGCAATAAGTGTTGCTGTGTGTATTACAAAAAGTAAATAATGCAGAGGAAAGAAAGCTGAAGTATGTTTTATGTGCAGTATGTTTTACCATCATATGTTGCAGTGGGATAATTTTTGTAATAGTAATCCCATTTGTTTAACTTACAGTATATTAATATGGAGGCAGAAGGAGCTTTTAACATTTAGTTTGAAGATGTGCAGCTTTAAGAAATAGAATGAAATGATAGGTTGTTCCAAAGGATAGCAGTGGAGAGAAGATAAATTAAGAGGAAGAAAAATTTGTTCTGTGAGTTTGGAATTTAATTTTTAAGAGTGTCAAATAGTTGCTGTATGGATCTTGACATATTTAAAGGAGTTCAGGGAAAGTACTAGTAAGCATTTTCTTTCTGTTAAGGCTGGTAAGCTATTTTAAATTGAAAAATTAGAAAGACAAGGATAAAAAGAAAGAAAAGACAGATTCTTTGATGATCACAAATGATGATGAGGATTTGGAGGGGTTTATAAAGTTTTGGATCACTGATGGGTATGCTATTATTTTTTGGACTGCCTTGGAGTCACAAGACTCATTGCAGGAAGCCAAATACTTGCAGAGCACAATACCTATGATACTCTCCTTTCAAAACATTCAGCATTTGAGCATTCCTATTGTGGCAGTAGATTCCATTTTATTGATAGGATTTCCCTTGCTCATATGACCTGTATACAGTTTCCAAGCCCCCCTCCACCCAGGATGCTCATTTGTGGTGTTCAGGACCTCCCAGTGATGGTTCTTAAGCTTTTTGCTCACAACCCTTTTCTGCCTCTGTTTATTCTTTGATATTTTATAAAATTTACTCTCTTCACTTCTCCTTAGTCTTTTTTGCTCTCCTATGGGATCCATTGTCTTGCTGCTGTTTGCCATGCGGTGTAACCGGTGGACATCTGGAAAGGGTCTTGCATTACTTTCTCCTCTGCTTCAGCAAAAATTTGACAAGATATAGTGAATTGCCCGCAGGAGTAAACAGCAGTTAAATCAGATTACAGTACAGGTGATATGGCTTGCTGGTATAGTATTTGGGGTAATGGCATCTGAGCACATGTATTTCTTGCTGGGTGACAGAAATACGAAACAAAAGACATGGTATAAATATACCATTGTTCCTCATCTTCCACACAAAACAGGTGAAAAATAGGACAAAATGTTTCCCTTCTTTTTCAGAAGGGTTGTCAGGATATCCCAAAACAGTTAAACTATGTGCCGGTAATATCCTTGTTGATTCATGTCAACAACACTCAGAAAAATTACTGTGAGAAACATCAGTGGAGGGAACCAGTTATGGTAATACCTCATTGCTTAACTATTCTAGAAGTGTTATATCAGAGTATGATCCTCTCCAGATAAAGAGATAAGAGGGGAGGTTAAAGATCACAGCGTAACAGGTATGAGACACATCCTGATATGCAACTAGTTCTGAGAAATATCTTTACTTTTGATGCACCCAGACATCTGATATCAGTAAAAGCAAAATATCTCAACTGCCCTGTTAGGCCTTCATCTCTAATTTATCACGATGTCCTAAATGTCAGAAATATGATTCTCTTCCGTTTGTGCTTGATTTGGCAGTAAAGATTTTTTGTGATAATAAATCTTGCTTTTTAGAAAAAAAAATCAGCTCAGCTAACGCCTTTTTTATTCCCGTATACGGGAGTAGGCGAGGCCATTTATCCCTATCTAACTTTTGGAGACTGAGTGGGCAGTTCAATCTCCACTGGTACCCAATCAGAGACAGATGGCCCAAAGCTATCACTAATTAAGCGGTACGCAGTGAAGAGAGACGGCTCAAATATGCCACCATCTCGTGGTCCCTAACCCTAACACAATATATTTAATGTCTGAAATAATGTGGGTTCTACGGTCGATTTTCTTGAGTTTACAGGACGAAAAACCCGAGTTTCCGGGAGGAAAAACCCGCTTGCCCGTGCCAGAGATCAACTAACTCGGGAACCGGTCGAAAAAAGGCTTAGAAAAATTTCCTCTAGTCGCCGACTAGACTCGAAACGAAGTCTTCCTTCATGCGGCCAAGTGCGGTGGTGTGCAAACGCCACATCCACCGAGCTACACAGGCTCCATCTTGCTTTTTAAAGAAACTTAAATGGGTCAACTCTGAGGGATGCCATCCAGCTTACTCCTGTTCATGTCAAAGAGAGTGGAAGGATGAAAAGGAAGTACAAAAGATAAAACTGAACAAAATATCTATCAGGAACTAAAGAGGAAGCTAGTCACCACAAAACTGCAGAAATCTTGCACTGAGAAGGTGGCAGTTAAGCAAATATCAAAAATGATGCAAACCCATATGTCTATTCCACCATCTGATAATTTCCGTGTACCTGAACTTTATGATCATAAGTGCTTCTCTTTGGAGTGCATTAAAATGACCTATCACAGTCTCACCATGAAACAATGTCTAAAGTGATTCTACTTAATGAGAACTTGTCAAAAAAAATTATTGCAAGTACATCACTGAAAGGAAAAATGGACTTATGTATCCATATTGCAAACTAAATACCAGTACTGACTGATTCAACAACAGATGATATATTAAATGTTTTTCTTTCAGAAGAAGAGATAGACACTGGCTGTCAATACTTCCCAATATCAGTTGACAAAGGTAAGCCCTCAACCTCTCTTAAATCTCATAAGTCGACAAAGCCTATAGAATAAGGCAATTCATATGGTGGAACTGGTATGGATGCTGCTAATATATGAGGATATCAAGGCTCTTATTTAGAAACATATTCCTGTTTCTTTTTTAAATAACGAACCTGTGGTGCGATCATAATTAAAAGAAACACACGTATTAACCACAGTGAAAATTATTTAATTGTAAATATTTCATCCTAAGTATCTTAGGACATCATCAGTACAGTAGTTTTAAACAATAATAGGAATAACATACAGTTAGGGCACATGATTACAATAGAATCTCATTAAACGTGCATAACGTGCTACAGTAGTACCAAAAAAAAAAAAAATATATATATTTAACACAATTTTGTATGACAATTTCCCGTACTTTAGGAATAGTAAGAACGTCGTTGCGGTTTAAGTTTGGTCTGTGTAGTAGGGTTTCAGAACTTTCTTTGTATAAACGTTCATGTTTATATAAAGATCTATGTAAAAGTTTAGACTTTTCCCAATGGATCCTATGGTTTGGATTTTCAATTCCATGTTGAGAGAGGCCATATTTCTGCGGATTAAAAAGACGAATGTGGTCTTGATGTTCTGAGATGCGTTTCTGAACAGACCTACCTGTCTGTCCAAAGTAAGATAATTTGCATGAGCATGGAATCTCATAAACGCCAGGCAACATCAAAGGCGAGAGTTTGTCCTTAGGAGAAGGTAACAAGTTGTTACCTTCTCCTAAGGACAATTTGGTTGATAGGTTTGATAGGACATCATCAGTACAGTAGTTTTAAACAATAATAGACATAATACCCTCTTCTATATGTCTATTATTGTTTAAAACTGCTGTACTGATGATGTCCTAAGATACTTAGGATGAAATATTTACAATTAAATAATTTTCACTGTGGTTAATACGTGTGTTTCTTTTAATTATATTCCTGTTTCTGTTTGCAGGAGGCATATTTAAAACCCAGTGAGAACCCCACCTTAAGGCATTTCATTATTACTTTTAAGGATAGAACTAGATATGGACAAGTTGCTATCCTGGTGAACAACTATACTTCTTTTCAATGTGTACAGCTTAACACTGCTCAGAAGTGGTAGCCAATTAGCTTTCAGTGGGATTTCGTATGTTTCATTTATTTACCACTGGATTTGAATTAAATCAGATCTTGATATGTATTGCAGCTGCTCGACTCACTCGTACTTGACTTTAATGGACACAACAATGTGGGATATTACCAACACGAATAGGCAGGACCATGTTATTGTTGAGTGTATGCTTGACATTAACAACCGCTCTCTCTCTCTCTTCCTCCTTTTAATAATGGATGTAATACCCTCTTCCATATGTCTACAGTAGATATTGCAACCTGCTCCTCTGCCACTCTTCTACTGTTCATGTGGGATGGCAAAGAGAACACATGTGGAAAATTGACCAGGGTGACTAGAAAGGTGAAGCAGTCCACTGAACACTTATTAATGAATTCATATTTATGAATTTAGGGACACTAAACACACGTGTTGAAAAGATTATTTTACTGATTAAAAATAAAATAATAACATTACGTTTTGACCCCTGTATTGAGGTCATCTTCAGAAGGATACATGTGTATAAGAACAAGCTACATGCTGTTGCACTCTATACAAGTAAATTACATCTACATTGCTTACTAATCTTTTTTCTTAGCCTGCCCTCTAGTGATAAAAATAAAATAAAATAAACAAAAATAAAATAAAAACTACAATAAACTCTGCTAAAGTCCTCATGTACTAGGATTCTTCTGGAATTATACAGTTTATATTGTTATATTACGATTATCTTCTGGATTTCTACAGTACAGGTTGCTATTGAATGTTCAGGAGGGGAAAAAAAAAAAAACACTTTCTTCATGGTTGCTATGAAGGTTGTAGATGGGTCCTCCACATTCTTGGAATTGTTAGACCATCATTTTTATTCAGATTCAGATCATGTTTGAGCATTTCACGTGCTTCCTTGAATTTCTGCTCGAACCAGGTTTTGTTGCGGTGTAGGGACTTGGTACCTTTCCAGTTAATTCTGTGGTATGTTTGGAGTGTGTGGTCAGAAAGGCCGGTTTTTCCAAAATGGAGGTATTTTATGTGACGTTTGTGTTCTTCCTTTCTGATTGGGATGGTTCGCCCTGTTTCCCCTATGTATGGTATGTTACATGTGCAATCTATTTTGTAAACCCCTGAGTGGGCTAAGTGTGGCAGGGGATCCTTGGAAGAACTGAGTAGGTGTCTTAATTTTGTCGGGGATTTAAAGATGGTTTTGATATTGTATTCGTGTAGTGTTCTGTCTATTTTTTCTGAAATAAAAAATAGACAGAACAGTTTGTTTTGTCTCAAAAACAGCAGCTCAAATGGGCTAAAGTATCTAACAAAACAAACTGAGTAAAAGTATCTACAGTTACTTTGGAATCAGCAAATACACACACATTATGTTTCAGAGTAGATGAATGGTGTGTTTGTCTATATCCACCCTTCATTTTTTGGATTTTATTGTATACAACTTTGGCACAGGCTGCATAACTGACAGAAGATTTAAACCTAATTCGTGACTGTTTTTGACTCTGAAACATAATGTGCTTTGATCTAGCATGTTTAAAAGCTATGAGATTGATGTTGTAAGATTATAGGATATCTATGAAATATATTTTCTACTGTCTTAATCTTTTTTTTTTTTTTTTTTTTTTTTTTGCTACTTAGTCAGGGTTCTGTTATATGTTACCGAAATAATGGTTTTGAATGCAGCTGTATGGACAATACAGTCTATCACATACATCATCATTAATAGGTCTTTCTTTTAAGGTTACACGTTGATCAGCATTCATATTTATGAATTTAGGGACACAAAACACACGTGTTGAAAAGATTATTTTACTGATTAATAATAAAATAATAACTTTACGTTTCGACCCCTGTATTGAGGTCATCTTCAGAAGGATACATGTGTATAAGAACAAGCTACATGCTGTTGCACTCTATACAAGAAAATTACATCTGCGTTGTTAACTAATCTTTTTTCTTAGCCTGCCCTCTAGTGATTAAAAAAAAAATAAAATAACATAACAAAAAAGAAAACTACTGAACTATTTAAATCAGTTAACATGTGGCCGGAAGAAACGATTAAAAAATTAATACCGCAGTATGCCTGTGCGCCCAGAATTTATGGCCTGCCAAAAGTACACAAAACAGACATGCCATTACATCCAATTGTGGAAGGAATTGACAGTCCAAATTACTACTTAGCCAAAAAATTAGCGGCCACACTCAAGGAATTGGTTGGTCATTCCCCTTCCTACATAAAAAATACACAACAATTCATAAACAAAATTAAAAATATTACACAACAACCAAGATCTATTAGTCAGCTTTGACATAACTTCCCTTTTCACCAATGTCCCAATCAATGATACTATCCTACTCTTACAGAACATATTTCCACACGACATCACGGCCCTCTTTGCCCACGTACTCCGCTCTGGATATTTTGTGTGGCAAAACAATTTTTACCTTCAAAAAGAGGGTACCGCCATGGGCTCACCACTCTCTCTCTCCCCCAATAGCAAACTTTTAATATGGAAGATTTTGAGCAACAAGCTCTAGAATCGGCGTGCCTAAAGCCCAAAATTTGGCTCAGATACGTTGACGATATTTTCGCCATTTGGCCTCACGGCCGCCAAGCACTAAATACATTCCTTGGCCACCTGAAACAAACAACACAAATGCATCAAATTCACCATTGAAATTGAAAAAAAACAACTCTTCTGTTCCTAGACGCACTTGTCACACGTCTTCCTTCAGGCTGTCTCTCCTCGGTTTATTGCAAACCTACACACACACAGGCCAGTACATACACAAAACTTCTTATCATCACCCAACACAAAAACTAGGGGTCATAAGCACCCTTAAACACAGAGCTCAAACCATTTGTTCAAATGAACAAGCTCTTAACCATGAATATGAGGCCATCAAATATACCTTTATAAAAAATGGATACAGTATAAAAACCATTCACAAGATCCTCCACAAAGATACCACTAATAACAAAAAAATCCAAAAAATGAAGGGTGGATATAGACGAACAAACCATTCATCTACTCTGAAACATAATGTATGTATATTTGCTGATTCCAAAGTAACTGTAGATACTTTTACTCAGTTTGTTTTGTTAGACACTTTAGCCCATTTGAGCCGCTGTTTCTTTGAGATTTAAAAAACATGAATATTAAATTCTACCTTTTGACCTTTACATTAAGGTCATCATCAGGAATGTAGCTTACAACAGTACAGTTGCTTTGTTGTACCTCTTATATATATTTAAGGTTGAAATGTAGAATTTTTATCTTATTAAAGGTTGAGCTTTTTTTTTTTTTAAATCGCAAACAACAGTTTAGTCCATGAATGAACTCAACTATAAATGGTCTAGAACTGTACAGTCAGCCCTTTAGTTCCATTTAATCAGCTGCATCAGTTCCATGATGAATTGATGTTTATCAAAATAGATTTGATAAACATCAATTATGAGATGCTAAAGGTTTGCACTTAGCAAGGTTGAGATGTCATCTCCATTCTTTAGCGAGTATCCGTTCATCCTCTTGTAACAATATCATATCAGAGCTTCCTGTCATGCTCTTCCTTATTTAGCATCATATTGCATTAATTGAGATACTCACATTTCTAAAGGAAGAGGTGTCTTTAATATGAACTGTAACTAGCACCTTGATCACTATTTCCCCAAATCATATAGAGAAATGTTGGGAAGCCCTGGCATGTATTTAAGTTTCAAAATAGATTTGAAAAAAACAACAACAACAACAACAACAATTGAATTGCTTTTATGTTTTAGGTTCCATGCAGTGAGATGCCGAGCATTACTCTGTGTCCATAACTTAATTGAAGTGCTAGATTTGGAAGACTTAGGTGGACCTGAAAAACTTTATGAACTTTGGATCAACTTGACTCATCTAGCTTTTAAACAAATAGGTAATTGCTGAATTGTTTTTGTAACTATATTCTGGAAAATTTAGTTTAAAAAACTGACTTTATGAATCTTTGTCACAGTAACAGTAATACAAATTGTATATTATTCTATTATTTTTATTGAATACCTCCATGGAGAACCAGTAATAGAAAAAATTAAAAAATATAAACATAAATGGATGGAACATGTTCAAAGAATGAAAACAGAAATATTACCAAAACTAGCCTTAAAGTACAAGCCATTAGGAAAAAGAAAACCAAGACAACCTCTTAAATGATTCAACGATGACTTCTAAGGCTGGAACAGGCATGCTAGGCCTAAATCCTTGATACGTATGATGATGACCTCCATGGAGCAGAGGGAAGACTATGTGCCCTTTTGTTGGGATAGCCTGGGTATGAATCTCATTAAGCATACTGGGAAACATTTTCTAAGGAAGCTGAGCTCAGTGTTTTTGTAGGAGTAAAAAATAGAAAACCCAACTAGTGAACATATACAGATAAAACACTCCTACCTTCAAAGCTTAAGCTACCCTGTCATTAAGAATCACAGCAGTTTGTCATTCAGTAATTTTTTTATGATAATCGTACTCATAAAAGGTTATAAACCTATAGTGCATTAGTAATATCATGCATGGACTCTGTTAGATAATCCAGAAACCCTACCCTAGAGACCACATAAGAATTTTTTTAAAAAAACTCTTTCAGGCTTCTAATAAGCAGTGTGGTGATATCACACTGGACATTGAAATTCATTTACCACCTAAAGACATTCACAAGCATCCATGCCACAATGGGATTTGAATCCTTAGACCAGTTGGGGAGCAGAACTGCCATTCAACCAGACTGGTCTATCATGTTGAGTAGCATATTTATTTATTTTATTGTAGCTCTGTTCCATTTCACGATCAACTTCGCTTTGTTCGTATGATAAGTTTATGGAACCAAAACTGCTATTTGTGTGCATTTGTTTGTAAATGCAGTATGTTAGTAGCTTTGACATACTTTTGCAGGGTGAAATAAAGTGACACAAATCATATTAGTAAAATAATGGGAGTAAATGGTCATAACTTTTTATGACCATTAATTTTTTTTTAACTTCTTTACTATAAAGACCAAGTATAATCTACTAGTAAAATCCAGATAAAAGAAAATTCCCATTTTAAACAGAATTCACATATAAAAATTGATTTAATTCTCTTGTAATGTTTCCATTTTTCAGATATAGAAGATTGAGGAACAGAGTCAAATCTGGTGATCCATGAATTAGAATCCATGGGTCTAGCTTGATACTCATAATAAAATTTGGAATGAACAAATAGAAGGTACTTCCATGGGTTCTCCCCATCTCCTTTTCAGAGGAGTGGAGGGCTAGAGGAGGCATTTATTTCTGATGCAGCTCCTGATTAGACCCATAAGTTAAAAATTAGTTTGAACACTGCTAATTTCTCTCTTTTCATGTTTATTCAACTGGCTACCCACATACCAGCTTTGCTTATTCTATTTTCTATTTCCATATTTAATTTACCATTCTATGTTCTTGCCATGTTGAAAAGGTTTTTTTGCTGATTTTCATGTCAGATTTGTTACAGTATTTGCTCAGTTTTAATTAAAGAATCCTGAAGACTTGTAGTGTAGTATTTATTTAGGAATATAACACCATCTGCATAAAGTAGTCAGTTGATTTCCTCTTTAGATTTAGATATTAAGTAGGATGCACCCTAGTCTTATACCTGATTTTACATCAGACTGTATTCTTGGTTGTCTTCAATTCTGACAGCAAGATTTACAAGTTCAGTATAAATTATTTGCCCTACATAATTTCCCATTTATACCATATAATTGTAAGGTTTTTGAACACATTTTCTCTTAGTATTTTGTAACATGCCTTTTCCAAATTTAAATACAGATCTTGTTTTATCCCCATGATTTCTTAACTATTTGTCTTAAGTCTAGTCCTCACAATCTCTGTTTGTCTTTTGAACCCAGGTCAGGACAAACTTGAAGAGTATTTTTACTCTTCAGGTCCTGTTCTTTTCTCAAGTATACTTGCATAAATCTTACCTGGAACTTTCAGTAGGGAAATTCTTGTATAATTCTCACATTCAATTTTATTTTTCTTTTGGTAGATTGGATACCATGAGACTCTACACCAACTATCTGGAATGCAAGCTTCTGATTGTGCCTACTAAATTATGCAGTACAGCTAGTGTAAAATTTCATACTTCCATATTTTCTGGTCAAATATCAGTCCATTCCAGTTCCCTAGGTTTCTGATAATTTTTTCTATCCCAGATATCAATATTTGTTGATATCTACAACCTAATTACATTCCTCCTGAATACTCCACTGTCCCGTTGCTGCTCATCTCATTTAATAATTCAAAGTAATTACTCCAGACATCCGGGATAGCTGTTGTCAGTTTTTAGGTCACATTTATCATGACTGATTCCTTCTAGAGGAATCAGTAATGATACCTTTCTTTCCTCTATTTCTAGCATTTTCAATAGCTTCTAGAACATTTTGCCACTTTCCTGATTTATCTTCATCATCATCATCATCATCAAATTCCTGCCATATACCCTCAAGGGGTGTACGGGATATGATAGCACTACATGAAAAAAATTACATCATTATTAATTTCTTATCTACAATTTTCCTCCAAATCAGTCTGATACTTGTCAACACTCCAACATTATCAGATCTTATATTTCTATCGTCTAAAGCACTTTGTACCGTATCAATCCACCTATATCTTGGTCTTCCTCTGGGTCATTTTGCTGCCAACCTGGCAGAGAACACTTGTTTTGCTAATCTTTCCTCACCCATTCTGTTTAAGTGACCATACCACCTGAGATTAGCTCTGCTAACACATTCCTGGATGCTGACAATGTCAAGTTGTTTCCTAATACCCTCGTTTTTAATATGATACTGCCATTGATGCCATCTGTTCACGCCTATAATCTTTCTCAGGACTCTCATATTTGTGGTCTCTAGTCTTTGGTCCAGTGTTTTACTTCTGACACAGCTCTCAGATCCATAAGTTAAAACTGGTTTGAACACTGCCTTGTATACAGCTAATTTAGTGTTCCGACTAATTTCTCTCTTATTCCATATGAATTTATTCAATTGACTTCCCACCATACCAGCTTTGCTGATTCTGTTGTCTATTTCTATATTTAATTTACCATCTTCAGTAAAAATCGTGCCTAAATAGCTGAAATGTTTTACTTGTTCCACAGGTTCTCCATTCTCAACACAGTTGACATTTTCAATGATTCTGCCTATTTTCATTGTCTTTGTCTTTTTATTGCTGACCTTCATACCATATCTATTACAACAGCTATTCAATTTATTCAGAGAATCTTGCAGACTTGTAGCAGATTTATTTAGAAGTATAACACATCATCTGCATAAAGCAAAGAGCTGACATTAACATCTCCAATTTTGATATATTTAATACCACTTTCCTTCATAATGTACATCCTTGTCTCACACCAGATTTAACATTAAACCATCTTCCTGTACTTCCTTCAATTCTAACTGCTGACTTACAACTCAAATAAAGACTAAGTATTGCTTGATATAATGCCCCATTGACACCATATGACTGCAGCGTATTGAATAGCTTCTCTCTTGGCACCTTGTCATATGCCTTTTCCAGATCGACAAAACTTAAATACAGATCTTTGTTATATTCCCATGCTTTCTCGACTATTTGTCGTAAAGTGAAGATCTGATCCTGACAGCCTCTATTTGGCCTGAATCCAGCTTGTTCTTCACCAAGCTTTTCTTCCACAATTCTTCTCAACCGTTTCTCAAGTATACTTGCATAGATCTTGCCAGGAACACTCAGTAGGGAAATACCTCTGTAATTCTCACATTCAGTTTTATTTCCCTTTTTATATATGGGTACTATGAGAGCTCGACTCCAATCATCGGGAATTCGTCCCTCTGTCCAGGCTTTCTGAACTATGCAGTGCAGCCACTGTAAGACTCTTATACCACCATACTTCAGCATTTCTGGTCGAATATCATCTACTCCTGCTGTCTTTCCACATTTCGAGCCTTTGATGGCTTTTTCTACTTCAAGTATGGATATGTATTCCTGACTGCATGCCTGGTCAGTGTTTTTTACCACTGTGCTGTCATCACTGCTTGTTTCATTTAGCAGTTTTTCAAAGTAATTACTCCATACTTCAAGGATATCTTTTTCTCCCGTTTTCATGTCACCTTTATCATCTCTATCTCCTTTTATAGCGCTCTTTCCTCCATTCTTAAGCTTCTTCAACAACCTCGAGAATATTTTGCCACCTTCTTGATATTTATTTTCTATATTCTTGCCAAAGTCCCCCATGACTTTTGTTTAGCTAGTTTTACACAGTGTTTAGCATTCTTGCATTTGTCTCTATATTCTCTAAGAGCACAAGCTGACTTATTTGACAGGAACTTTTGGTATGCTTTCTTCTTTTCCTTCACTGCCTCTTTAACTTTCTGTGTCCACCAGGGTGTTCTGATTTTTTTATCCTTACAGACAACCTCACCACATGCCTCTCTGGCTGAATCAATCAGTGTTTTCTTCAGAGTTTGCCACTGAATCTCCAAGGTTTGGTTCCTGTTCTCAAACTCTTTCATTTTTTCTTCAATAATCTTTGTGTATTTTAGTCTACAGCTCACATCTGAGAGCTGCTCAACTTTTATTCGCTTTAAAACTTTCTTACATGTTATTCTTTTCAATATGAAATTCAATTTTATCCTGTTCAAGACTAAATAGTGATCACTTCCAATTTCAAATCCTCTGTACACTCTGGTGTCCTGCACCAGGGAGAAAACATCACTATCAACAATAACATAGTCAATGAGACTTTTCTTATTCCTAGCCTCTTCTCTCCATGTGAATTTGTGCACATTTTTATGTTGGAACATGGTGTTAGTAATAACCAGTCCATGTCCTGAGCAGAAATCCAACAGATATTTGCCATTATTATTAGCTTTGCTCTTTTCTCCAAATTTTCCCAAAATATTTTTGTATGTCTCTCTCAATCATTTCCTACTCTGCTATTTAGATCCCCAACAAGGACCAATTTTTCATTGTGTCAGTTGTTTTTTCTAAAGCCTTAAAAAAATTCCTCCACTTCTACCTTAGTAGAGCCTTCTGTGGGACCATAGGCACAAATAAGTCTCATTGTCCAGTTCCCCATTCTCATATTTGCCCACATTACTGTACTTGAGACTGACTGCGATTCAAGAAGATTAGCCTCGTATTTTGTGTTGAATACTATGGCTACTCCTTCTTTTCTTTGATTGTCATTGCCTGAATATAATATTTTGTATTTATTGCTCAGAAAGATCTCACCAGTTTTGGTCTTTTTTGTTTCAGTCATCCCTATTATGTCGATCTGATACTTATCTAATTCCTCAGCTAGCTCCATTTTTTTGTCATTCAGGCTTCTTACGTTGATATTACCGATCTTTAACTCTGGTGATGTTGAGTTGGGGTTTATTTTCAGATTTGTTCTAGTAGCTGACTTTTCGCTGTTCGCCCTGGTTCCCTGGCGAAAACAACGGGGGCCTTGTTTAACCGGGCGACGCCCCAGCCGGCATGAAATTTTGTCATGTTGTACCATCATTCTATATTTTGGTTTAACCAATAAGAATACAATTTGGTCAGCTAAATCCCAAATTGCTAGCCCATCCTTGTCCGTTCAGTATCCAAGTAGATACCCAACAGGGTGCACCACGAGAAGGTGAGGATTGGACATTAGGTCAGAAGCCCTGGTCGGTTCTCCGCATTCCTTTAAAGGCTATGTGGAGGTCTCCTCTCAGTTATACAGCTTTGACCCTTAAGCACCCCTGATTTATCTTTTACATTCTAAATAGTTTTCCAATGACCATTGTTCAGCTACTTTTTATTCATAGCTTTCTTACATTTTTCTCTATAGGTAATGTATCTGCTGGTCTCCTTGCTAGGAACTTTTATGATTTCTTCTATTCCAAGACCAGTTAGTAGTTTTGGCATACTTTTCATAAGTCCATCATGAAGTTTGGATTTTTGTATTCTTACAACTTCACCAACTTTCCATGCTGAAACTAGCAATGCTTTCTTTAGTTGGCCACTGAGTCTCTAGAGGTTGTTTGTAAACCATCTCGCATTTTTTCCCCTTGAATAATATTTGTATATTTGAGTCTAAAGCTCACCTGAAAGCTACAATGTGATATTCATTTTTATCCTCAAATCTAAATTGGAATTACTTCCTATTTCAAATCCACTCTTGTATCCTGAACCAGCATGAAGATATCACTATCAACAGCAGCATAGTAAGATTTATTGATTACTTTTATCACCGTTATAAATAGCACTACAAGCCTGTTACTAGATAATCCAATTCTCCCAAAGAACACTTCACCAACTTCCCATGCTGAAACAAGCAACACTTTCTTTAGTTGGCCACTGAGTCTCTAGAGGTTGTTTGTAAACCATCTCGCATTTTTTCCCCTTGAATAATATTTGTATATTTGAGTCTAAAGCTCACCTGAAAGCTACAATGTGATATTTATTTTTATCCTCAAATCTAAATGGTAATTACTTCCTATTTCAAATCCACTCTTGTATCCTGAACCAGCACGAAGATATCACTATCAACAGCAATATAGTAAGATTTATTGTTCCACAATAAATCTTACTCTGTATGTATTTTTTTCCAACAGTTCGAGAACCTATTTGTACTTAAAATTCGTTAAAGCTCATAGTTATGAAAACCTTCTTTTTTACTGTATTGTTGAATAGTGTATGCATTATCACCCCCCCCCCCACACACACACAACTTTCCCCCACTTGTAGATGCATGTTATGGTTTAATGTTTCTAAGCAGTCATATGTAATGCATAAGTAATGTAAATAAAGTATTCATTTACATCAGATGCACAAAGAAAAAATTATTCTGAATAGCTTGGTTTAAGGGAGCACAGCAACCAGTTTGGTCATCAGTCTACACTATTAAATAGCACTACAAGCCTGTTACTAGATAATCCAGTTCTCCCAAAGAACACCATCACCACCTATTGCTCTCACATCTGTTAACTGCCAGCAACATGGTCTACCTTCTCCCTTTGGGTCATTGTTTGCTTCAGGTAAAGGTGTTATCTTTTCAGATTTTTCTACTAATGCACATACATCTCAGTCTTCCATTATATCACCCATCTTCTTCTTGATGTGTACACAAACCTTTCACTAACCTCAAAATCAGTCCATAGTTTCTGATAAGCACTTTTCATTTCACTTTGCAGTGATCAAACATTAAAAGTTTGTCCTCTGCTCTCTCTCTTAAAACTTTCTTTTGATAACACTTATTCTTTGTGCCTTTCTTGGCACAAACAGATTACTGCTATAGCATGCTCAAGCCTTGGCATTCATTTTTACTCAAGTTGTTTCTTTTCACCTATCCAACTGATAAATCTATGTAACCAAATCAACCCAACATTAGAATATCAGCCGTTTTGGTGATGCACCAAATAACTTTCAAAATTCTTGATGCCACCTGAAACAGAGCATTTCATCTAAAGTGATGACCTCTGTCTCTCAGAGATGAGATGATCAGTTTTTACTAATATTATGCTTTTCTACTACAGATATTTAATAGTGCACTGCATAATTGGTAGCCCCCCCCTCCCCCCAACCTGCCAAAACTTTATTATTTATTATATTATATTATAAATTAAAGCCCAAGCTACCTGACTTGTTCTGTCTTCTTAGGTTATCAATCTTATGATTACCAAAAACAAACCACTTTCTCCATAAAATACACTTAAGTCACACTAATGGAAGAATTTGTACTACATACTCTGTATGTATTTTTTCCCAACAGTTCGAGGACCTATTTGTACTTAAAATTCGTTAAAGCTCATAGTTATGAAAACCTTCTTTTTTACTGTATTGTTGAATAGTGTATGCATTATCACCCCCCCCCCCACACACACACACATTTCCCCCACTTGTAGATGCATGTTATGGTTTAATGTTTCTAAGCAGTCATATGTGCATAAGTAATGTAAATAAAGTATTCATTTACATCAAATGCACAAAGAAAAAATTATTCTGAATAGCTTGGTTTAAGGGAGCACAGCAACCAGTTTGGTCATCAGTCTACAGTATTAAATTTCATAATATGCTTAACAGTATAAACAAGAGAGGAAAAAATACATTTAATAAGCTTACTAATATTTCACAAGATCAGAGCATAATTATAACTGAAAACAGAACTACAGGTATCCCTTGCCTAACATGGGATTTGATTAACACAGCGAAATTAATTGTGACAATCCCTTTATGTACGCCGCAAGAGTTTTAATTAACACTCCTTTAAATTTACCACGCAAAAACATGATAGCCTAGAGGAGTGTTTCCTGGCTTAGAGAAAGAAAATCGTGAGCATGATGATGTCATTCCTATTTCTTAATGAGGATGAAGTTCATCCTCATTTTTCAGATTTATAAATAACAACAATCTCTGATGAACAAGGTGTAACCATAATCTATGAACAACAATAATCTCTGTGCCCAATCTCTGGACTCTATTTCTAGGCTTCTCTATTGTCAAAGGATGATTTTTCCAGGGAGAATGCCAGCCACCTAAATGGGATTTCAAACTTTTTGAGATATTAGTCATGTTTTTTTTTTTTTAATATCTAAAATTAATCTCAACTTTTTGTTAAAATAAATGAATTTTATATAAAAAAAAAACTTTCCTGATCTCTGTTAATTCAGCAAATCTTCTGAGAAGATGGAAATGTATTCACAAATCAAGAAAGATTTTTCATCTTGATTATCTGCAGATTAAAAATCTCACAAAACCAACAAATCACTCAGAAAAAATCTAATGATGATGTCATTATTTGGATGTTGTTCTTGGATGCAAATTTCTCCAGATCAGCATTATGGATTTCATTCAATCTTTGTGGAATTATGCCAGTAAATACTCCTCTGTTTCACTGACATACTTGCAAGAACTATGTAATCACTTTAAAGAAAGTTAACAAGAATTAAAATTTTATTATTTATTTATTTTTAATGACAATACCATGAAAATTACTTTTATACCTGTCTCTATACCATTCAGGACTGTTCTTTAGACCTTCAAACTTTTTACTATGTTTCTTATATATAACTCGTTGTGTGTCATCTCCAGCGTAAGGATGATGTAGTGAGGACCCTATCTCTTCCACATTGCTGTAAGTATTCATGGCTGTAGATCAGTGTGTGTGTGTGTTTTCACAGGGCCAGTTTGCCTGTTCTGAGGGACAAAAAAACCCCACCACCTCTGTATGAGACTGGCTAATTCACCGTTAGTCAAAAGAGACCAGATAAAGGTTCATCACATCGTGGACAGGAATTGAACCATTGTCTTTCCAACCAAAGGGCTTTGTCTATAACTACTGCAATAGTATTAGAATACATAGCAAAAATGCTTCAAGTTATTAATATAAAGATATAATTAATCATCCTTGTTCTAGCAGAGAGAGAAGAAACATAAAAAGATTCAAAATATATTAGAGACCTTAATAGGAATTGCCTTGGTTTGCACTGCTTAAAAGATACAAACTTTCATCTTGTATTATTGCTTTTAAGTTTCACTGGCCTGAACCAGTGAAACTAAAAACCCTAATAAAGCTGTTTTGAACTGTTGGTTCTCATCAGAAACCAGGCAGAAAACTAAAAGAATAAGAACCCTCAGTTCAATAGCGTAGCAATCCCATGTCAGAAATTTACTTCATCTATGAACTCTCTGCAGGTATGTACATAAAGTATTAGAATATAAAGCTAAAAAAGGTTTGATCTGGCAAGTTAATTTATTAAGAAATTGAAATATTATTTCTATTGCTACCCTACAAACATACATGTGGATGTTCTTTCAAACTGTTTACATGTTTTTTTTTTTGCAAAACTACTCTGTTTTTATGCTTTCAGATCCCATTGACACAGAATTACTGGAAGCTGCTACTAGCTCTGTTCGTGCTGTATTAGAGAAACTAGCTCAGCAGAGTCCTGCAAACTTCAGTCAGATAACAGCCTCTGATGTTCAGCTTCTTGCAACAGTGGGTCATCAGACAAAGGATGCCAACATAAGAGCAAATATTGTCAGGATATTAGGAACCATAGGATGCATTGCAGGAAAAGATCTTAACGAATCTTCCTGTGTACTAGTTAAGGTATGCTTGCATGGAGGAAAGAATATTATACACACACACACACACACTTTCTTGCATAAAGCGTTTTAAACTTAATGTCATTAAGAAAGTTTAAATTACTGTAGAATATTTAAAAGAATAACAGATAATATCTCATGATTTTCATGTTTAGTTTTTGGAGATCTCACAAAACATTTAATGCCAAAAATAACAGATATGTTATAATCAATTGTGCAGGGGGGGGGAAATAAGTACTGTTTTATATATATATATATATATATATATATATACACACACACACAGGTAGTCCTCGACTTACGATTGGGTTCCATTCCAATGTCTGTCGTAAGTCGAGGACTTTTTTTAATTTTTGATTTCTGTTATAATATTTTCATAAATTAGGTTTCTATTTAACTTAAAACGGTTAAAATTGCATAAACTTCGTAAACATCTATAAATTATTTATTAGTACATATACATATAAATACAAAATTAAGAAAGAAAAATTTAAAAAAAAAATACATAAACACATATCAAAAATCACCATTTTGGTTGTTTATTTCAGATTTTTTTTTCAATTTTTCTTGAAAATTTTGGCAGTTTCAAAATTGGAACTAGCAGCTTCTCCCGTTATTCGTATGTTATGTGTAAGTTAATCGACTTTTGAATCGATAAAATCAACCTTTACTAGTGTTAAATGCAATGGCAGCTCGTCTATAGGGACTGGGCCCCACCTATATTTGTATAACTAGCCCCATAATTGTAGTTTTAAAAAATATGTTTCTTGTAATTATTATTTTTTTATCTATTTCCAACACGTTTTATTGTTTAATAAAAAAATTACTGTAGTGTTTTGTGGCAATATTGTATAATGCAACTTAGTATGGTCTCTGGGGCCAGCCGTGGCTGGCCCCAGAGACTGTACATAGCATGCAATTCTTTGATTGTGAAGCACGCGCACTAGCGATCGTGTTTGTTTACCAGACCAAGCTGGCCCAGTCACTGTGTTTGTATGTAAATAGCGGACGATTCTTTCATTGTCTTATTATTTATTCTCGTTGTTGATCTGTTTTAGTCCATGCGGTTGGTCTAGTGGCTATGCGCTTCGCAACCATATGTCTGGGGAAGGAGTGTCCTAGGTTCGATTCCCATCTACGATGTGAGGAGCTTAAGGATCTTCTCAGCCATAGCCAAGTTAGCCAGTCTTGGGCGTGGACAGCAGGGTTTACCCCCCCAGTTTATCTGGGGTTTTTCATCCCACAAGCAGGCAAACTGGCCCTGTGAACACACGCTGCTACAGTAAAAAAATACATCTCCCCCAGCAGCAGGCCGGTTGGGGGTTGTACTAACAAAAAGTCGCATAAAAATGTAACACGCAGACCCTGCAGTGGAAGCGGGATAAACGCATAGAGGAAGAAGTTGTTGATCTGTTTTATTGTTTCATTATTGTTGTCGTTTATTGTTATAATTTATTTTAAAGTTTAAATATTTATTATGTCCATAAACAATACATTTTAACTATGAACAAAATCAGTAGTTCATATTATGTTTACTTTGTAAAAAATAAAATTTATGATTTTTCTTTGACTTTTATGTGTTTATATTTATGGGTTCTATTAGTCAATCTTAAACAATTTTAACTTTTTAAAAATTTATTTTCTCTGAAGTTTCGACATTGATTTATAAAATAAATAACTTTTTTTTTTTAACAGTTGGAAAATGAAAATATTTTGCAGGGCGGCCAGCTGGAGTCGAATCAGTGTCTTTGGATTTCCGGTCCACTGCTTTAGTCCGTTGAGATATGCCTGCAACTGCAAATCTTTTGCATTTTCGTGTTATTAATACGTTGAGCCCATATATGTTACATACTAACACTTTTAAAAAATTAATAGCTCAATGCATCAGTGGATTCTGACTAAACATTATTGTAATAAAAATAATAACTATAAATCAATAATAGAACCCACTATATAAATATAAAAAAATTAAGTTGTTTTTGGCCCCACCTGTTTCTATCGTCACCGATTAAATGTATGCTCACCGTATTTGACAAAAGCACGCAGCCTATTGTCAAATAGGCTGCGTGCTTTTGTTTGAATCGTAAACATACAGAGAAATATTCTTGTTGATTTGATCATCTACCCATATCATTAAAAGCTTCTACATTTCATATTAACTGTCCCTTTAGCCGCCTCCATTATTCTTGATTTATCTTTTATAATTGTTGAAACAGTTGAATGCGATAGTTTTTCTTCTTGTGCTATTTCACCAACTTTCTTTCCTTTGTCATATGCTTTAATGACCTTTTTTTATATTGGAATTTTCATTGGTTGTATTACTTCTCTTACTGGACATGATAGGGTTACGAGATACAAAAATTGCAACGAGAGAAACGAACACTTCGACTGCTGATTAGCAACTAATGTGCCAAAGGCTATGATAGGTTAGAAGTGGGTGAATCATAGCAGCAGCTATTGCGTATTGGTGATAGGCTTTGCTTGTCGACTCTGCAATGCGTATACAAAAGTCTTATTTTTCTTCTTCTTCCCTTCAGGTATTAGGCCTAGTGGCCTGTTATGGAGCTCTCTTTAGCCCCTTCTAAGCCGTACCCGTCTCGAGGATAAGGTGACTAGCCCTATGCCTCTCGATGTGTTCTATGTCTTAGCTGCGTGTGTTCACGGGGCCGGTTTGCCTACTTGCGGGAGGAAAAAACCTGCGGTCCACGCCCCAGACTGGCTAACTTGGCTATGACTGAGAAAGATCCTCAAGCTCCTCACGTCGGCGACGGGAATTAAACTTAGGACACTCCTTTCCCAGTCATATGGTTGTGAAGTGCATAGCCAGTCGGCTAACCATGCTGACGTATACAAAAGTAATGTGATGTATGTATGTATATGCTGGCGGCCAAGTTAAATTAGAGAATTTTTAATCATAATTTTTGGCCGTTGTAAGTCGAGGACTACCTGTATACAGGTAACCCTCGTATAACGCGGATGTTAGGTTCCACAGAAATGCCACGTTATGCAAAACTCAGATCACACAGAAAAAGTAGGGTTATGTTCCCAAATCGTTTTTTTTAATTATATAAACAACAATGACATATGCAACAGAAAATATTTTTATTTAATTCAGCTAATTCATATGAGTTAAGAAAACATAGTATAAACTTATAAAAATACAAATTGCAAATAAAGTGCATATTTTAATCGTCATCACTGTCTTCAAACAAACGTTTCGTAATGTTCTTTATTTACAAGTGGCCGGACATCGTCACTTGAAATCTCTTGGACATTATTTGTATAATTCTCAATGCATGCTTCGGCTGGTTTAATTATCAAGAAGTCAGTAATAAGATCTTGCTTACAAAAAATTGCATGCTGCAATTTTTTATTATATTCATAATATGGAGTCAACAAACATCCAATTCTCTCGGGAATTTTCTGGAGCGCTATCCGTAAAATAACTGCTTAAATTTCTTGCCAAGTCCAATCCTTCTGCTGAATTCTTTAACGGATTCATCAGAATCTTCGGCAGAACTTTCCCTGCCATTTGGTTCAACGTCATCTATTAATTGTACCAGTTCCTCATTTAAATCTATTTCTCCATCAATTAATTCACTAATTTCGTTTTCAGCCATATCACAAAAGCCCTCTAAGTGGCCATTACTTATAAAAATAAAATTTTTATATAAAAAAGCATTACATATTGTATGTTGCTCAGCTTGAGATTAACACACTTATGATTTTTAATGCACTTTCCTGGCAGAAAACGAAGACAATTTACAACAATAAACCTTTATATTGTAAATAATTGACGTACATGCATGCTAAAGAGTATTTTCACTATTTATAACCACATGTGCGATACAGGCATATGCAAATTTAACAAAGATAAAATTTGATTTTTAATTTGCAGGGTGAAAAATATATGAAAGGATAAAGGGTTACTACAATTTGTAGACTGTGTTATATCGAAACTGCATTGTACGAGGGTTACGTGTATATCATTTAAGTACTGAATTATTCTTCTGTGATATTTGCATTGACCAATATCTTTCATGATATGCAATGGTTTTTATGATATTACATCAAATTACACTAACTCATTAATTATCTAAATATCATATATATATATATATGATATTTGCTCACTCACAGTTAAGCCTTCAATGCATATTGATAAATCATGTATTTGTTAGAAACCTTAATGTTAAGGTTTTATTTAATTAAGACATTCTATCACTATCTGTAGATGCGGTATGGTCATTCCGATGCTCGGTGGTGTGCCTTCCATCCTTTCTACGTGTCCAAAATATTTTAACTTTCTTCTGTCAGTATCCTTAAGGAGCCTGAAAGTTCTACTGATCTTTTCTAACACCCATTCATTCGTACACTTTCAGTATATGATATCCTCAACAGTCTTTTGTAACACCACATCTCAAAAGCAGATATCCTTTTTTTTTATCCAACTTCTTTAGTTCCAAGTCTCATATCCATAAATCGCTGTCAGAAAACAAACTGTATCCAAAATCCTTAACTTTTTTCCCATGGAGATAGATCCATCCTCCCCAATTTAAAACAAGTCTCTGTTGTTTTAATAATGGATCTCAGGTACTCGAACTTGTTTCTCAAGAGCTTCTCAGTTAGGTTTGTATTTCCTTTGAGAACCATAATCTTTGTCTTGTTAGGATTGAGTTGAAGTCCTCTGTTATTAATGATGTTAACTTTGTCAAGAAGTTCTTCCATGTCATTACAAAGGAGTACTGTCTCCTCAGATTACTGATCAATCTACCTCCTCCTATCCTAATTCCTGTCCTGAGCTCATCCAATGCTTCACACATGATGTTCTCTGCATATATACTAAACAAGTGAGGAGAAAGTAAACATCTTGCCTAACTCCTTTTCCAACTTGAAGCCAGTGAGCAATCCAACACATGTTCTTACTGTGGCTTCTTGCTCGTTATACAAGTTGGCTATCAACGTGATAGTGTGTTGAGGAAAACCCATTCTTTTCATTACTTCCCACAGTTTCACATGCTCAACACAGTTAAAAGCTTTAGAGTAGTCTAAGAAACACATTACCAGAGGAAGTCTGAATGCTTTATATTTTTCTAGGATCTGATCTCTGGTGCCCTTACCTTTCCTAAAACCTGCTTATTCCTTGAGCATCTCTGCCTCAATCCTGTTTAGCATGATCTTCAATAAAATTTTGCTTGCATGAACTATTAAACTAATAGTTCTATAATTCTTGCACGCCTTCATATCACTTTTCTTATTCTTATGTAGTGGTATGAAAACCGACTTCAAGTCTCTAGGCCATGATCCTGTCTCCCATATCCTGGTAATCAGTCTATGAAACATTCTTATCCCTCTGTCCCCTGTGGCCTTATTGCTGTTAAGCTGCTTAACTGCTCTTTCAACCTCATGCCTAAGTGGAGGAGGTTCCAAATCAGAATTTTCCTGGTGAGAGGGCTCCACATTTTCTTTATCCACTCTGCTGTACAGTTCCTCACAGTATTCTTTCCATCTCTTCTCTTAGTAATGCTCCATTCCTGTCTTTAATGACATTCAATTTAGGCTTAAACTTGTGCTTTAAGTCACTAACTAAATAAAACATCTTTTTATAATTGTGCCTCCTCATCTGGAACTCCATTTCTTCACATTTATTAGTATAGAACTTTTCCTTGCTCTTCTGACTTCTCTATGTAGTTTCTGGGTCTTCTTATTGGGCCAAGATACTTCTTCGTTAAATTAATGTCTTAGTTAAGACATTAGTTTAATTAAATGTGAGAACATTTAATGTGTGTTGTTTTTATATTTTAATTGTAGAAGTAGTTAGTGTGTGTGTAGTGAGTGATAACCCTTTAATTTCTTTGTGAGTAGTTTATGGGAGAAAGAAGAGGAAAGAATTCTTCACAAACGAGTGCTAATTAGACAGACAGAAAAATACGAGATTTATTTTAATGTAGTGCTGAATATGTCAAAAATGATAGTCAACTTTCACTATAGCAAAGTCCTAAGAATCAGGAATTGTTTTTT
The DNA here is from genome assembly GCF_054136105.1 of Typopeltis vanoorti. NCBI lineage: Eukaryota > Metazoa > Arthropoda > Arachnida > Uropygi > Thelyphonidae > Typopeltis > Typopeltis vanoorti. Next base: position 78,226,168 of record NC_143557.1, read on the forward strand.
GCAGTATACAGTTGCTGCAGTGAATTCCCTTTAGTTTGGATATTGCAGTAGTTATAGTGAGTGAATTATTAATGATGTTTGCTATAGTGAGAGTTGAATGTATTAACTGACAATAAATACTTATTAGTTACTATAGTCTGGAACACCCACTGGGATCAATCAATTCAGAAATGCACTTCTTGCATTTAAAAAAAAATCTTTTTTAGAAAGTAAGAGCAAATTAATTCTCTTTACAGAATATTGGATCTCTTCTTTTGGAAGTAAGTACTAAAGATTCAGAGTTATGGGTTATTGCTGAAGCACTAGATGCTACATTTGATGTCTTTGCTGAAGACAATTTAGATCCTATTGTTCAAGAGATTGGTTTGGTTGACAAACTCAGTCATCTTTTACCAGTGCTCAAAGGAAAGGTAAGCATACAATCCTACAAGTGAAGTAGGTATGAAGTAGGTGTAGTAACAGTGTGAATACATTTTTAAGCTCTTCAAACATATTTTTAATCCTCTGTCAGATTTGTTATAAGTAAGCTGATTGAGCTAGACTCAAAACTCATATTGGGCTTCTCTACTGTAGCTCACTTAGTAATAATGACCTGGGTTCAAATTCCTTTTATGGATGTGAAGGTGAATTAGTATCATACAAAGGTTTATTTCATCCCACAAGACAAATAAACTGGCAGACAAACACAATACAGGGATAGGGTTAACCATCATTTAGGTTTGTATAAAGTCATATTTCCTGGCTCTTGGGCTGGAGGAAGTTAATGTAGGACCAAAGTGTGATATTCACACCTCGTCACTACAGGCACTATTTTACTTTTTACAGAATCGAGGGAGAAGAAATCATGTTTAGAACTCCTGATTTCTTGTACCATGAAATGTGCAAGATGCTTTTAAATATATGGCAGAGAGTCCCAGCATACTTCTTTTAGAAGTATAGCATTAAATTATCCTGAACATAACCATAATGCTTTACTAAAGTAGCTTATCATTTCCCATAGCAGAGATTTTGGATTATAATCTAAGTCCACACATGGTTGTAACAAGCTTTATAAATTTACATTTTATGGGTGCAATTGTCAGTTTGTGAGAGAAGACTCTTTCCTTCCTAAGTGTCAATCATGGCTAGGAACACTAGCCATGATTGCACTGATTTGTTTGACAAAGTCATCTTTTACCAGTGCTCAAAGGCAAGTAAACACACAAATCCACAATTGTTGGTGTGAGGTAGGCATAATATCATAGTTACACTATAAATTAAATGCTTGGTTTCATCCTTTATCCAAGTGTAAGCGAACAAAGTTTGCATGTGAAGTAACTTCACAAGTGGGTGAATATAAAGTATTATAGAGGCTAATGATGTTGCCTTAGTCCGTAAGGATATGTGCCTTGCTTCATGTGCAAACTTTGTTTGCTTACGCTTGGATAAAGGATGAAACCAAGATCATTTCTTGGCATCTTTAACTTAGATATATTTGTCCATAAAAAAAAATGTCATCACATGGAAAACTGCTAGCTAATCACTATTCCCCATTCAAGATCCACTGTAGATTTCTTGCTTACATAACCCACCCCAGAACACATGCAATGAAAAGGTTTTGAGAAATCAGTTTTATGGCGGTCTCTTCAGATTTCTCTACTAATGTACTGTATGCCCATGTGAGATGAGTTGTTTATTATAACATGTCAGAAAATTAACTTTCTTTTATGAACATTGTATAACAGTTAGAAAATTTTATGTATGAAGTGCATGAATTGACTATTCTTGGCAATCTGCCAGACCGGGTTCTGTTAAATTATCCATCCTCTCCCACAAACTATGCCCAAATTTAAAGATTCTCTATTTCTTCTAAAATTTCCATTCTTCAATATTTAGCTGAACAGTTTTTCACCTTTTTCCAGTTAATTCTGTACCTAACTGTATCACATACCTCTCCAACCACCATCTTTCAGATGGTTGGTTGCTGTGGATATCTCCATGGAAACAGACCCTTCTCAACAATTATTCCATAAATGAATGCTAATATATTATAAAAACCTGTAGTATAATTGTTTTTACGGTTTTCAAATTAATATTTAACTTTATTCCTGATGAAGTATGGCATAATAAATAGAAAACTAGTTGAATAAAACTTTAATTCTTCTGTGGTTTTACTTAAAGAATGTATGCTGTTATTTACTTTTATTGTATAACACTTAACAATTCTTTGCTAGGTAGGAGAAAAGCACTCCACACCTTGTTCTAATAAAAAAGTTCATGATTCCTGTAGATGGGAAGTTCAAAGCTATCATGTCATTATTACACAATGTATTTGGCACCAGCAGATACTAACAAATAACTCAACTCATATATCTCTTCATTAATATTCTTTTGATTTTTTTTTTTTTAAATTTAATATGAGGACAGGATCAGCTATTTCATTAACTAGCTAAAGTGTTTTGGCTTTCTTAACTATACTAACATCATTAGTGATGAGACTAAGTTACTTTATAACACAAATTTCTGCTATATATTTATAGTTTTTTTATATGCAGATTAAACTTCAACGTAAACAAATGGGAGGCCATTTTCCAATCATCATGACTGCAAAGATGAACCTGATTAGATTTCTTAAATATAAGAAAGGAAAATGTTGATGGTAAATCTTAAGTCAGAATAAAGAATTGTATATATTTGAGGTCTTTTTAACAACAATCATGTAAATGAAGAATTAAAGAATATATTTAATATTTGTTTACTGTCATTTTTTTTAATTCAAGGTCTTCACCTGAAAAGGCTAATAAACTTAGTATTGACATCAATCCAAGCCTTGAAGTCGGTAACTGGTGGTAGTTTTTCTCATTGGGATACTGAAGATTATGGGAACCAATCTCTTCCCCCCCATAAAAAGAAAAAAAACTTGAGCAAAGTATACTTTATTTATCATACAAATATATGGACAAGGTCAAAAGATACAGATATTATATATAAAGTGTCTAGAATTACAATGCTTCCCTCCAGCTTTCAGTGCACACATAAAACTTTTAAGTTATGTTAGTATTATTTTAAGCTGATAAAACATTGTCCTTTTGTTATGTGCACTATAATTACAAGTGAAGAAAAAACTTTCATTCATTCTAAACACAAGTCGTTTTTCTTTTGTGACAGGGAATTTGCAATAGTATTAAAAAAGATAACTTTATACATCTCTGTATCAAAACAAATATAGTTAAAACATTTAAACAATCTTTTCATACATCTTAAAAGTCCTGAATTTCATTTTTTGGAAGCCCAAAATGAGTACATATGAACATTATATCAAACAACAACCTGTTTACATAACAATGATAAAACTGTGCTATTTTGTGTACTGTTAAACAGTTCTCAGAGGCACTTACTGTTTTTCTCTTCATCACATAAAACAAACAATAAAATGATTTTTACGAACATTTTGCCAAGATTAACAATATTCATGTGAGACATTCGGTACATTAGAAAATGCAGAATAGCATTCAACTATGTAAATCAGGGGTTTTGATTTAATACAGTTCTGTCTAAAAATTATACACACTAGAAGAATCTAATGTATTCAGTTTTTTCCCTTTATGATCCTAAAAATATAAAGTAAATTAGATTAGAAAGCCATTCTAGCAATATATGGTACTAGATTAAAAAAAAAAAACAATTCCCCAAATGGGGAAAGAAATTTTTGTTAGGAATCAAATTTCTAATATAATGGATACTATATGAAAAGCTTTACATTAAATGTTAAAAAACGTTTAATTATCTTGACCATAAAAGCTCTGGAATGACTTCTAATGGGACTATATTGATCAAGTACATATAATAAACAACTATGTTATACCAACTAAGGCTGGTGGCATCTTCAGGGTACATAACTGATATAAGGCACTAAAAAGTAAAAAAACTGTCACAAACTATAATCAACCGATTCCAATTATATTAGAAAAAGAACAGATAAAGCACAATTCCTTACATAGAGGAGGACTTCCACTCCCAAATTTTTAAAGAAGCCACAACAGTTGCCCGCTGCATACAAAACCTTAACAGGAACCAAGGACTAATCTTGCCCATGATCTGGAAGACCCTTATTAGATCTCTCAACTCGCCAGAACTGAATTACAGTGCCAACTATAGAACGTTCCTAAATAACAAGTGAGATCATGCACCCCCTATGCATGTATTGTACGCACTTTGTTCTTTGTCTAATATAATTGGAATCGGTTGATTATAGTTTGTAACAATATTTTACTTTTTAGTGCCTTACATCAGTTATGTACCCTGAAGATGCCAACAGCCTTAGTTGGTGAAACTAGTTGTTTATTATATGTACTTGATCAATATAGTCCCATTAGAAGTCATTCCAAAGCTTTACATTATTATTTTCTGTCAGGATCCTGATGTTGCCAGATCTTTTTTTCTCCTCTGGAACTTTTCCTGCCATCAAACACCTGCTCATAATGTCAAGTCCCTTCTTGCTATCTTCAGTTTTAATAATTCTTCTCCACAACTCAAAATTAAAGTCTTTTATTCTGCTAGTTTCTCTTAATGCATATATAAATTTATTTGCTTGACCCCCTCCAACAATACCATCTTTGATTTGTCATTTTCACTAAAATTTGGGCCTAAATAGCTGAAATGTTATACTTGTATAGGTTCTTCATTTACAATGCAGCCAATATTTTCAATCTGTTTTTCATGCCAAATTTATATAAGTTACTTAATTCAGCTAAGGAATCTTGATGCTTTGTTTAAGAATATAACATCTCCAATTTAGATTTCAGGTGCCACTTTAATTCATAAAAATAGGGGGGAGGAGGAATCCTTAGCCTGCCCATGGTAAAAATAAACAAGAGTTTGCAAACAATGTTTCTTGGATAGGAGCCACATAAAAAATAGTCATATATGTATATATTGGTCTATCAAATATTCTGTTTACATATAATTGGTATTTGAACAACTTGTTCTTCCACAAATCTTACCTGGAACACCAAGTAAGAAAATTACTTTTTTATTTCTCCTTTTCACAGATGGGTATTATGTAGGATCTGTTATGGAATAAAATCAATCTTCTAACTTTCATGCATCCACTGTGAAACTTTTAGAAGCTTCCATATTAGAGCACTTCCTCGGTTGAATACCATCTCCAGCTGCCACATTTCATGTTTTTGATGGCTTTTTCTACCTATATCTCTTGAATATTTTCTATGAACTTCTTATTTCATTTAGCAATCCTTCAAAGTAATTACCCCAGATATCTTGAATATCACCTGACTCCTTTTACAGTAATCTTTCTTCCGCTTATCTCTTTAAATTTAGTCTACTTGGAGTTCTTATTTTCAAATACTACAGTTGCTCTGAAAGCTGCTCTATTTTCTTTTTAAAACTTCTGTAACATCTTTATGTATGAAGAGTATTGCCAGTGCATGGGAAGCATTTTAAAAAAAAATACTTAAATGGATGTGTAATCTTTTTAAGAAAAAGATTCTGTGGAAGGAATTGTGTACATAAGGATGATGTCCATTGTGAAAATTATAAGCAGCAAGCCAGAAGAGTCAACTGTTGTACAAAAAGCTAAGCCTGAGTATGAAAAGAAACTGGCTCTGCAAGCTAAAGACAACCCACAAGAATTCTATTGATATGACACACATAAAAGAAAGAATGAATATAAAATAATAACTCTTCTAAATGCAGATGGTGACAGATGTAGAAGAGGTCATTCAACTAATGAGTGCTCATTTTGTTAAAAGCTGTCAACCTGGTGTATGCAACATTGAGCTCACTGCTACTTCACTGGATGAAGAAACTATATTGTATTAGAGCTGTTGCACAAATTGAATGAGAATTCAGCAATGGCGATGACTAAGATATCAACCCTGGTACTAAAAAAGTGTTCAGATGAACTAGCTATTCTTTTGACCAAGCTATATATATATAATTTGAGTCTTAGAACAGATTCTGCAGGAATGGAAAGATCATCAAATTCCTAACATGTACCCTAAAGGGGTATACAGGATATTATGATAGTACTACATGAAGAACTTACATCATTACTAACTTCCTATCAGTAATTTTCCTCCAAATCAATCTGTTATCTATCAAGACTCCAAAGCACTTTTTACTTATCAATCCATCTATATCTGGGTCTTTTTCCTGCCAACCTGGCAGAGAACACTTATTTTGGCAAAATCATATTAAATCTTTTTAACATGATTTTGTTATTGATGCCATCTGTTCATGCCCCTAATCTTTCTTGGGAATCTCATATCTGCGATCTCAAGTATTTTATTTCTAACCCAGCTCTCAGACCCTTAAGTTAAAATTGGTTTGAACACTGTCTTGTATACAGCTACTTTAGTGTTTTGACTAATTTCTCTCTTACTGCATTATAAATTTATTCATTTGAATTCCTACTATATCCATATTTAATTTACCATCTTCACTAAAAATTGTTCATAAGTAGCTGAAACGTTTTACTTGCTCTATAGGTTTTCCATTCACAATGCAGCTGATTAACACTACATTTAATATCAAACCATCTTCCCATACTTCCTTGAAATCAGCCACTGTGTTGCAATGGTACTAGTACTGAATATGGGAAGAGATTTGGGAAATGAAGGAACTTATTCATGTTAGATTTGAAGGCCTGCACTGTATTCCTTGGGAAAAATATAGGAGGAGAAGTTATTCCAGATTACAACAGTAACAGGAGTTGATGAAGGAGGAGGAAGACTAACTTGTTCTATGAGTATAAGGCTTTGGCATAAAGGCTTGTTAAGTAAGCTCTAATTGTTTGGTATATCCCATGATTTCTGCAACTGGGTTGTCAGTTTTCTTACTAGAGGTACATTGCATGTGATGGTAGACTATTCCCTATCTTATCCAGAGATGGGTGACATAGGTGAGCAGATCTGTTGAATGGCATTAGCAGAATCCATACTGGCAGTCATTTGTTAGTTGAGTACTCTCAAGGTAGCATGGAGGGAAGGGGGACTTGGGTATTAATGTTTCTCTCCATGACTGGAGAGGAGAGAGTGGACAGTAGTTTTATGGTAAAGATTTGTTTCCTATTGGGAATAGATTATACATGGGGTTAATTTCAATGATGTAGGGTAGATGCTAGTGGAGTAAGAGAGCATAAAGAGGCAACGTAGCATAGGCATCAGCTCTCGAGTGCAAATCTTCAAGACAACTGGCGGAATGCTGTCAGAGCCAGGGGACTTTTTTTTTTTGTAATTTACACAGGATTTTTCTGATCACTTTCTGGTAAGAAGTTAGTGGAGGCATCGAGTGGTTAGGGATGCACTTACCAAAGTCATCTATGCAGGCATTTGAGGAAAAGTATGATGCCAGGAGACTGGCTTTTCTTGTGAGTGATGATTTTCTTGGTGTAAACAGTGTGAGGTCTTTATGACAACAGGTTGCAGTATGCTTTGTTCTTCATTTATACAACTTCAATGCATCTTTTGGAGAACCAAAGCTTACTTGGGGGATGGAAAATATATGCTTCCATTCCAGAGAGGATTACTTCAGTGAAGTATTGTGCATATACTTGGGTTGGAAAACGAAATGCAACAATCCAACCAAGTAATTGAAATCATTGTAAATGGGATGACCTCTGAGATTTCTTTCTTATAATGCCAGACAACTCTTGATTGGGAATGGCTGCATGGGCGTTACTCAGTGGGGGAAGAGATAAGCACAAGGTTGTGGTTTGAATTACCTAAGAGAGATGCAACCTTCACAGTATATTTGAGTTTTTTTTTTTTTTTTTTTTTTTTTTAAAGCTTGTCTTTAAGTGATTTGATTTTATGGGAGAAAGTTTCGTCAATAGTAGTGTGTGGGATGCTGCTCCAAGCTATCACTGCATTTCTAAGTTCAGGAACTTTTTTTTACTGATGGGAGGCATAGTGGGAATTTATGTGGCGATTAATTAATTTTTATGTATATGCAACTATTGACAACAAAAAGTACATAGCAAGCACTTGCACATGGCCAATATTATATTAATATTGGCTAAATGAATAAGAAGACTGTTCTGGGATACTTATGGGTTTCTCAGTGGTATTAATCCTGGTTGTATATGTTATGCCAACCACTACACAATTTTGCAGTTAGGGGGCAGCATACGAAGGCTGATCTCTGTAAAATATGACTTATCAGTAAAGGTGGGATGAGCGCCACAGAGTTATATACTTTATTTAAGTGGGCTGCATCCAGAAAATTTTGAGAAATGCTGCTTTAAACAACTTAGATTACACTGGTAATACTAATTTGCACAATTTCACACAATTAATGTGAAATTGTGCAAATCAATATATGAATTTTTTATAGCAAAAGACTAGTGAAACCAATTTTCTTGCCTAATATCTATGCAAAGCTTTCTTGTTCCTAAACAAGTAGCTTGGGTCAAAGAACAACTCAATGAAGTTTTATTAATTCATTTGAAAACTTACTTCAGTGATATTCTTTCATAAACTTTTCATGAAAACTTTCCAGTTTACTCAACATACTCTTCAACTTTTCAGGCTGGGGCAAGATAGTTGTTCTGATAATTGAAAAATAAATTATCTTAGAACATATTAAATTTACTTCCATACTAAATTATTTTTAAGAATCAGCAAAAAACAAAAACAAACATGAAGTTAGTAATTTAAATTTTATAACCAAATTGTTATTACACCATGCAGATGAGAGGGAGAGAAAAAAAATTTAGCCAATTCACAGGATGTGTTTTCAGGGATACAAGAAAAAGTACAAGTAGCATACAATGTTATGTCCATTCAAAACAGATGAAGCCTGAGTTGTACTTAATAGAGCTAATGCTCTATTAAGTACAACTTTGGGATAGGAAAAAGAACATAGATGGCAATATCTAGGACACCTTATTATCAAGAATATTTTTAAAAACAAAGTAAACTTTATGAAAAATTGAAGAAAGAATGAACTTATTAATTGAACCTTGAATGAGTTAGTGTATCAACTGACAAGTGGTTCTTCTACTGTGGTTGAAGATAATTGAGAGATTATTGTACTTCTCTATAATCAAGAAAAGATTGACTATATATTTGAATGACCTCTTCATTTAAGCTTTAAAAAACAGCTACTGGTACTATCTTACTGTATTGATAATTTTTGACTTCTGGATGATCATGGATCAGTTTTTGAACAATGTGAGAAAGAGGGCCTGCTGAGTCCAGCATATCAGAACTGACACTCAAGACAAATACCAATCCATTGGTTCTACAGAAATGAAAGTTGGGCAAGGATAGTGTCCCATTTTCATACAAACTCAACAATGATCCAAATAGAAAACAACTTAAGATATGATAAAACGTAAATGAAATTTGGTACAAAGCTGGACTGGAAATACAAATTTGTCATTTAATCCAACTGAAGTCACTGTTTTCTATTTAAATAAAAGCCAATCAAACTATGCCTCCTAGACAGTTGTTCTATGTCTAGGAGGCATAGGAAAATATTACAGAACTCTGAAGTAGCTTGAAGAAATCTCTTGATGGATCCTTGAAAAGATCACTGGAAGATTAAAAACCCTCAGTAACATCTTGCAGAAACCAGCAGGCTCTTCACACAGTTTTCAGGCAGATGCAGGTATCAGTAGAAACTATACCAGCAGAAACATAACATTAACTTACACTTCACTATTCCTGATCCAACTGTTAGAGTAGAGAGATTTGACATTCCAAGTATCTATGGTCTATACTTAACCAGATCAGAACATGGAATGGGAGATACAAACAGATACTCATCATCATCAAATTCCTGCCATGTACCCTCAAGGGGTGTACAGGATATGATAGTACTACATGAAAAAATTACATCATTACTAACTTTCCTATCTACAATTTTCCGCCAAATCAGTCTGCTACTTGTCAAGACTCCAAAATTATCAGATCTTATATTTCTATCGTCTAAGGCACTTTGTACCATATCAATCCACCTATATCTTGGTCTTCCTCTGGGTCGTTTTCCTGCCAACCTAGCAGAGAACACTTCTTTTGCTAATCTTTCTTTGCCCATTCTATTTAAGTGACCATACCACCTGAGATTAGCTCTGCTAATGCATTTCTGGATGCTGGCAATGTCAAGTTCTTACCTAATATCCTCGTTTTTAATATGATATTGCCATTGATGCCATCTGTTCACGCCTCTAATCTTTGGTCAAGGGTTTTACTTCTGACCCAGCTCTCAGATCCATAAGTTAAAACTGGTTTGAACACTGTCTTGTATACAGCTAATTTAGTGTTCCGACTAATTTCTCTCTTATTCCATATGAATTTATTCAATTGACTTCCCAGCATACCAGCTTTGCTGATTCTGTTGTCTATTTCTATATTTAATTTACCATTAGTAAAAATCATGCCTAAGTAGCTGAAATGTTTTACTTGTTCCACAGGTTCTCCATTCACAACACAGTTGACATTTTCAATGATTATGCCTATTTTCATCGTCTTTGTCTTTTTAATGCTGACCTTCATACCATATCTTTTACAACAGCTATTCAATTTAGTCAGAGAATCTTGCAGACTTGTAGCGGATTTATTTAGAATTATAACATCATCCGCATAAAGCAAAGAGCTGACATTAACATTTCCAATTTTGATATCATGTTTAATACCACTTTCCTTCATAATGTGATCCATATAGATAATGAATAACAGAGGGGATAATGTACATCCTTGTCTCACACCAGATTTAACATTAAACCATCTTCCTGTACTTCCTTCAATTCTAACTGCTGACTTACAACTCAAATAAAGACTAAGTATTGCTTGACATAATGCCCCATTGACACTATATAACTGCAGCGTATTGAATAGCTTCTCTCTTGGCACCTTGTCATATGCCTTTTCCAAATCGACAAAACTTAAATACAGATCTTTGTTATATTCCCATGCTTTCTCGACTATTTGTTGCAAAGTCAAGATCTGATCCTGACAGCCTCTATTTGGCCTCAATCCAGCTTGTTCTTCACCAAGCTTTTCTTCCACAATTCTCAACCGTTTTTCAAGTATACTTACATAGATCTTGCCAGGAACACTCAATAGGGAAATACCTCTGTAATTCTCACATTCAGTTTTATTTCCCTTTTTATATATGGGTACTATGAGAGCTCTACTCCAATCATCGGGAATTTGTCCCTCTGTCCAGGCTTTCTGAACTATGCAGTGCAGCCAATTTAAGACTTTTATACCACCACCATACTTCAGCATTTCTGGTCAAATATCATCTACTCCTGCTGCCTTTCCACATTTCAAGCCTTTGATGGCTTTTTCTGCTTCAAGTATGGATATGTATTCCTGACTGCATGCCTGGTCAGTGCTTTTTACCACTGTGCTCTCATCACTGCTTGTTTCATTTAGCAGTTTTTCAAAGTAATTACTCCATACTTCAAGGATATCTTTTTCTCCTGTTTTCATGTCACCTTTATCATCTCTAACTCCTTTTACAGCACTCTTTCCTCCATTCCTAAGCTTCTTCAACAACCTCCAGAATATTTTGCCACCTTCTTGATATTTATTTTCTATATTCTTGCCAAAGTCTTCCCATGACTTTTGTTTAGCTAGTTTTACACAGTGTTTAGCATTCTTGCATTTGTCTCTATATTCTCTAAGAGCACAAGCTGACTTATTTGACAGGAACTTTTGATATGCTTTCTTCTTTTCCTTCACTGCCTCTTTAACTTCCTGTGTCCATCAGGGAGTTCTGATTTTTTTTATCCTTGCAGACAACCTCACCGCATGCCTCTCTGGCAGAATCAATCATTTCTTCAGAGTTTGCCACTGAATCTCCAAGGTTTGATTCCTGTTCTCAAACTCTTTCATTTTTTTTTCAATAATCTTTCTGTATTTTAGTCTACAGTTCACATCTGAGAGCTGCTCAACTTTTATTCGCTTTAAAACTTTCTTGCATGTTATTCTTTTCAATATGAAATTCAATTTTATCCTGCTTAAGACTAAATAGTGAACACTTCCAATTTCAAATCCTCTGTACACTCTGGTGTCCTGCACCAGGGAGAAAACATCACTGTCAACAATAACATAGTCTATGAGACTTTTCTTATTCCTAGCCTCTTCTCTCCATGTGAGTTTGTGCACATTTTTGTTGGAACATGGTGTTAGTAACAACCAGTCCATGTCCTGAGCAGAAATCCAACAGATATTTACCATTATTATTAGCTTTGCTCTTTTCTCCAAATTTTCCCAAAATATTTTTGTATGTCTCACAATCATTTCCTACTCTGCTATTTAGATCCCCAACAAGGACCAACTTTTCCTTCTTCATTGTGTCAGTTGCTTTTTCTAAAGTGTCAAAAAATTCCTCCACTTCTACTTTAGTAGAACCTTCTGTGGGACCATAGGCACAAATAAGTCTCATTGTCCAGTTCCCCATTCTCATATTTGCCCACATTACTCTACTTGAGACTGACTGCCATTCAAGAATATTAGCCTCGTATTTTGTGTTGAATACTATGGCTACTCCTTCTTTTCCTTGATTGTCATTGCCTGAATATAACATTTTGTATTTATTGCTCAGAAAGATCTCACCAGTTTTGGTCTTTTTTTGTTTCAGTCACTCCTAAAGCTGTATAACTGAGAGGAGACCTCCACATAGCCTTTAAAGGAATGCGGAGAACCGACCAGGGCTTCTGACCAAATGTCCAATCCTCACCTTCTCGTGGTGCACCCTGTTGGGTATCTACTTGGATACTGAACGAACAAGGATGGGCTGGCAATTTGGGATTTAGCCGACCAAATTGTATTCTTATTGGTTAAACCAAAATAAAAAATAAAAACAGATACTCCACAAATGGAAAGGGGCTGACTCTCCATACTATGATTGTGGCAATGTAGCCAAGACCATTAACCATAGTGTTCTTTTATCTTGGAACTTATATGGAGTTTTTTTTTTTTTATGTTAAACCGTGAAGCTTTATTGAAATTCAGATTTAGCTGTTAAACCATGATGTCTTTTCTGTAACAGTTCCACATGTTTATTCTCTTATCATGTGGAACTATATAGACCTCATTTTTAAATAAACTGAGAATCTGGAGCATTATGCCAAAAGATAATAATTATGGAAGATATAAATTCCAGAGTAGTACAAAAGTAAAATTATATAGCATTGGTAGAGAATGGAGGAAAATAATCTAATACTATTGTTATTTACTCTAATGCAATTATCTTTAACAATGCAGAATTTTCTTTAAAAATACTACATGGATATTTTTCATAATAAATACATGTGATTCACCATATATAAAGGCTTGAAATTATCACTAACTACATAATAAATAGATGGTAAGTAATCAAAATTTAAAACTCAGGATGTTAATGCTGGAGAGATATACTGTAAATTAAAAATACAGCAGAGAGAAAGAGAGGAGGCAGTAAATAATAAAGCTTGAATCATTATTTCATTATATGTATCCTCAAGGTGCTTGAGAATACATAATCACTACTTCGAAAGAAGTCAACAGACACCACAGTGTGAGGAACAAAGAGTCATGGTGCCACCTTAATAAGACATAGGACTTCCTTTTGATGGGATGACTGCAGCAGCAATCTTATGGGGCATACTTCCACAAGCGTACAATAGTGATGAATGGGAATTTTGGACCATTCTTCCTCTAGGCATGTAATGAGGTTCTGGACGTCCTTTGACCTAACCCAACTCTTGTTCATTCCACAGATGTTTGATAGATTTGAGATCAGGTTGTTGGAGGAAAGTCGAGCATGGTGATGTCCATGTTCACAAACCATGCAGTTATAGCAGCAGTAGCCTTATGATACAGTGCATTGTCTTGTCCAGAATGTTCAGATACCTCCCAGAGTTCAATGTTCGTAGCACCACAAACAGAGCTCAGAGGCCAAACCAGATAAAGCAGGACCATACCACCACCTGAATTTTGTAGTTGGGATTACACATTCTGGTAAGAAGCTTTCACTAGGCATCTGTTACCTGATCATCCACTAGGTAAGGGGTATAGCATTATTCGTTACTCCATAACACAGCTTTCTAAGCTTCCAAGTCCCACTGTACATGCTCTTTGCACTACTGAAGAAGAAAGAAGATGCTGCATGTCTGTTCAGGTAATGCGGGGTTTGCATTTTGCTGACCTACCATGGAAATTCATGTTGTGAGCATCAGTTCTGAATGTTTTTCTGCAGATTTGTGTTCCAGTCGATTCCTGGTACTTAGCATTCAACATGTCTGCTGACGAATGCTGGCTTTTACATATTATCCTTGGTAGCACCCTACGGTCATGTTTGATGAGTGTGGCGAGTTGTTGATTGTAGGTAGTACTTGCAGTTCACTCTTTGTGCTTCCATCTCAATATGGTACCAGTGATTATTGACCTGGGATGGAGGAATTTGTCAACAGTTTGATGAACAGATAAGCCTGAAACATGGCATCCTATCATAATGCCTCTTTCAAACTTTGTCAGTTCCCTTTTCGCAGCCATTTCACCTGGACCCATCATATTCCTCTAATTTATATGAGTTGTTATATGGCACAATGGACAAGGTACATTGACTTCTTTCCAAGTAGTGTATGTACCTATGCACTTTGAAAGGATAGTGCACAGGATGCTATTATTATTACAAGAGACTTGCAGGGAGAGACAACATACCCTCTCTTCTATGAGAGGAAAAATCTAGCTCACTCCTTTCTTGACTGCATTCATTCTTAACTTCCATTCAATGCCCTATTGTCCTCTCTCCACCTCCATAAAATGAAAAATTCCATCTACTGGTGTCCTATATGAATCTTTCAGAAGTTTGTAGGTTTCTATCATATCACTCCTCTTTGTCCTGTCTGCAAATTCTCAGTCTCTCATCATAATCTATATTCTATAGTTCCCATGTCATCTTTAAACATTCTACTTTATGCCTTCTCCACTGTATGTGCATCACCTTGGAAACCAAGAATAGATCAATGTATAATAGTCCAGATGAGGTAGTATCAAAACCTTGTAAAAAGGCAAAACAATTTCTTTATTCTTACATGTTAGTTTTTGTTTCAGCATTACAACTATCCCCTGAGTTGTATTTGCTATATGACCCCTGAGCTTGTCAATTTCTTCTAGCATAATCCTGCCAATATAATATGCCATTGGATAACTCAATGTCAGTAAATGTGAAGTCATGCACACATAAACTGACAGCCATTTTTACATGCCTACAATTCCGGCTTATTCAAATCGTTCTGCAAGTAAGTTGTATTACTGATTACCCTGCCTATCTTTGCTTCATCAGCAAATATTTGTTTGTCACCTGGTAAATCCTTCCCGATCTCATTAACATAAAGATTGAATAACTGGATCAACGACTGCTCCCTGAAGTACACCAGTGGCTAATTTAAATCTCATAAACTCTCCCTCCCCTCCACAAAATCATTATCTGGTATCTGCCACTTAGACATTATCCACACTAGTAATTCATAATTCAATCCTATATCCTTCAATTTATGCAAAAGCTTTCCATGCTGAATCCTGGCAAAAGCTATAATAGCAAAGTCCAAAAAGTATCATAGTGTATGCATTTCCTTTGTCTAACTCAACCATGATGCTATTATAAAATGTGAGCATGTTACTCAAACATGATCTTTCCTTAGTAAACCCATGCTGTTCATTGCAAAGTATAGATTCTCTGTCAATACATTTCTGTATATGATCTCTTACCAAATTTTCCAAACTCTTCAACTCCACTCTAGAGATACCGATAGTTCAATAGTTAGACACATCAGCAGTGCACCACCTTTGTGCAATGGGATTATCATACATTCTTTCCATTCCTGTGGAATCTTCCCCTATGCTAAAACTAGGTCAGCCAAACACTATTTTAGCATCACTGCTGATAACCAATCAATTCCAAATGCTGAATTCACATTCATTTTGTGCAACAGCATTTCCTCCTCATATACTTCTGAGTTTCTTCCACTGGTATAGAGGTCGTATTGAGCTCAATGCTGCATACACTGGGTTGATAGCTTTAGGCAAAACAGGCACTGATTAGTGAGTGATCTCTTGCACCTGCCATCCACATACTATCTGCACTGATGGAAGTTTTACTTGCAACATAGCATTCTTTTGGGTTGTTTTAGCTTGCATAACCAGTTTCTTTTCATAGTCACACTTAGTTTCCATATAATAGTTGTAACCCTTTTGGCCTACACCTTATAATTAGCTAACATCAGTCTGATGCATATGTTATTCCTTCTACGCAATCTTTTTCTTAAGAATTTCTTAACAAGATTGCACATCCATTTCACTCTAACCCTATTTATTCTTTGAATTCTAGGAACACATTCCAATATTGCATCACTGATGTATTTTTTAAATACTTCCCATGCACTGCCTATATCCTTCCCATCTAGCAGCAACCAGTACCATGGGATTGAACCTAGTATTCTCTTCAGCTAGTCACAATTTCCTGCTTTTGGGGTTCAGCATGTAAGTTTTTCTAAATGGAATATGCATACACTTAGCTACTTCCTATGTCAGGATGGTATGATCACTGTCACCAACAAGAAGTAGAACACTCACATCTTTAACTGAACCTCTGTCACTATAACTGGGTCTAATATTCTTTGTCATTGAGTGCCTTCTGTCACATACTGTTTAAGGAAGTTGTGTCACACTACAGCTCAATAAATTCAGCTGCATTCTTATGAGATTTCACTACTACCAAATCAGTGTTCAGATAATTCAAGTCACCCATGATGATTAGTTTAGTACCTGTCAGGTTTATTTGGTGATGCATTTCTTTGTCACTAGATGCTAATCCACTAGGTTTGTAGCAATATCTCACCACATATTTGATTTTGTTGGACTCCACCTCATACAAAAACTCACTGCTCCATGAAAAACTGTTACTTAAACTGCAATCATAGCTATCTATCCTAACAACACTCAAATTATTTGATATCATTAGCATCACACCCTCTTCCTCTATGGTCTTATAATCCTGGCATGCTATTATGTAATTTAAGTTTATTAAGAATGTGTACGTAAATTAACTAACATGGCCAACTGAATGTGTCTGGGGAGAGAAAAGAGAAAGCTGCCTAACTTTGCAAAGCAGGCTGTAGATTTAATTTAATATAAAAAAAAAGCAAGGTAGCAACCTGTTATATGTCTATACACAAATGTGAGGAGCATTCAAAAGAAAGAGTTTGTTGCCATTAGTGAAACCTGGCTCTCTGAGTTCTATGTCATAACTAGAATCAGCTGCAAAGGATATAGCATTTTTAGGAATGGCATAAGAGATAGGAGAGGAGGAGGGGGGGGGGTACTATTAATGATATCAGATAACTTGAGTCCAGTTAGGATAGAAACACATGAAAGTAATAATGTCCCATGTGTATCAGTCAGTTTGAGGATATCTGGTTTGAGTTATGAAATAGCCTCTACCTCACACCACAATGAAATATATGGTGGTGTTACCTACAGACTTAGTAGTTTATTTGCTTGGAGAGAGTGTGAAAAATGCATCATCAAATTACTCTGATGATACTAAATGAGCAATTATTATGAGTGAATTAAATTATCCAGATATTTACTCGGTAGCAGAGAAAACTCATAAGGAAGGAAAATTTGTTGGAAGTTTTTCCACTTGGTCATAGCATAAATTAAATACTTGTTTTAATCCTTTATCTAAGTGTCAGCAAACAAAGGAGAATTTATTGAGCTTTTGTGAGATAACACTTTCAGGCAGAATGTGAAAGAAGCAACCTGAGTCAAAAGAGTAATAGATTTGTTAACAGTGTCAGGTATCTCACTTAATGATGGAACTGTTTTGATACCAGATGGAGACAGTGATCATGCCATATTGACCTGGGAAGTAGCTAACCATATGGACCAATAAGGACAGGTTATGTGCCAAACTACAAACTCAGGAGCATACTAACTTTGGTTCCATGGTTACTGAGTGAGAACGACATCAGCAGTGCATAGGAAGCTTAGAAAAGTTGCTTAAATGATGTGGTATCTGAATGTGTCCCTAGAGTTCAAGGAACCAGGATAGCAGTGAAATGGATGTCTTATTAAGTAAGAGATCTAAAAGAAGATGACATGGAAAGAATATTTATTAAAAACAATACGTAAGTTCACAGTAATAACTTTAATTAATAAATAAGGTAGATATTTCGTACTAAAACTAATAGTACATCTTCAGTGTTACAAACAGATAGGAATAGAATACAAGTAACGAACATTCGGTGGATCACCTCTTAAAATACAATGTTGTCGCGAGCTAGGAAATGAAAGAAATTAATAAATAATTAATGTTTAAGATAATTAGTTTTTAATGATTACATAAAATAAAAGTCTCTCAGATCTTCGAGAGAGAGAGAGAGGCAATCATTTCGATTTAAATTCGGTCGATGTAAAAAAGCTTCACAACTTTCTTTAAAGAGGTGTTCATATTTGAACCTGCATCTATGAAGGAGAATAGCTTTATCTCACTGGATATTATGGGTAGTGGTAATACTGTGTTGTGCTAGACCAGACTTCTGAGGTTTGTTGTAATCAATATAATATTGATGTTCTTTAATTCTTTTTTCCACAGAACAGCCAGTTTGTCCAAAATAAGAAACATCACATTCACAAGGAATCCATAAAGAAGGCTATCCAGTACGACCAATCGTGAATTGCATTGATTCTCCTACTTACCGAATTGCAAAAGTCTTGTCTCGTTCTTTAAGTGCTTTCACTGGACATTCAAGATCCTACATAAAAAATTCAACCGATTTCCTGGAAAAAAATCAAAGAGTCTGAGTTGTTAGTCAGTTTTGACATTGTATCTCTGTTTACCAATATCCCATTAGCCGACACAGTCAATTTATTATATGAAAATTCCCTCCAGATATCGCAAAAATTTTCGAATTTGTTATCCATTCAGGTTATTTTAGTTGGAAAAACAAGTTCTACAAACAAGTTGAAGGTACTGCCATGGGTAGTCCTTTGTCTCCACCTTTCGCTAACTATTTTTTGAAACAATTCAAAGAGACTATGTTTTCATCCATTCACCCTCAACCATCTCTTTGGTATCGTTATGTCGATGATGTTTTGCCATTTGGTCACATATGAAGATGAGCTTTCCACCTTTCTACAACAGATAAATAGCCTTCATCCTCGTATCCAATTCACCATGGAAAAGGAAAATTCTGGTACCTTATCTACAAGCGTCTTTCGAAAGTCCACATTTACTGGCAGATACATTCATAAAAAGTCTGCTCACCATACATCTCAAAAATTTGGCATTCTTAAATCTCTAATTAATAGGGCACATAAAATTTGCTCTTCTCCAGGAATCTTACAATAAGAACTTTCCATCATTAAAAAGTTAATGGTATCTAATAATTACCACCCTAATCAAATCCAACAGATAATTGAATCTTACGTTCCAATACCTAAGGTTACTTCAACAGTTCGCAGAGTTCCATTCCCCTACATTCCAGGAATCTCAGAACCTATAGGTAGAATTTTAAAAAAGTAACAATTGATTCCCACTTATATTCCTATCGACAAAATTTCTTCCTTATTGCCTTCTACAAAAGATAAACTGTCATCTCTGTCTTTGGCTGGTGTTGACAAAATTCCTTGTGAATGCGATGTTTCTTATTTTGGACAAACTGGCCGTTCTGTGGAAAACAGAATTAAAGAACATCAATATTATATTGATTACAACAAACCTCAGAAGTTTGGTCTAGCACAACACAGTATTACCACTACCCATAATATCCAGTGGGATAAAGCTATTCTCCTTCATATATGCAGGTTCAAATATGAATGCCTCTTTAAAGAAAGTTGTGAAGCTTTTTTACATCGACCGAATTTAAATCGAAATGATTGCCTCTCTCTCTCGAAGATCTGGGAGACTTTTATTTTATGTAATCATTAAAAACCTAATTATCTTAAATATCATCATCATCAAATTCCTGCCATGTACCCCCAAGGGGTGTACAGGATATGATAGTACTACATGAAAAAAATTACATCATTACTACCTTCCTATCTACAATTTTCCTCCAAATCAGTCTGTTACTTGTCAAGACTCCAACATTATCAGATCTCATATTTCTATCGTCTAAGGCACTTTGTACCGTATCAATCCACCTATATCTTGGTCTTCCTCTGGGTCGTTTTGCTGCCAACCTAGCAGAGAAAATTTGTTTTGCTAATCTTTCTTTGCACATTCTGTTTAAGTGACCATATCACCTGAGATTAGCTCTGCTAACACATTCCTGGATGCTGACAATGTCAAGTTCTTTCCTAATATCCTCGTTTTTAATATGATATTGCCATTGATGCCATATGTTCATGCCTATAATCTTTCTCAGGACTCTCATATCTGCGGGTCTCTAGTCTTTGGTCAAGTGTTTTACTTCTGACCCAGCTCTCAGATCCATAAGTTAAAACTGGTTTGAACACGGTCTTGTATACAGCTAATTTAGTGTTCCGACTAATTTCTTTCTTATTCCATATGAATTTATTCAATTGGCTTCCCACCATACCAGCTTTGCTGATTCTGTTGTCTATTTCTATATTTAATTTACCATCAGTAAAAATGGTGCCTAAGTAGCTGAAATGTTTTACTTGTTCCACAGGTTCTCCGTTCACAACACAGTTGACATTTTCAATGATTATGCCTATTTTCATTGTCTTTGTCTTTTTATTGCTGACCTTCATACCATATCTATTACAACAGTTATTCAATTTAGTCAAAGAATCTTGCAAACTCGTGGTGGATTTATTTAGAAGTATAACATCGTCCGCATAAAGCAAAGAGCTGACATTAACATCTCCAATTTTGATATCATGTTTAATACCACTTTCCTTCATAATGTACATCCTTGTCTCACCCCAGATTTAACATTAAACCATCTTCCTGTACTTCCTTCAATTCTAACTGCTGACCTTACAACTCAAATAAAGACTAAGTATTGCTTGATATAATGCCCCATTGACACCATATAACTGTAGCGTATTGAATAGCTTCTCTCTTGGCACCTTGTCATATGCCTTTTCCAAATCGACAAAACTTAAATACAGATCTTTGTTATATTCCCATGCTTTCTCAACTATTTTTCGTAAAGTGAAGATCTGATCCTGACAGCCTCTATTTGGCCTGAATCCAGCTTGTTCTTCACCAAGCTTTTCTTCCACAATTCTTCGCAACCGTTTCTCAAGTATACTTGCATAGATCTTGCCAGGAACACTCAGTAGGGAAATACCTCTGTAATTCTCACATTGTTTTATTTCCCTTTTTATATATGGGTACTATGAGAGCTCTACTCCAATCATCGGGAATTTGTCCCTCGAAGCAGGCTTTCTGAACTATGCAGTGCAGCCACTGTAAGACTTTTATACCACCATACTTCATTATTTCTGGTCGAATATTATCTACTCCTGCTGCTTTTCCACATTTCAAGCCTTTGATGGCTTTTTCTGCTTCAAGTATGGATATGTATTCCTGACTGCATGCCTGGTCAGTGTTTTTTACCACTGTGCTGTCATCACTGCTTGTTTCATTTAGCAGTTTTTCAAAGTAATTACTCCATACTTCAAGGATATCTTTTTCTCCTGTTTTCATGTCACCTTTGTCATCTCTAACTCCTTTTACAGCACTCTTTCCTCCATTCCTAAGCTTCTTCAACAACCTTCAGAATATTTTGCCACCTTCTTGATATTTATTTTCTATATTCTTGCGAAAGTCCTCCCATGACATTTATTTAGCTAGTTTTACACAGTGTTTAGCATTCTTGCATTTGCCTCTGTATTCTCTAAGAGCACAAACTGACTTATTTGCCAGGAACTTTTGATATGCTTCCTTCTTTTCCTTCACTACCTCTTTAACTTCCTGTGTCCACCATGGAGTTCTAATTTTTCTATCCTTGCAGACAACTTCACCACATGCCTCTCTAGCTGAATCAATCAGAGCTTTCTTCAAGACTTGCCACTGAATCTCCAAGGTTTGATTCCTGTTCTCAAACTCTCATTTTTTTTTCAATAATCTTTGTGTATTTTAGTCTACAGTTCACATCTGAGATATTTCTTTGATTTCCAAGCTTGCAACAACATTGTATTTTAATAGGTGATCCACCGAATGTTGGTTACTTGTATTCTATTCCTATCTGTTTGTAACACTGAAGATATACTATTAGTTTTAGTACGAAATATCCCTCATTTATTAATTAAAGTTATTACTGTGGACTTACGTGTTGTTTTTAATAATTATACTATACCATAGGTCCATCTAAAAATAAAAATGGAAACAATATTGTGAGAGGAGTTATGGAATATGTAAAGTGCAAGAAAAGGTAAACTGGAGTATGAAAAGGAATTGGCTGTATAGGCCAAAGGCTACTCAAAAGAATGAATGTGGATAGTATCCTTGTATTAGAAGCAGATATGATAGTTCAAATAATGAGTGCTCACTTTGCCAAGATCTGGTATATGTAACAGTGCTACCACTACAGTGGATGAAGAGATTCCAGAGCTGTTGTATAACCTGGATAAGATCTCAGTAATGGTGTATCCATTCCCTTTATCCAACTTAGCTGTAACATTATTATAGAGCAAGTAATTTGCTCAGACACGATCTCCTTTTAGTAAACCCATGCAAACGCCTTGCAAAGCATAGCTTGAAGTGTTTATCCCCATCACCCATTTCTGTATCTGAGTTCTTACACAACTTCTCTAAAATCTTCACAATCACTCCAGAGATACTGCTAGGTTGATAGATGCAGTTTTTGCGCAATGGGTTTATCATACATTCTTTCCATTCTTGTGCTAAGACTCAAATTATACAAATATGTCAAAGGCCTAGCCAGTTCGGATGAACAATCCTTTAGCATACATGCTGATAGGATAACAACATGAAAGGCTGGCATGAACTACAGCAGTGGTCACCAAAGTGGTCGATATCGACCCCAGGGGTCGATATAACATTGTTAGGGGTAAATTAGGGCTCAGAGGTCGATTGGGGTCAATAGAAAAATATAAGACATCATTGTTCGGGTAATATTTAATTCGGTTATTTTCAAAATTTAATGACGTACAGACCCATGTACAAGGTAAAGATATCAAGCTCGAACGATTCTTTTAGGCTTCCAAGCTAAATTAGCCTTATTTAAATCATCATTGTTACGAAAAGATGAAGACTTAGAAATATACACAAAACATCTTCAAAATTTGAGCGATGATTTTAAATTGCACTTTGCAGATTTTAAAAACATTCACATTCCAGATTGGGTTCTCACGCCATTTTCTGCAGATATTGAAAATATCGAATGTAACTTACAAGATGAACTTATTGAATTGTCAGTTGATCTTGAAGCTAAGACACTTTTTAAAAATAGGACATTAAGTTACTTTTGGACGAATATAAATGTTGTAGAAAAATATCCAAAACTTTCTGAGTGGTTACTCCCCTTTTTGCTTGCATTTCCAAGCTCGTACATGGTTGAAACTGGTTTCAGCCATGTTAGTTTCATTTTAACAAAACGAAGAAATAAGCTAGATATAGAATTCCAGGGCGATTTAAGGCTGAAACTTACTAATTTTGAATCCGACGTTGTTAATCTTGTCAAGAGTCACGAAGCATACCCCTCACATTGAGAACTTTAGTAAATTGTATACTAAGTTAATAAAAGTGTTATTTTCATATATATAAAGAAGATTGTATTTTTGTTATTAAAATTAAATTTTATATATTACACAGTCCAACACAATTTTTGCTGACTTTTACATGAGACTTGTTTTTTATTAATTTTGGTGTGCTGATTTCAAATATCAAACCCGTTTTTCCTCTATGGCATTTTCTCTTTGATAGTTTTAAGGAGGCAGTACTATTTAGAGGATCAAAAAAAATCGATTTTTTAATATTATTTTCTGAAAGTATGTACTTTTAAAAATCTGTTCCTAACTTTTTATCAAGAAATTTGAAAAATTCCCGAAGAGATAGCCTATTATTCAAAGCAGTGCGCTCACCGCTCTCGCTTGTTAGTAAACGAATAAATGCGTAAGAACCTGCAACGGCACGTACTGGCGCTTTGAATGTGAGAGAGGCTGATAATTAGATACATAACTACTTAACAATATTCATTAAAAATTACAAGAATATTTATAAAAAAATAATAATTTTACTTACACATGAGTTTCAGGGAATAAGTTTTTGTTTGTAGCAATTTCTGCTGTGTGTTCTGTTTTGGCAATCCCTTTGAATACTCCAACAATAGTCGGCCATCATGAGAGAATCCCATCTTCCTTGGTACCGATCTTCCATAGTTTTTAAGTCTTGATGAAATCTTTCGCCTTGTTCATCGCTTACAGCACCTAAATTCTCGGGAAATCTATCAAGATGACTGTATAGGAAATGAAGCTTTATGCTCATGTTGCAACCTAGGCGCTGGAAATTTTCAAGCATTGTTTCCACTAGATCTTTGTAATTGCACGCTTTTTTGTTTCCAAGAAAATTATTCGCAACCATCGTAAATGAAGTCCAGGCCTCTTTCTCAATTTCGTTCATAGAGTTGATGAAATTTGGGTCTCTCATTAAAGTTCTAATTTGCAGTCCATCAAATACACTGGCTTTAATTTTTTCATAACTAAGTCGTGGAAATTTTTCACATATGTATTGGAAACAGTCACCTTGTAAATCTAAAACATACTGCTTCATAAGACCTAGTTTGATGTGTAGAGGTGGAAAAATGATTTTTTCTCTGTCGATTAAAGGTTGATTTATAACATTCTGTTCTCCAACATTTAAGGATATTCTAAGAGGCCAATGTTTCTGACTCCAGTGTTGGTTTCTACTTGACTATCCCAGAAGCATAGAAAACACGGAAACTTTGTATATCCTCTTTGAAAGCCAAGTAAAAAGTTCACCATTTTAAGATCCACACAGATGATCCAGTTATGATCTATATATTTTAATAACTTCAGAACTTTTTTAATGTCCTCATATGTTTCCTTTAAGTGGACTGAATAGCCAATAGGAATTGAGCCATATACATTCCCATTGTGTAGTAAGACACACTTGAGACTTCTGCTTGAACTGTCGATAAATAAACGCCACTCATTTGGATGATATTGTACAACACTCATTTCAGTTAGTAAACCTGACACATTGTTACAGTAAACAAACCCACACTCGTGTTTAAAATATTGTACAAGATTACTTTCCCTGCTATGATAAAAAGTTATCTTTGTATCTTGCTCCAGTAAGTTTTTTCCATTTAATCTTGAAGCTAACAATTTCGATGATTCCTTTGATAGGCCCAAATCTCTTACTAAGTCATTCAATTCCGCTTGAGTAAAACGTTGCGGTCCAGAACTAGAAATTAAATTTTCATTGTCTAAATCAACATCTGGTTCTTGCTCCTCAAGAACATCTGCCATATCCCGATCATGCTCGTTCTCAAGTAAAGGAAGTCCTTTATAAATTGGCATGGCTATTTCATTGGAACGAGCAACTGGCTGAATTGCTGATTTGGATACACAATTTTTTTCTTATTCTTCTTATTATAACCAGAAGTCTGAACTAAACAAAAATAGCAATCATCTACATGATTTTTCGGTTCACGCCAAATCATTGGAATGCCAAAAGCTAATTTTTGGCGTTTTCCCTTGCTCCACTGTCTTAAATTTTCTACACGTGACTTACACACTTTATTTGGAGCCCATGAATTGTCCTGATCTGCAAGTTTTACGTCAAAGTATAAAAAGTACACTTTCTTAACGAAATCAGTGATATTTGTCCTTTGACTGGGAACAGTAAAGCTGCCACAAATGTAGCAGAAGGAATCTACACTATTGACATTTTCGAGTAGTAGACATGATGTATTTTCTTCACTGCCGACTAACATGTAATTAACAAGACAAAAAAAAAAAAACAGAGACTTTATTGAAACGTTATAAGCGCTCATCATACTTTCACGATCGATTAATGATTGACTGATTTCGATCGTTCTTTGTCCACTATTTGAATAATAGGCTATATCTTCGGGAATTTTTCAAATTTCTTGATAAAAAGTTAGGAACAGATTTTTAAAAGTACATACTTTCAGAAAATAATATTAAAAAATCGATTTTTTTGATCCTCTAAATAGTACTGCCTCCTTAAAACTATCAAAAACTTACAAATTAGCAAAAAGAAAATGCCATAGAGGAAAAACCTGACGTGATAGAGAAAAATGGGTTTGATATTTGAAATCAGCGCACCCAAATTAGTAAAAAAACAAGTGTCAGATCATAATCAGCAGAAAAAAAATTTTTTTTTTGTGCCAGTGTTATTTATCCCACTTATGAAATAAGTAATGTTAAGAAGAACGTCAAAAACAAAAAGTATCCCTTTGAGGTTAAACCAATATAATAATATATACTATGTTATGCATACAATAAACACTGTAACTATAAAATAAACAATCTAAAAACTCACATAAGCGTCTTTTTTGCTTATCCTATTATAATTACGTAATAGTAAAATAGAGGGGATCGATAAAAAGTCAAGAAACTCTTTAAGGGGTCGACGGTCAAAGAAGTTTGGCGACTCCTAAACTAGAGAATATGAGACTGGAATATAAATGACTGGCTTTGATAAGTGGGTAACTAATAGACAAGTATCAGATAATGTGGTATAAGGGGAGTATTAATCTGTAAGGTGACCAGTGGTTTGCCTCAGAGATCAGTCTTTCAACCATTGTTTAATCTATATACGAGGGTGGTCTGAAAAGTTCTCGGCCTCAACCATAGATGGCAACACTATTGGCAAAAAGATTTTTTTTTTTTTTAAGTTGGTACATCTGTCATAAGCATCCATGTGAAATTGCAAGTCAAATAGTTGGTTTTATACAGCTGTCTGAAGTAAAAGTGTTGTCTGTATCTCTTGAAATGGATAAAATCGAGTATCATGTGGTTATAAAATTCTTCGTCAAAGAAGGTGTAACACCAAAAGAAATTCATTCGAAGTTCATAAAAGTTTATGACACTCTTCTACTTCATTTTCGACAATTAAGAAATGGGTTGCTGAGTTTAAACGGCAGCGTATCAGCCTTGAAGATGATCCATGTGAAGGATGTCCAAAAAAGTGTAACAACACCAGAAATCATTGATCAAGTGGATGATATGATATTGGATGAATGGCGAGTCAAAGTGCATGAAATTGCTGAGACTATAGGCATTTCAAAAGAACATGTAGGATATATTTTATTTTTATTTTGCATATATTTATATATTTTGCATGAAGCAAATGAAAAAGCTTTCTGCAAGATGGGTGCCGCACCTGCTCACAGCAGATCAAAAACACTCGCATGAAAATACCTGAACAGTGCTTGGAGCGTTTAAGCAGGATTTTGAATGAGACTTGGATTCACTATTACACACCAGAAGCCGGTTTCACCAGCATGAAAGATCATGGCATCGGTGTTTTGGGATGCTAAAGGCATTTTTTTAAATTAATTATCTTGAAAAAAGGTAAAACAATAACTGGGGAATATCATTTCGATCTTTTAACCAGACTAGACGAAAAAATTCGTGAGAAAACAACCCGGTTTGCATCATCATCATCAAATTCCTGCCATGTACCCTCAAGGGGTGTACAGGATATGACAGTACTACATGAAAAAATTACATCATTACTAACTTCCTATCTACAATTTTCCTCCAAATCAGCCTGTTACTTGTCAAGACTCCAACATTATCAGATCTTATATTTCTATCGTCTAAGGCACTTTGTACCGTATCAATCCACCTATATCTTGGTCTTCCTCTGGGTCGTTTTCCTGCCAACCTGGCAGAGAACACTTGTTTTGCTAATCTTTCCTCTCCCATTCTATTTAAGTGACCATACCACCCGAGATTAGCTCTGTTAACGCATTCCTGGATGCTGACAATGTCAAGTTCTTTCCTAATGTCCTCATTTTTAATATGATATTGCCATTGATGCCATATGTTCATGCCTATAATCTTTCTCAGGACCCTCATATCTGCGGTCTCTAGTCTTTGGTCAAGTGTTTTACTTCTGACCCAGCTCTCAGATCCATAAGTTAAAACTGGTTTGAACACGGTCTTGTATACAGCTAATTTAGTGTTCCGACTAATTTCTTTCTTATTCCATATGAATTTATTCAATTGGCTTCCCACCATACCAGCTTTGCTGATTCTGTTGTCTATTTCTATATTTAATTTACCATCTTCAGTAAAAATGGTGCCTAAGTAGCTGAAATGTTTTACTTGTTCCACAGCTTCTCCATTCACAACACAGTTGACATTTTCAATGATTCTGCCTATTTTCATTGTCTTTGTCTTTTTATTGCTGACCTTCATACCATATCTATTACAACAGCTATTCAATTTAGTCAGAGAATCTTGCAGACTTGTAGTGGATTTATTTAGAAGTACAACATCATTTGCATAAAGCAAAGAGCTGACATTAACATCTCCAATTTTGATATCAGGTTTAATACCACATTCCTTCATAATGTGATCCATATAGATAATGAATAACAGAGGGGATAATGTACATCCTTGTCTCACACCAGATTTAACATTAAACCATCTTCCTGTACTTCCTTCAATTCTAACTGCTGACTTACAACTCAAATAAAGACTAAGTATTGCTTGATATAATGCCCCATTGACACTATATAACTGCAGCGTATTGAATAGCTTCTCTCTTGGCACCTTGTCATATGCCTTTTCCAAATCGACAAAACTTAAATACAGATCTTTGTTGTATTCCCATGCTTTCTCGACTATTTGTCGTAAAGTGAAGATCTGATCCTGACAGCCTCTATTTGGCCTGAATCCATCTTGTTCTTCACCAAGCTTTTCTTCCACAATTCTTCTCAACCGGTTCTCAAGTATACTTGCACAGATCTTGCCAGGAACACTCAGTAGGGAAATACCTCTGTAATTCTCACATTCAGTTTTATTTCCCTTTTTATATATGGGTACTATGAGAGCTCTACTCCAATCATTGGGAATTCATCCCTCTGTCCAGGCTTTCTGAACTATGCAGTGCAGCCACAGTAAGACTTTTATACCACCATACTTCAGCATTTCTGGTCGAATATCATCTACTCCTGCTGCCTTTCCACATTTCAAGCCTTTGATGGCTTTTTCTACTTCAAGTATGGATATGTATTCCTGACTGCATGCCTGGTCAGTGTTTTTTACCACTGTGCTATCATCACTGCTTGTTTCATTTAGCAGTTTTTCAAAGTAATTACTCCATACTTCAAGGATATCTTTTTCTCCTGTTTTCATGTCACCTTTATCATCTCTAACTCCTTTTACAGCACTCTTTCCTCCATTCCTACGCTTCTTCAACAACTTCCAGAATATTTTGCCACCTTCTTGATATTTATTTTCTATATTCTTGCCAAAGTCCTCCCATGACTTTTGTTTAGCTAGTTTTACACACTGTTTAGCTTTCTTACATTTGTCTCTGTATTCTGTAAGAGTAAAAGCTGACTTATTTGCCAGGAACTTTTGATATGCTTTCTTCTTTTCCTTCACTGCCTCTTTAACTTCCTGTGTCCACCAGGGAGTTCTCATTTTTTTATCCTTGCACACAACCTCACCACTTGCCTCTCTGGCAGAATCAATCAATGTTTTCTTCAGTTTGCCACTGAATCTCCAAGGTTTGATTCCTGTTCTCAAACTCTCTCATTTTCTTTTCAATAATATTTCTGTATTTTAGTCTACAGTTCACATCTGAGAGCTGTTCAACTTTTATTCGATTTAGAACTTTCTTACATGTTATTCTTTTCAATATGAAATTCAATTTTATCCTGCTGAAGACTAAATAGTGATCACTTCCAATTTCAAATCCTCTGCACACTCTGGTGTCCTG
This sequence comes from Typopeltis vanoorti, assembly GCF_054136105.1. Lineage (NCBI taxonomy): Eukaryota > Metazoa > Arthropoda > Arachnida > Uropygi > Thelyphonidae > Typopeltis > Typopeltis vanoorti. Next base: position 78,256,054 of record NC_143557.1, read on the forward strand.
CACCAGGGAGAAAACATCACTATCAACAATAACAGAGTCAATGAGACTTTTCTTATTCCTAGCCTCTTCTCTCCATGTGAATTTGTGCACATTTTTATGTTGGAACATGGTGTTAGTAATAACCAGTCCATGTCCTAAGCAGAAATCCAACAGATATTTGCCATTATTATTAGCTTTGCTCTTTTCTCCAAATTTTCCCAAAATATTTTTGTATGTCTCACAATCATTTCCTACTCTGCTATTTAGATCCCCAACAAGGACCAACTTTTCATTTTTCATTGTGTCAGTTGCTTTTTCTAAAGCCTCAAAAAATTCCTCCCTTCTACCTTAGTAGAACCTTCTGTGGGACCATAGGCACAAATAAGTCTCATTGTCCAGTTCCCCATTCTCATATTTGCTCACATTACTCTACTTGAGACTGACTGCCATTCAAGAAGATTAGCCTCGTATTTTGTGTTGAATACTATGGCTACTCCTTCTTTTCCTTGATTGTCATTGCCTGAATATAACATTTTGTATTTATTGCTCAGAAAGATCTCACCAGTTTTGGTCTTTTTTGTTTCAGTCACCCCTATTATGTCGATCTGGTACTTATCTAATTCCTCGGCTAGCTCCATTTCTTTGCCATTCAGGCTTCTTACATTGATAGTACCGATCTTTAACTCTGGTGATGTTGAGTTGGGGTTTGTTTTTAGATTTGTTCCAGTAGCTGACTTTTTGCCCTGGTTCCCTGGCGAAAACAACGGGGGCCTTGTTTAACCAGGCGACGCCCCAGCCGGCATGAAATTTTGTCATGTTGTACCATCATTTTTTATTTTGGTTTAACCAATAAGAATACAATTTGGTCGGCTAAATCCCAAATTGCCAACCCATCCTCGTTCGTTCAGTATCAAAGTAGATACCTAACAGGGTGCACCACGAGAAGATGAGGATTGGACATTAGGTCAGAAGCCCTGGTCAGTTCTCCTCTCAGTTATACAGCTTTGACCCATTAGCACCACACCTGGTTTGCAGAAGATAAAAGTTATCTCTCATCAGGACAATGCACTATGAATTGTTGGAGCATCCACCCTATTACTCAGATTTGGCTCCCTCTGACTTCTATCTCTTTCCAAAACTAAAACTCTTCCTCGCTGGTCAGTGTTTTTCTTCGAATCTTCGAATGCAGCTGTAGAGGGGTATTTTGTAGATCTTACTGAGAACCACTACAGGGACGGAATAATGGTGCTGGAGCATTGCTGGAATAAACGTATAAGTCTTCAGGGAGATTATGTTGAAAAATAAAAATAATATTGAAATTATAAATTCGTTTTTTCATTGTTAGGCTGAGAACTTTTCAGACCACCCTCGTATATTAAATTACTTAAAGAGTCCTACCATTAGTGAGGTTTTGCAAGCACTTCGAAAATTTCATAAGAAAGAAAAGTCATGGTGCTTTTCTTTTCAATAAGTTTTTATTGAAACAGCAGACAAGAAACAATAACTGTTTATTTAATTTTAGCAAAAACTCTGCAGTAGTTCAGCTTCGTTTACCAAAGTACTTATATCATTTTCGATGCTTGTAGTTGCCAATCGTTGTAAATTTGCAAGAGAATTATCTGTCAATGAACATCTGTACTTTGATTTAATGAATTTCATCATTGAAAAAGTGCTTTTACAAAGACATATGCTCCCGAGCATTGAGCACATCTTGCATCCAAAGTGCCTCAATTTCATATACCTCTCTATTGGTAGCAATTTAAAAAAAAATCTTTTCCTTTTTCACTTTTGGCAGTATAAAAAAAGTGTAAGAACAATTCTTTGACACATCTAATATGTAAAAAACACATGGGTATATAGTGATGTAAAAACACCAAATACAATTACCAACATCAAGGTTATCAATTAGTGATAGAATTAAAACATCTAATACTTATTGAATTCAAATTGTTATTTTATTTTTTCACTCATGAAAATCAAAACCCACAGGCAGGCTGTACAAAATTGCACTGCAGGCCGGATGTGGCCCACAGGCCGTGTTTTAGACAGCCCTGATTTATAGTATAACTAAGTGGAAAAACTTTCAACAACTATCTCTAATCCAGAGTATTTTAATAATAAGATGTGACACCTTTTGGTAACTTGTATATGAAAATATACATGACTTCTGCATTACTTCAGTACCACTTCTGGATCTGGCTCCCACTGACGAGACCTCAATAAAGGTCGAAACCGGTCTGGATAGTGATCCTTCCCATAATGCATAGCATTATACATACCTGTAAGGATATGTGCTTTGCATTATGGGATACTAAGGCAAGTGATGTGAAGTCATTAGTTTCTATATATGAGTTGCCCTGTCCTGATTATATTTCATTTGCAAACTTTGTTTGCTTACACTTGGATAAAGGATTAAACCAAGTATATAATTTCTTGGTATAACGAGGGCCACCACTGCTGTTTAATCTGTACATTAAATAACACAGGAAATTATCTGAAGGGAAATATTCAGTTGTTTGCTAATGATGCAAAACCGAGTTGGGTAATAGTTGTTCAAAGCAATGCACAGAGCTTCCAGTGATGATTTAAATAAGCTGATGGTATGGGTAAAAGATAATGGATATCAGTTTAATGTGGACAAGCATAAAGTTATGCATTTGGAATAAAAATATTACAAGCTGTGTACCACTGAGGAAACTGTACTCCAGGAAATCAACAAAGCTAAGGATTTGAGCGTGGTAGTAGACAGAGAGCTGAAGTTAGCAGGACAAATTGCTAAGGTTGTCAAGGTAGCTTATAAGATTACTTGGTTATTAAAGAACACACCAGAAGCAGAAATGAGGAAATTATCACTCCTTTTAAGATGTCCATGTCTGGATTACTGTGCTCAGGTGTCACATGGGTTTCTTGGGGAGTGAGGAAGTAGCAGAGAGGATCCCAAGGCAAGTGATGATCAAGATGGTAAGTGCTCTGTGAATGACTTCTTCAAAAGAAGAAGTCATTTCTTCTTATGAAAAATGACTAATAAGAAGCATTTCTTTACTCATAAGAAATGCTTCTTATGAGTAAAGATCGGAAGTTTGTGGGTTGCAAAAGTTGGTTGATAAGCAAAAAAGAGAGAATACGATAGAAACATTTAAGACACTTAAAGGGTTTTATATGACTGATGCAGAGCAGCACTTGGCCAGAAAGGGAAGAACAAAAGGTCATTCCTGGAAGTTGAGTAAGAATGTGTAGAGAGTGGTGAATGAATGAAATGGGTTGCCAGATTCAGTTGTGAGTGATGTGTCTTTTAATGGGTTCAAGGAGAGGTACAACAGATACCGTGTGGATAATTTGGGTCACCCACAATGAGTCTTTGGACTCCATGGAGGTGCCCATACAATAATAATACAAACTGCATGTGTGTAAGCATAGGAAATCTCTTGATCTGCACAATGTGTTATACTTGCATCATGTTGGAATCAAGTCCTTTGCATAACATTGCTTGTTACCTTATTTTTTGAAATACTCTAACATCAGTGAAAGTTCAATTTCCATATCATTCATTACCTACACATGTCTATCCCCAAATAAAAGGTCTGTTTATTTGTAAATGCATGATACTGTAATATTAAACTGTATGATCTGAATTATTACAATGTCATTAAAATGATCAATCTTACCTGAAGTGAAAAGTTCCTGGCAATTGTCCAAATCCACTTCCAGGAATAACACAGATTCCAGTAGTTTCTAATAACTGCATTGCATAGAAGAAGTCTGGTTCCTGCCCAAGAGACTGAAAAAGAAAACAAAAACATAAAAAATGCAAAAATTTAATCTATAGAAGAATTTGTATGATAGGGTGAGCAGTGCATCTTTATATGACATCATCAACTTTAATGTAGTCTATGTTTTAGAAAGAATGAAATTAAACAAGCTAATTTTGAAAGCATCAAAACATTTATTCACCTGATAAGACTCTTTCCTCTTTAAGAAATGGAACAAGTAATTTTGAGGATTTGTCTAGCTCAAGGCATTTTCTTTTTCTTACAATGGATATGGAACAACCCAAATACTAGCATGAACAGCATTGTGATGCATTAGGAGAATTCAGACAACTGTGTCAGAAATCATAAATGAACAACTGGATCTAGAGTAACTGAAGTAAAAGCTTCTAAAGAGTGATAATTGGTTAAATGTAAAATGTTGTAACAACCGAGTTTGGGGTTCAAACTCTTAAGGCAAATTCCATTGTTTTCTATAATTTAAATTTTGCATCAGTTTAGTAAGATGAGACTGCATATCAGTACAGCTTGAAATGATAAAATAATTATAATAGTCACCCTTCCCCTCTACCAACCTTGCTGCTATGAAGCAAGAGAAATGAAAAGTTTGGGAATGTTTCTAAACTATCTTTCTGTATACATCAGAGAAACGATTTCTGTCTGAATAAAAGGAATAAAAAAATTATTCACATCAGTTGAGTAGGAACAATTTTTTGTTCTTTATTTTTAGTCTGAATTAATTTTTTTCAAAACCAATAAATAGTTGATCATTCCCAAAGCCTAATTCATTTGTCTAGTTACAGCTAATGGTATTATAACTGGCTTTCCACCAGAAACTATCTAGGGTAGGGTACATCACAAACTCACACATTATATCTTTACAATACATGTAGCTTACTGCCAAATGCATTTGAGATTGGTTTTATGTTTGTGAAAGAAAAACAGAAGCACCCAGAATAAAAAATCAACATTCATGGCCACAGCCAAAGACTAACTTACTGTTGAGGGGGAAAAAAAAAGCATATTAATAGGCAAACCATTTATTAAGTATTCACTGATGGACTAGTGATTTACAATATATAGCCTCTCTCTCAGCCAAGTTAACTCCATCTTCCCATGGTAAATGGCCTGCTTCCATAAACAGGACTCTGTCATACTGGTGCCTTATAAGTATGACCTCCTTAGACAGGGAATCATCCTGTAAAATGTGATGTGATCCCCTGCTTGCTAGAGGACTGAAGTACTATCATGTTTCATCACCAGAATAGGGTTTCCAATTTCTGCAAGCCTTTCATTATTATTATTATGTATTCACTAAATTGCGAATTACCGTATTTGCTGGCATATAGGACACACCCTATTTTTTAGGGAAAAAACTTCACCGAATATTATAATGAATTTACAGTATTTCAAATATAAAGTAATAAGTAGGTCTACTTTCAACAAATACCTAATCTAACTAGGAAAGAGTACCCACTTTTAATCATCAAAACCCAGAAATTCATCTCCAAAACTAAATGAAGAGACACTTGAAACCTCTTCTAAATCAGAATCTGAGTCCTCAGTACCATCCATGGCATTACTAATGCCACACTTCTTAAATATTTAACCACTGTCTCAGTTTTCGCAGCGTCCCATGAAGCTTTGACCCACTCAGACTCTTGCGAAATGCTAGGCCTCTTCCTTCTTCCTGATGGCGTAACCTCAAAATCTGAAGACTGCATCCAGCTGTTCCGCTTCTCCTTCATAAATCCCTTAAATGGTTTATTAATACAGACAGTTAAAGGTTGAAGCTGACTGAGTTTAATTCCTTGAGTTTATTTGTAACATCGTCTGTTCTGTGAGAACGAAACTGATCCCATACTAACAGGGCAGACTTCTTCAAGTCCACCAGAGCGCCTAGACCAAATTTTATCTATCCATAACTTCATTCCTCCTCCATCCATCCAGCCTTTTGCATGAACATGTACAAACACTCCTTTAAGCAGTTTTTCTTTGGGTAGTGTCTTCCTTTTAAAAATCAATAGTGGCGGCAATTTTGTCCCATCAGCACAGCAGGATAAAACAACCATGTAGTGAGTTTTTTCGTGCCCTGAAGTTTTAATAGTAACACTTTTAGTGCCCTTGGAATCTACAGTTGTTTGAGGGCACATCAAAAGTCAGCGGAACCTTGTCCATGTTTCCTATTTGCGCAAATTCAAAATTTTCTCATTTCCTTGTGTTAATGACGAATCGATGAAATGCAATCATTTTTTCTTCATATTCAGCTGGCATCTTTTGTGATATTTTTGTTTTAGTCTGCATACATAGCTGGTTTCTCTTCATGAATCTTGAACACCATGATGTTGATCCAGTAAAGTTGGTGATCCCTCTGTTAGTGGCTATCGCTTTCGCTTGATGAGTAATTATTTTTGTAGACACTGAAAGTCCCACTTTTCTGTGGTCTAAAATCCAAGTATTCAGTTCTGCCTCAAGTTCTGGCCATTTTGCAGTTCCACTTTGTAGGTTATTTTACTGTGAGTTGCTTTTTTTAAATCCTCTTCCTGATTCCGCCAAGTTCTTATCATTTTCTCAGTTGGGTGTGGTCCAAAATGCCCCTCTGCAGCCCTGTTTTCCATGTTCTTTAGCATACACAATCACACATAGCGTGTATGCAATATTGTAACAATGCCGACGTTTTTCAGCCATAATTTGCCAAGAAATTTAGAGAAAATTTAATGGCAGAAATTTATCACCATTCACAACTGCGACAACAATTGGAAAGTTTAAACGAACAGGACACAGCTGTGATCGTCGATGACAGCGCATGCGTATCCACTGAACTCTACGTCAGTGTTTCTCAAAGTGTGGTATGCGTACCCCTGGGGGTCCGTGACAATTTTTGGCTACGCATCATTAATGCATAGAATAAAATTCAATGTATCCATGAAGTTTGAGATCGTAAAACGTTCCTGTTGTATCACTGAATAAGGTACAGAGCCATCTGCAGGCTGTGTAATATGCTACTCAACAAACAGTGCAATTAGAGACAACTGGGATAAAAACAGCACTAACTAATGAATCGCATGCCCCCCCCCCCACACACACACAGAAAATGCTCTATGATTCAAGCAAAACCATATGCTGTACTGGCAACATATGGTTTTGTTTGGGTGAACGTGTTAAAACGAAGAAATATATAGTGAATGTGTTTCAGATATTATATAAGGAATTCGGTTGAAGAGAAGTAGCATTTCAACTCAATTGTCGGCGTGTGTTTGTCATTTAGTAGCATGATCTTTTGTTAATATCGCACCAATCATATGAATGTGGATGTCTGAAGTTTGAGAAACACTGCTCTACATAACTGGAATGCTCTCACACACACCGCAAGAGAGCAATAAAGAAATCGCACAACTCGGAACAGAGAAAATTTCCAGAAATGAAAATAATAAAAAACTGAGTATCGGTGTATAAGATGCACCCTGTTTTTCAGACTTATTTTTAAAGAAAAAAAGTACGTCTTATATGCCGGCAAATACAGTATATATATATATATATATATATATATATATATATATGACAGAATGATCATTGACTCGGTTAACACACACAGTTTTATGAAGAATTAAATGACTAGAACCGAGATTTAAATAAAAAGGTTTTAATATAAACACACTACTAGTTTCGGCCTGTAACAGCCTTCTTCAGGTGACATTATAAAAGAAGAAAAAACACTAAACATTGAGGGTTAAAAGACTATGAACAACATAGACAGTCTTTATACATAATTAGCATGAAAACGTTGATGTTTAGTGTTTTTTCTTCTTTTATAATGTCACCTGAAGAAGGCTGTTACAGGCCAAAACTAGTAGTGTGTTTATATTAAAACCTGTTTGCTTAAATCTCAGTCTTAGTCATTTAATTCTTCATAAAACTATATATATATATATATATATATATATATATAGTTTTTTTATCAAAAAGATAAAAAAGATTTTTTATCAAAAAGAACAAGATCCTATTTTGAACACACTCTGATGTGGAACATTAGTAGGACTCGAATGCACTTTTGAGACAAAAATTAACATTATTTTGAAATAAAAGAGATGGGAAAGGTAAGGTAAGATAGTGACTGAATAAACCTGATTTATCAGATTTATTCAGTAACCAACAATACATTTGCAAAATAAATATTGAAGGGTTTGGGAGATTTCTCTTTGTTTACCTTTTCATGGGTGCTATTTCCGGTAAACCAAAATTGGGAGGGATATGAAGTATGCAGTAACGAATTCTTTGTTAATCCATATATTAAAGAATTTGCCCAATTGTGGCTTTGACTCTGCTCATGACATGTTGTCTAATCCCTCCACATTTGGCAGAATAATGACATGGAAATTATTAGCTAGCCAGCTCACCATCAGGTTCCACCTGGTGTAAACTCTAGGTAGTCAAGTGTGCACAATAACTGTTTTAAACCTGTATCCTTAAAAGAAGAAATGTCACAACTTCCCAGATATCTCATTTAACACTCATACTGCATACTAGAAGATATGGGAAAAGTAAACGAAGACTCTGCCTGGAGTTTAAACATGGTTTTTATACCACTGCAAAGCGCCTACAGTAAGTAAAAATCACAATACACTAACTGATGAAATTCATCTTTCATTTGGTGATACAGATATTTGACATTTCATCTGAGGGATGGACACTTAATACCTCCATGCCCAACTTGCTGCAGATCACAACTGGACTTACTAAAGTTCTGTATATTTTTCCTTGGCTGCCTCAAGAAGAATTTCTATATATCTTTTGCAGCACACTTCTTATTGAAGTGTGCTGCAAAACTTGAACTTTTTTTTACGAAGAAAATTAACATTTACCATGAACCAAAAAAAAATGCAAAGTAAACAGTGAGAATTAAAGATGTAGCCTCAGCAACTATGTTGACCAAGGAGGTTGTAAGAGAAAGAAAATGTCAAATGTATCCCAATGTGCCAATCAACTTCAGTTTAGACTATTTTTTCTCACCAAAAGCTTTAATATGATGAAGGCAGTTGCTACAATCTACAAAGTGAGTCTCAAAAATTAACAAATGAGGTTCTATAAGCACTTTCTACAAGGAAGTGCTTGCTACAGCAAACTCACCGAGACCAAAGAAATGGTTTGTTATATTGGGATGGTTTATTCATTATAAAGATTTTTCTTTGACACAGCTATAATGGCCATTTGCTCTAATTAGCTTTGTGAAATTTAAATAAAAAATGAAGATGAATTAATGTGAATTTCAGAACATGAAACTATTTCATATTCTATACATATATATTTCCATATGATATGGAAATAACTTTGTATAAGTAAAAAAGAATTTTCAGCTTTCCAATAAAGAAAAATTATCTTACCTTGGCTTTTTCAATAGCTTTAGATGGCAAAAATAAACGTGGAAATGCATACATTGCACCTGCCACTTTATTGCACTTCATACCTTCTATACTGTTAAAAGTATCAGCTGCAAGTAATGCTTTTTCCTTTAATGACTGCAAAACTGCAGTCTTTTCCTATAAGAAAGAAAAATTTTTTATTTATTTTAAATTTTATACATTTAAGATCATAATGAGTAAATATTTGAATTTTTTTTTATATGAAGTTGTGTTCAAATGTGCCATGTTGCTCTATAAAATATCAAAACATACAAGAAGTGTATGAAACATTTTGCTTTAATGGGCACAATAATTGCCTATGCTCTTTCTTAAAAGTCCATGACAATTCATGGGGCAATTAAAGTACTTAACATTTATGCAAATGAATGTCAAAGTTCCCACTTGCTGCTAGTGAATCTTTATGTTATTTTATTTGTTTGCTGACACAGAATGGCAGGAGTCTAAATAAGTTAACTTTCCATATATATCATCATCATCATCAAATTCCTGACATATACCCTCAGAGGGTGTACAGAAAATGAGTGCCCCAGGTGTAATTTAAAATCACATATCAAAACTAATGCTACATAAAAAAACAAACTTAGTAATATGACAAATGATAACTAACACTGGGTTTAACAGATCACCATATAGATAGTTAACCCAACTAGTTTCACCACATATGCTAGTTGTTTCTTCTGGGTTAGGGAAAAAAAAAAACTAAAATTACATAACTAAAACTGAACATGCAGAAACTGTTACACAAAAGTAAAAACATGTGGAGCATGGAAGCTGGCACTGTTTAGCAGATATGCATGATAGTTGGCAGAAAAATTAAAGTCTGACGTGTTGACAGATCTAATAAGTGACTTCCAAATTTCACATAAAATCATTCCTTGATTTCCATTGAGAGTGCTTTGTAAGTGGATAACTATTGTAGCCTCTTTGATGCTGCAGGTGCTGAAGTTGTTTTCTATGTAAGACATGGAGCTCTTGTCCCATTCAATATTGTGGTGAGTGTGAGAGAAGTGGAATACCAGGTCTGAGCTATCTTCTCTGTTGTTATCGACGTCTTCAATAAGATCTTTCTGCTGAATTTCCAAACTATTAAACCCAGTGTTAGTTATCATTTGTCACATTCGTTTTTCGGCCAAAAAAAAAAAAAAAAAAAATTACATACTCAATAAAACTTTAAAAATATTTTTTTTTTATATATAAAAATTATTTGGTTTCAGTATCAGAACTTTGAGAAAAGTTCATCAATGGTGGTCCTACTTTTATACAGTCACTTTTAAATTTGCAAACATCTATATTTGTTGTGAAGTACACAATACTCTTTTCAAAGAGATATCATGAGTATCAAAAGATTCTGCTGAAAACTAAACTCTAGAACACAAAAAGTTTTTAGAAGATTGTTAATATAAATAGCTATATCATAAAATTTGCCCTGTTTCATGCTTAGAAAAATGTACAATCTTATATATCAAAAAGACACTTGATAGCAGTTGTGATTCTGATGTAATTACAAGAATGCATAATGTCAAATATTGCATCATATTTAACTGCATCATTTAAGGGTATAAAAGCTACAGTGCATAATGTTATCATGGACTTGAGTTGAATGACTATTTACACTGTGTAAAAAAAGTGTTCTGCTTGGACTTCTAGGAGAGGATATTCAACATGAGATTTAAAAAAAAAGGATTATCATTCAACAGTATCATGTCGCTTTGAGAAAAAAAAAATCATAAGAAATGTGACAAACAGAGGAGAAAAAAGAAGAAGTTTACAAAGTAGAACCTACTAATTAAACTATTATCACCAGAATAGCATAAGACATCAAATAAACTGCATTGTCAATGGGATGCAAGTACAGGAGTCAGAGCAAGTAGTACTACTCTTAGATGTCAGTTTGTGGATAGCAACTTGAAAGTTTATCACTTTGGGAAAGAGAGAGGGGGAAAGTGATGACTCAAAACATGCATATTACATAATTTTTGAGCTAAATCAAAGTTCTTTGGCATTCTGGTAATCACATTTCCAGAATGCCAACAAATGATAATGTCATAGAGAACTGTTGTATTCTTACACCTGTCTGCAATCATCATCATAATTTTCTGCTATATATATATATACATACACACACACCCCTCGACTTACCCCGGGGTTCCGTTCCATCCGGCAGGATGTTAAGTCGGTTCAGACGTAAGCGAACATGTTAAATCAACAGAGTTATAAGGGTTAGTGACTTAACAGTAATAAGTATACTGTCATTTTAATTTTTAAACCTTATTATAAAACTGTACTGTGACTTACTGCCACTATAAAACAGGAGAATATTGACCCAAATCTTCCTCCACAATCACACCTTCATTACCTTCCCTATGTGAAGGACCAGGCTGCAGCTCTTCTGGTGTAACCTTTTGTTTTTTTGATGAAAATGTCCAATGTGCTTTGCTTATTCTTCTTCTTTTCATCATAAATTTGTTTATAGCAAGCAAACGCACCATGTACTTTCCTTTCTACTAATAAGTAGCATTCAACATTGGAGTCCATGTCTTCAACCATTTTGAGAACATCGCTAACTGCACAGAAGATCTCTACAAGACCCTTTACTGTGGATTATTTGACTACCTCTCCTTGTTTCTCTTTTTTCCTCTTCTGCAATATGTTCCTCCAGTTCGACCAATTCTTCGTTGGTCAACTGTTCAGAGGCGCTTCCTATCAGTTAAACTATGGCATCATCACTTCGAGATTCAGCATAGAAAATCAAAATGAAGATAATCTAGGACCCCCAATAATGCGAGAAGAATTTGATAAAGCATTATCCGAAATGAGTAAGGGAAAAAATACAGGTGTAGGCAATATTCCTATAGAACTACTACAAAATCTAGGTGATGAGACAAAAACCTTACTCTATCAATTAATAGCTCAAACCTATGACAGAGGAGAAATACCAAAGGAGTTTATGAAATAAACTATAATACCAATACCAAAAAAGAATAACGCAAATAAATGCAGCGAATTTAGAACAATAGCTTTAATCCCACATGTTAGCAAGATTCTGCTAAAAATTATTCAAAATCGAATTTATTCAAAAATAGATTGTCTATTAAATGAAGACCAATTTGGATTCAGAAAGAATAAAGGAACAAGAGAGGCAATACTCTGTTTTAGAACAATAATAGAGAGAAGATTAGACTTTAGTAAAAATACTTACATTTGCTTCCTTGATTTAGAGAAAGCGTTTGATAAAGTAAACCAGCAAATACTCCTAAATTGTTTAACTAATATCAGCATAGATTTGAGGGATAGGAAAATAATTTATCAAATTTACAAAAATCAAAATGGACTGATTAAAATCAATGATAAGGAGAAAATAATAAATATAAGGAGTGGAGTAAGACAAGGATGTATACTTTCACCACTTTTATTTAATTTATATATCAAAAAGGCTATTTACAGGAAACTAAAGATAAAATAAATAGTGGCATAAAGATAAATGGTGAACAAGTCATGTCTATGAGATATGCTGATGACATAGCCCTTGTAACAGAAAACAGAAGAACGTTAAAAACAACGCTAGAATTACAAAATAATAATCTTGAAAAATATAAAATGAAAATCAACACAAAAAAAGACTAAAATCCTTGTTACAGGTAAAATCCCTATCAATATAGAGCATATAGACATCAGCGGGGAAACAAATAAAACAAGTGAAAAGCTTTAAATATTTAGGAAGGATAATAACAGAAGATGGCAGAACAAGAGAAGACATAAGATCAAGACTAAACAATGCAAAAGCCCAATTCTAAGATGAAAAGCATTTTAACAGGAAACCTCAACCTACAATTGAAAAAAAAATTAGTAAAGACATTGATATGGAGCATTGCACTGTGTGGATGTGAAACTTGGATTCGAGGCAGAGAAGATGTAAGAAGATTGGAAGCTATTGAAATGTGGTGCTGGCAGCACATGAACAAAATAAAATGGACAGAAAAAAATCAAATGAACAAGTCCTAGAGTGATAAACGAAACAAGAACTCTAATTAAATCGATCAAAATTAGAAGGGATAGGTGGTTTGGACATATAGTTCATCATGGTGGTCTTGTGAAAAGAATAACTGAAGGCAAAATAGAGGGAAAAAGAAGAAGGGGCAGACCAAGGAAAAGCTTTCTCGACCAAGTCAAAGAAAGCATGGGTTTGAGGAGTTACCAGGAGATTAAGAAGAAAGCTAATGACAGAGCGGAATGGAGGAAATTGCTGCTGAGCTACCAGTCCCAAGACTAATGCAAATGATGAAGAAGATGAGAGTTTTGTCATTAGTTACGGCTTATCACATTTGGCATTTAATTCTGAAAGTTTGTAAGACACAACAAGTCCCTTCTCTTGTTGGTTACTTTGTTTTGCAACCAACCCTTTTAAGTCCAGGACGATTTTTAAATTTAGCCTTTAATTCGCAAAAGTACTCCACATCCATTTTTGCTTTATTTGGATACATTGTTCTTAAATGCTCAATCATTCTTGAAGGCTTCATTCCTTCGTTTGAGAAATATAATAAATTTAGTTTAATCCTTTATCCAAGTGTGAGCAAACAAAGTTTGTGCCTGAAAGTATCTTCAGGACTGGGGTAAGGTAGTGCAACACCAGTGCGACTCCTTGCAAAGGTGACCAAGCTACTATCACTCCTATCTCAGTATCTCCCATATAATGCAAAACACATCTCCTTGCAGATATGTCTAATGTTATGCATTAAGGGGAGGACCACTACCCAGACTAGTTTCGACCATTATTGAGGTCTCTTCAGTGGGAGCCAGGCCCAAGTGAAGATACCAGCCAGAAGCATTAGCAAGGTCATCTCTACCTATAGAAGTTGCCAAATGGTGTGCCACCTTTTTAATAAATTACTCTGGATTTAGTGAAAGATGTTGAAAGTTTATTTTTCACTTGGTTAGAATATAATAAATTGTGAAAAGAGTTGCAAGGAGTTGCCCTGATGTTGCACCACCTTACCCCAGTCCTGAAGATACTTTCAAGCGCAAACTTTGTTTGCTCACACTTGGATAAAGGATTAAACAAAATTTATTATATTCTAACCAAGTGAAAAATAAACTTTCAACATCTTTCTCTAAATCCAGAGTAATTTATTAAAAAAAAAGGTGGCACACCATCTGGCAACTTCTATAGGTAGAGATGACCTTGCTAATGCTTCTGGCTGGTATTTCCACTTGGGCCTGGCTCCCACTGAAGAGACCCCAATAAAGGTCGAAACTAGTCTGGGTAGTGGCCCTTCCCTTAATGCATAACATTAGACATATCCGCAAGGAGATGTGTTTTGCATTATATGGGAGATACTGAGATAGGAGTGATAGTAGCTTGGTCCACCTTTGCAAGGAGTCACCTGGTGTTGCACCACCTTACCCCAGTCCTGAAGATACTTTCAGGCGCAAACTTTGTTTGCTCACACTTGGATAAAGGATTAAACTAAATTTATTATATTCTAACCAAGTGAAAAATAAACTTTCGTTTGAGAAAGTTTTTTCACATATTAAGCACATTGGTAACTGCTCATTATTTATAGATGGAATAACTTTAAATTCACTTGAATATTGACGACATTTTTTTTTCACTCATTTTAATGGGCTACAGTGCTACACAATATCAACAATGTGCACCACACAATACCATGGGCTAGATTTAATCTGTAAACCAGGGTTGTTAGATAGGCATTAGTAAAAATAGCAGATAAAGCTTATAGTGGATTCTGCTAAAAATAGCCCAATTAATTATTTTCAATGTAGAAAATTCAGACTAAAGAGTAGCCCAATTACTTTACTTTCAATGTAAAAAATTCTAAAAAATAAGCAGCTAAAAAATTTGAACAGTATTGCCATGCATACAATATTCTGAACAGTGTTGCCAAACACACAATATAAATAGGGATGCGAGATTAAACATGGAATTTTTTTTTATTATTAGTAATATTATAACACTTATCCCCCTACTGTTCACAGAGCTTCCTTGGGGGTGCTACCACCCAGGTTAAGAAACAGTGTTCTAGAGAATGTTTCATGTTTGGTTTAGTGACCAGCAGAACTTTCTCAGATTTCTTTAGGCCTCTAATAAGCAAGCTGGATGGCCTCACACCAAGCAAAAAATCATCTACTACCTACAGGCATTCATGATTTCTCAATTATTTGTTATAAAGTGAAAATCTAAAGAAACCTTAATGTTAATAATGAAAGGCCAGGTTCTGGGCAAAAATATAATAGGCATTCTATTCCACCAGTATCATCAGCTTTACTCTTTTCTCCAGATTTCCTCAAAGCCTAGGATTCATTCCCTACTATGCTGCTTCGTCATCATCCAGTAGCATGCTCTAGCAAGAGGGTTGCAGCAGATGAACAGCTCTTCTCCATTTCTCTCTGTCTGTCGCCTCCGTCATTCTTAAACCAGTCCATTCCATGATGTCATTGAACCAGTCTCTAGTTGGTCTTCCATGTTTTCTTTTCCCCTCAATTTCCCTTGTAATATAGTTCTTGTCAGGTGTCCCAAAGAACCTCTCAGAAGATGTCCCGCAAATCTGGTCTTTCTTTGCATAATATTCTTGAGCAGTGTTCTTTCCATCCCAACTCTTCTTAAACCTTCTTAATTTGATATTCTCTCTGTATAGCTAATCTTTCTATAACACCACATGTTCAATGCATTAATTCTTTTGATATATCTGTCTTTCTGAGTGTCCATGACTCACTTCCATAACTTGCAATATTCCAAACTGTTGCTTTAACTATTCCAACTCTGACACCTATTTTAATACTCGTTTATTAAAATTCTCTTCATTTCCATAAATGCAGATTTAGCTTTGCTTATTCTATTTCTAATGTCCAACTCTGAAGTTCCTTTCTCTGAGATCCAGCTACCTAAATACTGAAATCTATCCACATCTTCTAAAATATTTCCTCCACATCTTATCTTTACATTATCTCCTAATTTTCTGCTCATTATCATTATCTTAGTCTTCTTTGTGTTAATCCTTAGTTCATACTCTTTACAAGAGTTTTCAATTCTTTGAATAATTTGTTGTAATCCATTTTCACTTTCTGCCATCACCACTACATCATCTGCATATCTTAAATTATTAATGATTCTTCCATTTATTTTTATCCTTTCTTCTACATCCTCAAGTGCCTCTCTAAGCATCTGTTCACTATAAAGGTTAAACAATAATGGTAATAACTTGCATCCTTGTTTAACTTCTCTCTCTATCAGGAATTCTGTTTCCTCTCCATTTACACATACTGACGCTGTTTGTGACCAATATAATCTCTTTAAAATTTCCAAGTCATAAGAGTCAATATCAATGTTTTCTAGAATGTCAAAAGGCCTTTTATGTTTCACTGTATCAAATGCCTTTTCAAAACTAGAAATCCCCAAAACAACTTTCCACCATGGTTTAGCGTTTTCTCCCCAACTATGCTGCTTAAGTCTTAAAAAAAAAAAAAAAAAACCCTTTATATTAGCTGCTCTTTGTAATGGCTTAAAATTTTCTCATCTTTCCTTAGAACCTTCTATAGAACTGTATGCACAAATAAATTTAATTGTCAGTATTGAATTTGCTGCACCACTCTGCATGGAGTTGATCACCATTCAAAATAAAAGTTTATCAAGTGTTCCATATTCATTTCCATACTATGACTCCATCCTTGTAAATGGAAAAAAAAAAAAATGTTATAATCGTTATTTAAAAAGATATCTATTATGGTCTCTTTCGGTCTAATAATACCAATTATGTCAGTATTACTGTAATTATTCTACTAGTTTCACCTCTTATCTGTCAATAATTTTAATACTGATAATGTCTATCTTCACCTACTGATCAGTTTACTTTTCGCTGTTCACTCTGGTTCCATATCTATGATGAAAACCGTGTTGACTGGGCAATGTCCAGCTGCATAATATTTGACTATGGTATTTTCTCATAACGTGTATATAGTTGCAGCCAATACAGAATACCATGTGGTTGGCTAAATCTGAAATCACAGTTGATTACTGCTCACTCAAAAACCGAGTGGATGCCTAGTAACAAGGTACATAAAATGAGTAAGTGAAGATTGGACCAGAAGGCCCATAAGCTATGCAGAGGTCTTCCAGTTATGCAGTGTCAATCCTTAACTAACCACAGTAAATACTAAACCATTTGCAATTTTATGATGGAAGACTATTATCTATAAGCTCATATTTTCTTGATCATAATCTATAAGCTCATATTTGATTCAATGTAACAGTGAAGGAAGTATATTCACTTTTATGTAGTATTTATGTAAATCATTTATGTTAATACCACTTTTAAGTTTCTGATTTATATCAGATACTTGAAATAAATAAGTTAATTTAACTGATTAAATAAATTACCTTGATAAACAGTTCATAAGAAGGTTCACCAGGCTGTGGAGGATTGACAACACAATCTGTGCAAACCTGGAATTAAACATTATACATTAAAAATATTTAAAGAGAAAAATCTCAAGTAAAGTTTAAAATATATCAGTCCCATTTTCATCCCTATAATATATTAATAATTTTTTCACTATAATGTTATATTAATGATATAAATATGGTATTTTCATCATTTAAGGTGATATTGAAATATTGTTTAATGAAGATTATTTAAATGACATCACAGTAAATTCTTTAACCAAACCAATTATGCTATATTACACACAAAATGTTATATTTTGTAACTTGAAAATGAATAGAGAAAAATTCTTGTGCTAAGGAAACAGTGTAACAATTATTTTTAGAATAGTTCTTGTTTGATATACTTAGTTGGAAGCTTGGGAGAGGATATTTCTAGGTGATCATTTGATTTGCCACTTGCTACATCATAGTATATATTAATTCTTATAACTGCATGTATCCTTTGATATAGTACAGAGAAATAAGTATATATCATGAAGAACTATTCTAAAATTCACTGTAACAATTATTTTTAGAATGTGAAAGTTTAATATGCCTCACTAAGAATAAGGTAATAAAGGAGCCAGCACCTTCAGAGGCAGTAATTTGTGATATACATGTGGTACATTTCGAAATCATGAATTATTCCATAATTTTCAATATGATTACAAGTGTTCAAATAAGCTCAATTCTTCTTCTGCAGCTTGTCCCACTTAAGTAGGGTCGCTGTTTGTAGTGTTCATCTCTTCTTTGGGCGACCACACTTCCTCCTTCCCTGCACATCCATCTGCATGACCTTTCTTCCCACATACTCGTCCTCCTGCCTCATCACATGACCAAACCATCTCAACCTCGCCACCTGTACCTTTGCTCCTAAGTTCGTAACTTTCACTGTTCCCCTTACATAATCATTTTTCAGACGATCCTTTCTGGTCACACTGCACATTGTTACACCCTGATACCTTCACTATGTGGAATTTTCAGTTATCATGGTGTAACATGAAGAGAAAATAAAATAAAACCCCTGTATAAGAGATAATACATAAAATTATTTAAAGAAAGAAAAATATTCTTGCATCCAAGTAAAATATATAACAAAAAAAGTGTTTGTTGAACTAAATAATAAAAGAGGGAATATATTGCAGTTGTGATATGAAAAAAATTAGTTAAGTAAGACAGAAAAGATTAGTCATAAGAAATTGTATGTGAGAGGCTAGTTTTAACACTTGAAATGAGAGATTAAAATATTAAGTAAATTCTTAGAAAATTTTAGAAGGGGGATTAATTTGAGGCTAGCAAAAGCAAAAGACTAACGCTCAGGGTCAATTCCCGAATCGAGATGTCATCACATGCTTGCCGACCACAGGATGTTTGGTAGAAAAACGCCACCCTAATTGGTCGGTGAAGTCAAATCCAGTAAGGGGCGGGGAAAAGAAATTAAAGAAGGTGCCGGTAGGGATCAAGGTATAAAAGGGTTAGAACCCCCCACGGGGGTTTTACCCGGATAGTTTCTTCACGAGCTTTTCATATAGGTTTTTTCACGTGGTTTTCCTGAGTGGTGGGGTTGGAGTTAATCTCCATCCGACACAACAAGGAAACAAAAGTGAGCGGGATTTCGATTCCGTATTCCTACGGTAAGAAACGAGGAATGCCATTTAGCTAAAGGAAAGAAGGTATTATCTATGTGTTTCATAATCCAGTGACAACAACGAAAAGAGGAAATCTATAAAGAAGTCAGTGCCCACGTGGTGAGTTTCACAGCCATTGTATAGATGATTCAAAGTATGTCCATAATTCAAGTACGAAAATTTAAGATCACAAAGGCCCAGTTTAATGCCAAGAGAACTTTGGAGTGACAGATTATAGAGGAGTTCATCCCAGGATAGTGCAATCGGAAAAACGGTAGAGGCCAATATAGAAAACCCAAGTCAAAAGGTATTGTAAAAATCTCATGTTAATTGAAATCGTAGGTAATTGTAATCATTGTTCTATTACTGAACAGTTGAAGAGACTAAGGAAAATTATACTAGGACTATAGTACATGATTGATTGTAATGAGAGTATGCTTGTTAATATTAATTATATAACTATTCAAGTGTCCTGAGATTTATGCATGTGTATTGTAACTTATAGGAAAGTTTTAAATGTCAAAGTTATGTGTTAGCACAGTGAAAGGATAGTTTAATCTACATAGTTTTAGATAGTTAAATAGAGTGAGTTGATCACATGTCCATGTGCTACAGCATATAGCGTATTCAGACTAATACAGGGTTAACTAAAGTGTTAATTAGATCTGGGATTATACATATGATTGCATGTGTTGAATTTGTTATGGCGGCATGATTGCAATACCCGTATAGAATCTTAGCCAAATACTTGTGATTAGCTAATGTTATTTTGTAAATGTTTTCTTAGTATTGAATTGAGTTATATATATTAGAAATTGAATTGTACCATGCTAACGAGTTTAATAAACCTTTGTTCATTGATAATACAGTTGTCTGAAATTGCTGTCCAATGCACCACTTGAAAATGTATGAACCTAATCACACGGGAGGGGAGAATATTTAGATGAGTTATGAGATAAAGTGTCATGACTGCAATATTGGTTTTCACATGCAGACATATATTTGTAATTGCTCATTGTTTTTGTATTTTATATCTCAAACTAAATGTCCCAAAAGGTGCAGTATAATATAAATATTAGGGACACTAAGGGGAGAAATAGCTTAAATATTTGTATTTTGGGGTGATATCTCGTACATAGATAAAAGTTGAATATAGATAAACAGAATTTCACTAGATAGAATAATAATCATAAATTGGGACACAACATCATCCACCTAAGCATTCTCATCTCCGCTACCTCCATCCTGCTGATGTTATTTTTCCTCAGGGCCACAGTTTCCATAGCATACATCATAGCTGGTCTCACTATTCTCCTGTAGATTTTGCCTTTTAGATTGATCAGCACCCTCTTATCACTCCATCACTGCATTCCACTTCCTTATCAGCCTCACCATCCTCTTTCATTGTTGAACCAAAGTATCTAAAGTCACTGACCTTCCCGATGACATTTCCTTCTGGCTCCAGATCTGTCTCCTGGCTGCCATCCACTTTGCAACACACATACTCTGTCTTACTTCTGCTCAGTCTCATACCGCTCTCTTCTAGTACTTTTCTCCAACTTTCCAGTTTAGCTGCCACTTCTTCTCTTGTTTCTGCACACAGCACGATGTCATCTGCATACAAGTATCCAAGGCGCGTCTTCTCTCATCTCCTCCATCACAATATTAAACAGGAACGGACTTAATGCTGACCCTTGATGCAAGCCAACTGTCACTGGAAAACTTTCTGTCTCTCCCAGGCAGGTCCAAACTCTTGTCTTCACATTTCTGTACATCTCCTGCACCAGCCTGACATAATTCTGTGGTACCTTCTTCTCCCTCAGACACCTCCAGACTTCTTGCCTTGGCACTCTATCATATGCTTTCTCCAGATCAATAAATATATCAGATGTAGCTCCCACTACTTCTCTCAAAACTTTTCCATCATCTGCCGTAACCCAAAGATAGCATCTGTCATTGATCGACCAGGCATTAGGCCAAATTGCTCCTTTGCAATCTCCACCTCCTTCCTCAGTCTTCCATCAAGAACCCTCTCCAGGATTTTCATTGTGGGACATCAACTTTATTCCTCTGTAATTCTTACAGTCTTGTGCATCCTTTACTCTTGTAGATGGGGACAAGAGTACTTTCCCTCCATTCCTCGGGTATATTTTCCTGTTGACAAACTTTATCCTGCATCCCACAGGTCAAGTCCTTCTTTCCCCAGTGCCTTCCATGCCTCCACTGGGATCCTGTCAGGGCCCACCGATTTTCCATTCTTCATCCTCTTTATGACCTCCTTCACTTCCACTCTACTAATATTCTGCACCATTCACTTATAAGGCTCCCCATCTTCTCTGTGAGTCCTTGCATTTTTCTTCATTCAAAAGCCCTTCAAAGTATATAAGCAAATAAGCGCAATTAATTAATGATATTTACGTTTTTTACTACATCAGTTTTTATTAAAAACGATTGTATATAATTTTACTTATTTTTTATATATTTGAATGATAAATTTATGCTAATAAATTGTATTATGAACTTAATTTTTTGTTCTTATCCTAAAAAGATCACCACACAATGAAGCAAAAATATCAGCAAATTTTTTATTTTTCATGTCTTTAATATTCAATTATTCCTGGTAGCAAAGAATGAGTACTGGCACCTATTGTTTTAAGAGGGGGGAAAAAGCACAGATGTGAGTATCTGCTGGGTTTCTGCTCCAGATATGGACTAGTCACTACTAATACAGTGCTCCAACATAAAGATGTGCAAAAGTTCATGTGGAGAGAAAACACAAGGAATCAGAAACTCTTGTCAACTATGTTGTTGTTGATAGTGATATTTTTATGTTGGTTCAGGATACAAATAGTGTACAGGGGATTTGAAACTGAAATGACCAAAGTAGGATAAAAATGAATATCACATTGAAAAGAACAGTAAGTAAGAAAGTTTTAAAAAGAATTACAGTTAAAGCAGTTTTTACAGGTCAACTGTAGACAACTATACAAACATTACTCAAGCAAAAAATTAAACAGTTTGAAAGCAAGAACCAAACCTTGGAATCTCAGTGGCAAATGCTGAAGAAAACACTGATTGATTCAGCCAGGATGTAGGCCTGCGAGAAATAGAAAAATCAGAACTTCACAGTGGGCACAACAAGAAGCAGTCCTGGAAAAGAAGAAAACATAATGAAAATTCCTAACAAATAAGTCTGCAGATTCCCTAAAAGAATACAGAGAAAACATAAGAGAGCTAAGCTACATGTAAAAATATCTAAACAAAAGTCATGGGACGACTTCAGTGATACAGTAGATGATTAGAATCATGAGAATGAGGTTGAAGAGCTGTTGTATAACCTGAACAAGCATTTGGCAATAGGGGCAGAAGAAATATCAACTTACATGGTAAACGAGTATTCAGCCAAATTGGCTAAGCTTTTCAGATATTCGTATCACTTGAGTCTTAGCTGAGGAATGATAGTTCCATTGTACAAGAGTGGTGCAAAAACTGATGGGTCTAATTACTGACCTATCAGTATCTCTGGTATGGAGGTGAAGAATGTAGACAAGTTGCTAAGACCTCATGTACAGAAATGAGTAGACAAACAAATACTCTGCAAGGAACAACATGGGTTTACTAAAGGAAGGTCACATATGCTCATATTTTATAACAATGTTATGGTCGAGTTGGATAAAGGGAATGGATACACAATGATAATGTTGGATTTTTCTTAAGGCATTTGATAGGATATCACATGAAAGGCTGTTGCATAAACTGGATAATAAGGGATTGGAATATAAACTCTTGACTTGGATAAGTAGATGGTTGATGACAGACAAATATCAAAAAAGTGGTGTATGGTGGGTGTGAATCTGCTATATTTAAAGTGACTATTGATGTATCTCAGGGTTCAGTCCTTGGGCCACTGTTGTTCAATCTGTACATTAATGATGTTAGAGAGGGCCTAATAGAAGATATGCAACTGCTTGGTAATGATGTAAAGATAGGCAAGGCAATCAAGAATGCCACTGATATACAGCACTTACAGAATGATTTGAACAGGCTGGAAATTTATTCAATCGAAAATGTCTGTCAGTTTAACGTTAGTAATTGTAAAGTAATGCACTTTGGTATGATGACATTTCCAGCAGCATATTATATTAGCAGGGTTATGCTACAAGAAACTGAGGCTAGGGATCTTGACATGATGGTGGATAGGAATTTGAAGTTCAAAGATCACAGGAAAAATTGCAAATACAGTCTCGGAGGATAATTGCGATGCTGAAGTGAACCTTGAAACGTAAGGTTAAGGAAGTCATTTTATCTCTTTATAAGGACTTGATAAGACTGCACCTGGATTACTGCATGCAAATTTGGTCTCCCAGGTTCCAAGGAGATAAAGAAGCTGTGGAAAGGGTTACGAAGATTGGATTGGGACTGGGAGTATGTGGATTAGAGACTCTGGTTAACAGGAGAAAGAGTGGTGATATGATAGAGGTCTATAAACTTCTGAATGGATGTTATAGAATATAGTCTGATGACATTTTTCATTATATGGAAGGTGGGAAGAGAAAATGTGGGCATCCATAGAAGTTAAGAAAGTCGAGAAAGAGGCAAGAGCTAGGTTTTTCTCTCACAGAGCAGTGAATGAATGAGTGCATTTAATGTGAATGAATTTAAGGAAAAGTATAACAATGGTTTGGGTTACGTATAACCTCCCTGGATGAGTCCTTGACTCTCTCTAGAGGTCTCAGATAATAATAAATATTAACTGAGATAATAAAGGTGGCCAAATGTTCTGGAGACTATTGAAAAAGCTTAGAAATGGAACAAAGATTTTATAAAAAGATGTTTTATTAACAGTCGTGAATGGAAGAAAGAGTATTGTAAAAGGAATCTAAGATGATAAAGGCGACATAAAAACTGAAGATAAGGATATTCTGGTTGCCTGGAGTAATTATTTTGAAAGACTGTTAAACAAAACAAGTAGTAACAGATGGATGGTAGAAATCCATCCATCTGTTACTACTTGTTTTTCCTCTTGAAAACCAAGAAGGTTTTCAAGAGGAATCCAAACAGGAGCACATATCAATATTTAAGCTAGAAAAAAAAGCCATCAAAAATTTGAAATGTGGAAAGGAAGCTGGAATAGATGATATTTGACCAGAAATGTTCAAATATGGAGGTCTAGAAGTTTTGTGGTGGCTACACTGAATAATTCTGGGGGTCTGGAAAGAAGGTTGCATTCCAGATGACTAAAATAGAGCTCTCATAGTTTCCAACTATAAAAAAAAAGGGAATATAGCTGAATGTGGGAATCACAATTTCTTTACTAAGTGTTCTAGGTAAGATTTATGCAAGCTTACTTGAGAAAAAGCTGAGGAAAATCGTGGAAGAGAAATGTGGAGAAGAATAAGCTGGATTCAGGCCAAATAGAGGTTGTCAAGATCAGAATTGGTTTTATGACAAATAGTTGAGAAATCATGGGAATACGATAAGGATCAGTAGTCAAGTTTTTTAGATCTGGAAAAGGCATATGACAATGTGCTCAGAGAAAAGATTTTCAAAACAACACTTATATGAGGTAAATGGAACACTATAAAGAGCAATGCATAGTCTATATTTAAGTTGTAAGTCAGCAGTTAGAATCTAATGAAATACATAAAGGTGTAAATTCAGGTTTAAGACAAGGATGCACATTATTCTATTCTTATTCATCATTTACAATGAATCACATTATGAAAGAAGGTGACATTAAAACTTGATATTAGAATTGGAGATATCAAAACTAACTGTATGCAGACAATGTTATACTCCTAAACACATCCAGTGCAAATCTCCAGAATTTTCTAACTAAACCAAATACAGCTGTAACAAAATAGGCAAAAACATAGAAAACCTGCAGCTATGTTCTCCATAGAGAATCTGTACATCAAGCAAAATATTTCAGCTATTTAGGCACAGTTTTTAGTGATGATGATGGCAGATTAAATTTGGAAACAGACAACAGAATTAAGCAAAGCTGGTATGGTGGGGAGCCAGTCGAATAAATTTATATGAAATAAGGGAGAAATTAGCGAAAACACCAAACTAGGAGTATAGAAAACGGTGTTCAAACCAGTTTTAGGTTATGGATATGACAGCTGGGTTAGAAATAAAACACTTAAAGAATAGAGACCACAGATATGAAAGTACTGAGAAAAATTAGGGAACAGAATAGGTGGCATCAATGGCAGAATCATGTTAAAAATGAAGTAATTAGAAAGGAACTTGACACTGTTTACATTCAAAAACATAAATTTAAACTTAAAGAAAGCTTAGCAAAGTCTAGGTGGATTGATTTGGTCAGAAGTGTCTTAGATGAATGACATGTTAGATACAACAATATTGGAGTGCTGACAAGCAATGAACTAATTTGGAGGAAAAGTTCTCATAGGAGTATTATAATAATAATGTAAACATAATCATATAATCTGTTATAGTGGCCTGAACAGTGTTGAGGGTACACATTAGGAAACAGATGATTTTTTCTTTTTTAACAATAACAATTTACTAGTATAGCACATTCCAAAGGTCATGACTCTACCTTTATCAATCACTGAATGAATTTGTAATTCTCGTGGAAAGGCTTAGACGTTGGTTATAATGTTTACTAAATAGCTAAAATTACAACGTACAATAGAATACATTAAAATAAATTTTAATACACCTCCAATATTTCAGCAAGGTCATGTTGCCATTTTCACAGGAACTTAGAAACAAGACACATGCACGCAAGCACAATACACAGTAAATGAGGATGAAGCAGGAAGCTATTCTTTCTCCTAAAAGTCCTGATGGTGCCCCCTAACGGGCAATGTAGGTATTCTTGGCTGTTTGGGCTGAAGGTTTTCTGATGTAGGTTTCCCAAATTTGGGGCAGTCTCATAACCAAATTTGTTGAGGTTTGGATTGTTTCTTAGGGGCTCAGTCCTAAGAAACAATCCAAACCTCAACAAATTTAGGGGCTCAGCCCTAAGAAACAATCCAAACCTCAACAAATTTGGTTGCATGAGACTGCCCCAAATTTGGGAAACCTACATCAGAAGACCTTCAGCCCAAACGGCCAAGAATACCTACATTGCCCACTAGGGGGTGCACCATCAGAACTTTTAGGAGAAAGATAGCTTCCTGCTTCGTCCTCATTTACTTCGTCCACATGTGTATTATGCTTGCGTGCATGTGTCTTGTTTCTAAGTTCCTGTGAAAATGGCAACGTGACGTTGCCGAAATATTGGAAGTGTAATAAAATTTATTTTAATGTATATTCTATTGTATGTTGTAATTTCCTTAAGCTATTTAGTAGGCATGAATGAAGATATTCTGTATATTATAATACTTCATTTGTATTTAACATAATCCACCATGTCATAAGCAAGACTTGTAAATATTATTCATATAAATTCTTTGAGTTTTGTTTGTTATTAATTAATTGTATAACCTTAGGATACGTAATAGTAATAAAAAGACTCTATATAAAAATGACATTCAATTTATTTACTTAATTCTGTAAAATTTATTATAAGAAACTGTGTGCATATAAATTTAAATGTACCTTATGTGAACCGTGATATATAATTTTTGTTATTTCTATAAGTAAAGGTAATTTTATGGAATTCTACTAATGAGATTTGATTAGCTATTGACGGAGTTTATTTTAGTTAGCTCGTGCTGAGAGCATGAGCTAAATAGATTGTGTATAAAGAGAAAAGCCAGTTGATATAAGCTAAATGGGTTAAAACTGAATTTTGGCAGGAAAAGGAGCACGTAGTTGATTGGAAAGAAAAAGTAAAGAGAGAAGCCCTAGAGACAGCATAGAGATCAGGAGTGAGTGGCAGAAGGGGAGTTGATATATGCTGAAAATCGTCTAGGAAAGGACAAAGAATTAATAGGCATTTGGAATTACTTCTATAGGAGTTCTGATACTTCAATAATTTCCTAATGGTTAGTGGAAGAATAGTGCAGAACTGAAGTCAATACATAGAAGAAAATAAGGAATATAGAAGAATCAATCATCAACTATATTTATATTATCACTTTATTTTCAAGCCAAGGTCAATAACATTTAAGGCTTCTGCAAAGGTCCGATTACTTTTATGAGCAGTGCAATGAAAGAAAATCAGGCAAACACCAAGTTTAATTCAACAAAAGAAAACATTTAATGTGGAATGGTACAACATAAACATACAAGTATAACTATCTGCAAAAAGTTATCCAATTAAAATTTACAAGAATACATATTCAGATATTAGTAACTTCTATTAGGTTTGTGGATTATGACTAATGTTGACATTTCTTAATTCTAAAGCTTTAGTTTTTCTATCACATAGTTCTCTCTATCCAATTGGATAAATCATATCATAAATATATTAGCTCAGTTTAAAGTATTCAGAATAATTACAATCCATTAACTATCAAACATTCATTTCTCAGTTCTTTATGCTCAGTCAATCAAGTTGAGATTAGTTCTTAAAAGTTTAAACTTCCAAATGTTACAATAACTAATCTTATGACAGGCTACACTGTATTCTTTCTCAGTCAGCTAACACTTAATAGAACAACATAACACTTATAGCTTCGAGGGGAAAGTACATCTAACATCCGACCATTGATTGACATAATACCACAGCTAAGGTAAAAATATATCTGACGGAATTAACTGATAATGCTTCACAAGTCATAGAAAGGACAACTCTTACCAGGTTACCACTTCTAAGCATCGAATTCACATAGGCACAATTGGATTTCCTATTGACTTTTACTTTATGGGAGCACAATTTAAAAGAAATCTTCCAGTATAATAAATGAATTATAGACACAGAAATACATGACTTGATGCACTTGGTTTAAGTTATTTACTGATTCCTTATTTTCTTCTATGTATTGACTTCAGTTCTGCACTATTCTTCCACTAACCATTAGGAAATTATTGAAGTATCAGCCCTCCTATAGAAGTAATTCCAAATGCCTATTAATTCTTTGTCCTTTCCTAGACGATTTTCAGCATATATCAACTCCCCTTCTGCCACTCACCACCGATCTCTATGCTGTCTCTAGGGCTTCTCTCTTTACTTTTTCTTTCCAATCAACTACGTGCTCCTTTTCCTGCCAAAATTCGGTTTTAACCCATTTAGCTTATATCAACTGGCTTTTCTCTTTATACACAATCTATTTAGCTCATGCTCTCAGCACGAGCTAACTAAAATA
Organism: Typopeltis vanoorti; assembly: GCF_054136105.1. NCBI lineage: Eukaryota > Metazoa > Arthropoda > Arachnida > Uropygi > Thelyphonidae > Typopeltis > Typopeltis vanoorti. Next base: position 78,284,512 of record NC_143557.1, read on the forward strand.
AACTCCGTTTCTCCGTCAATAGCCAATCAAATCTCATTAGTAGAATTCCATAAAATTACCTTTACTTATAGAAATAACAAAAATTATATATCACAGTTCACATAAGGTACATTTAAATTTATATGCACACAGTTTCTTATAATAAATTTTACAGAATTAAGTAAATAAATTGAATGTCATTTTTATATATAGTCTTTTTATTACTATTACATATCCTAAGGTTGTACAATTAATTAATAACAAACAAAACTCAAAGCATTTATATGAATAATATATTACAAGTAAAAGACTAACAACAAATAATATTTACAAGTCTTGCTTATGACATAGTGGATTATGTTAAATACGAATTAAGTATTATAATATACAGAATATCTTCATTCACAATTTAACACAATGTCTAAGCAGAAATTATAGTAGTTCATAGCATGTACAATATGTAACGGAATCTGAATTGAGGTACTTAATATCAGCTTGGTTTAACTGGAAATTCAGCAAAATTGAGTATTACATATATATTATGTTTGTTAATATATATCTTCTGATAGTCTTTCAAATATTAATACTATGGAAGGCTTAAAACTTAGATAATGCAGGAACCTGCTTTAGTCAAAGAGGCAAATTCATAATTTGCCCCAGACTAGATAATAAAATTTGTCTTCATATAGATAATTTTAGTATTTTATATATCTGCATTAGTAGTTAACATATTTACTAAATGAGTTCAAATAATCAAGGAATTACTTTATCAATATGCATTTTGAAACAATAAATTTGCTGACCATCAGTTGTAAACTGTGTATGATCTCAAGCCTCCTACATGAGGTATGTCACACCAAGTTACAGGAGAAAAGAATACATACAATAAAGAAAAAACATATTTTTTTTAACATACTAAATAAGATTAAAGATTCTGTTGCATTCACATATCAAGGTTACAAGGAGAATGGAGTACATACAACAAAGAAAGAAAAAGTTTTTTTTTTTTATCATATTAAATAAGATTAAAGATTTTGGTGCATTCACACTCATTATCATTTATAACAAATATATTAGAAATTACCTGTCCAAGTACACTTGGACACAGTTTTGCTGATACTGCTTTCAGAAACATCTTTTTTACATCTGGATCAAAGTTTATCAATTCACAATAACCTCCACGTAAGCCACATCTAGAAGAAAAAACATGCAGTACATACTCTGATATATGATGACAATCTTATAATCTAGTTTATAACCTGGAACCAATAAAATCTGTTGCAAAATAGTTAATTCTAAGATGTTACAGTAAAGACATATTTATAAATGCTTTTTTTGGGAGGGGACTAAAAAAAGTTCCCATCACCAAATTTTTCTTTGTGTCTGAGGCATATGATTTTAAAGTGCAAGAATTAAATTTCCCTGAAATGTATTACAAAATGAAAACTTTAAAATTACTAATTTATAAGATATTTTATTTTTTGAAAAATTATAATGCTTTAGTTACTGATTTAAACAACAAAATTATATAAATAAAATAAATCCCACAATAACTTATAATTTGCATATTACATACCTGAGACAAGAGCTTAAATAAATAAAGGAAATGGTTATAGGAAATGGGGAAAAAGAGCATTTGGAACATCTAAAGCAGGTGGTAGCCATCTCAAGAAAAATGAGTTTGTTTGAAAACTCAAATAAGAAATCAAAAAGTACCCACAAAATTAAAACGCTAGTAAAATTTTGTGCTCACCAAAGAAAAATGTCCAGCATAATTAATAAGAAACCAAGAAATATCTAAAAAATTTTGTTTTTTAAAAAAACATAAAAAGAAAAAAATATGCAGCTTAAGCTTCCTAATTATTTCGCCTGGAACTTTTGTAAAAAAAAATAATAAGGATGTCCAAAGGTTAGTACATTTATGACACACTATCCCATTGTTGACTTAACATATTCTAGACACCATTTTGTCTGATTTTGTTACTTACTACAAATGGTCTAAAACTGAAATAATGACAAATTTTCTAAATTGTCAAACTGTTTTAATTTATAAGCCCCCAATGACTGCATTAAATTCCATCTGGCCATTGTGAAATTATTACGACTGGTTCAAGTAATTTTGCCAATAAAAAGTGATTGAAGAAACTAAAATTTAACCACACAGACATGTTTCATCAATCTATCTGAAATGCAAAATATTACATTCCATGCGGCCAAAGCAGAGTTAATGCATATATAATTCTGACATGTTCCAACAAATGGTCCAAATGAAACAAATTTGACAAATTTTTGTAAGAATTCCAAACACTAAAATTTAATAAAATCCATCTAGCTAGAGTCTCAGACTGACGGATAGACAAGTTAAGTGTGAAGAAAGGCATAGGTGTCGATGATTCATAATGTTTTATGATGTAAACAAAATAAGATAGGAAAAATTATTATGAAGAAGTTAATCTAATAGGTGCATTGCATTTTGCAACAAATTGCACATGTAAGAACTATCAAAAATAATAGTTATTTAATCTTTAAAAATATTGCTGTTGTAGTTTTCTGGGGAGGGGGAACTATGTAGAACAGGAATGAAAATAAATAATTTACTAACTAATTGAATATATACATGCCAATAATTCAGCAACTCAAGTTAGCATTATCAAAATCACCTTAGATACACACTCAATGAAGACCGAGAATGAAATGACCTTAAGTGTCACATGCATGGAAGCAAACAATAGTACTTTGTGGTGCTCTGTGAACACTGCTGATGGGGAGAAAATTTTCAAAAAACTGTGTAGGATTCCACCATCAGTTCTGTTGAAATTTAGTGGGTTCTATAGAACTTGAGCCACCTCTATAAAACAATATGTGCTTTTTAAATTGGGATTTGTGTAGTAGTAGTAGCCTGCCTTTCTTCCATCCTTATTATATGTTTTGGGCTGTCTGTACTGAATGAATTTTTTCCGTCTAAGGTGGTCCCCCATTCTCTGCAATAGCAAACTACACTCACAGCAAATGCTACACTAACAGTGAATACTACAGACACCTGGGAAAAAGAGAGGATCCTGGCAGTTCCTGATTAGCCTCAAGAATGTGGACACTTTTTTCATAGATTGGTAGACCATTCTAATTCAATGTTGTTTTAGAACTAAGTCCAGTATATCTGTTGTACTCCTTGGGTGTAGGATTCGGATATGGTGTATGATATTCACTCTGTCCTGGAGGTTGAAGTTTTGAAAATTCCAATTTTCTGAGCAAAGTAGTAATGTGAAGCAGCATGTAGGCAGATATCTCACTGAATGCTGGCTTACAATAGACAGAACACAAAATAGAACCATCTGGATTGCCTTATAATGAAAGTATCCAAGAAGGCTAGAGCCCTTCTTTTCCCACTCAGTGACAAAAATAATTCAGAGAATGGATAGTTAAGAACTGTAGAAAGTTTGAAAGTGGACAAGACGTTGTGTGTTACTAGATAGCTGTGACAAAGAAAAAAAACTGTTTCAGAGATAATTAAAGAAAGTCCTCAGAAATGGAAGATAAAGCGCAAAATGAATTTTAAATGATCAGAATGAAAAACTAAAAATCAGGATATTCAAGATATTTGGGGTAATTACTGTGGCAACCCTATATCTAGAATATTTTCATGGTACATCACAAATACAACAGAAGTAAAAATAAATAAATAAATCAGAAACATGATGGGTTCAAAGGCAGCTGACCTAGATGGTATCCAACTTAAATGTTTAAAATATGGAGGTATAAACATTTTAGCAGGTATATATCACATAATTCAGATGGTCAAATTCCACATGACTGAAGGAACAGAGTTCGTGTGAAACAAAATGGGTTAAGTCACATAAGGTTAGCCAAAACTAGATTTCTCCCTCTTCCAGTTATCATTTATATAATGTTTTAAAATCATTCCATAGCAGAAAATATCTAAAGATATCTTCCAGTGTCTACAACCGAACTCATCCAAGCAGGAAAATATATAAGATTTTATTATTACTATTATTATTATCATGTGATACCTCTTGGGAGTCCAGAGAATCATTGAGGGAGGGTACCTACTGTACAACTCTGTCTCCACTGACTCAGTCCACTAACTACACCAAAGCCATCTAATACATACCACCACCACTAGTATTTTCACAGACAATCACAAACATCTATGCTTGGCAGAATTCGAACCTGCAGCCTTTTTTTGGCCTGGAGAGCAGATATGCTAACCATTCGGCCAACCAGGCTGGCAATTAACACACAGATGGAGATTTACATTTTTCTATTTATATACAACACAAATATATGTAATTATATGATAATTCTCTGCTTGGCCAGTAGTCGACATCACACAAAGGACAGATCATCATATCATGCAACAATGTACTGTATTACTGAAAAAAATCAATAGAAAACCACAGGATCTGCATTTTCTGTCATGCATTTCCAAAGGAAGATATTCTCTTCATAGTGCCACATCCCTCCAATCTTTTATTGTTTTTTTTCTTCTTCCAAAATGACCATATCAGCAGACAAAGCATAAGCCTCTCCACAAAAAAAATTGGAAATTATTTCTAACATATGTAATCTAAATTCTAACCACAACAATTTGAATACCAAATAAGTTCAGAAAGAATCATGGAGGATGCATTTGTAAAAAATGAAGAACCTTTCACTTTCAGTTGAAGGTAAGTGTTGTTTTCAAGATGAAAGGTAGTAGTGAAACAATATCTTGAAAACCATCTTCAACAGAAAACTTCTTCACTTTTTTCAAAATGCATCCTCCATGATTCTTTCTGCATTATTAAGGGAATCTGGACTTGTCTTTTCTATTATATATAATAAATTACACGATAACCACAGTAATTAACTTTAATGAAATGAAAGGACAGATATTTCATGCTGAAAATAACAGTACATCATCAGTGTATAGAAAAAAGCAATCAAAAGAACCGGATTACAAAGTACATACAGCATTCAGTGGTTTACCAATTAAAAATTGTTGCAGTGTGCTAGAAATTAGTATTAAATAAATAATATCATTAAAAATATTATTAAATAACTATTTTTGATGATTACATAAGATAAGAATCTCCCAAATGTTTGTGAAGAGAGAGAGAGACAATCCTTCTGATTCAGATTTGGCAGATGTAAAAGGGCTTCCCAACTTTCTTTGAAAAGGCATTCATATTTAAACCTGCATCTATGAAGAAGACAAGCTTTATCCTACTGAATATTGCGTTCAGTGTCAATACTATGTTGTGCCAGACCAGACTTGAGATTTCATGTATTCGATATAATATTGATGTTCTTTAATTCTTTCTTTTTTTTTTTTTTTCCCCTCTACAGAACAGCCTTGTTTGTCAAAATACAGTATCTGGTAAATGCCAGCTAATGACAGAGGTGCCAGTTTGTCTTTTGTAGATGACAACTGATGAAAAATTTTGTTGATCAGAAAATATGTGGGAATGAGATACTTCTTCAAAATTCTACCAATTGGTTCTGAGATGCCAGAAATATAAGGAAATAAGAAATAAGGTAATAAGAATATTTCTTTATCTGCTGGATTTGATTAGGGTTGTAACCATTAAATTCCGTTAACTTTTTGATAGTGAGAAGTTCTTGTTGTAAGCTTGAGGGAGAGGAGCACTCCTTATGTGCTCTGTTAATTAAGGACTTGATAACACCAATTTTAACATGGTTTTCGATAAACACTGGCTGATAAATTACCGGAGGCTATGCATGTAAGACAGATGTCCAAGAATGGCAAACTACCAGCCTTTTCTTTTTCCATGGTGAACTGAATGTGTGGGTGAAGGCTATCGATCTGTTGTAGGAAAGTGGCAAGTTCATTTCCAGAATATGGCCAAATAGCAAAGATATCATCAACATAATGAAACCAATGCGAGGGTTGGGGATGAATGGATGAGAACAAGGTATCTTCTAGATGGTTCAAAAAATAGTTTGCAAAAGCTGGAGACAGAGGGCTACCCATGGCAGTATCTTCAACTTGTCTATAGATCTTGTTTTTCCAATTTGAAATATCCTGATTGTATAACAAATTCAAAAATCTTTGCAATATCAGGAGGGTAATCATCATATAGTAAGTTAACAATGTCAAAACTGACTAACAAATCCAACTCTTGTATTTGAATATCCTTGATTTTTTCAAGGAAATGTGTGGAATTCTTGATGAATGATCTGGCTTGTCCAGTGTGGGCAGTTAATAAACATGACAGAAATTTAACAATTCTATAGGTAGAAGAGTCAATACTCGTACAGTTCATAATAGGTTTACTGGATAACCTTCTTTATAAATTTTTGGGAAGCCACATAAACGAGGAGTTCTTCCAAAATGAGTGTGCAACTTGTCCTATATTTTGATCCCAGCTAACACCTTCATCAAGCAGCTGGAAGTCAGGTATACCGTATATTTGGTCAAGAAAGGAGCTGGATTTTTCTCTAACAGAGAAGTTGAGGGAGTAGAATAGGTTGACTGTTGAAGTAGTTAATACATCTGGTGTGAACAAGTTTAAGGGAAGATATGATCACTGGTGTGGGTGATATGTGGCTTCCCTCGATAAGTCCTCGACTCCCTGGAGGTGTCAGATAATAATAATATTCACATTGCTTTTCCCCATGTTGAACAAAATAACAATTACTGATATTTACTTCAAAGTGACCATATTTACCAACACAATTCACATGTAATAAACAGTTCCAGTTCCTGGACTTAAATAATTTAGCTGTCCAAACAACTTCCACTCTCTAACTTATAAAAATTAACAGAGAATAATTTATCAATAATATCAATAATGACAACTATTCAGAGCATCAAGATGCTCCATATTATTAGTATTATTATCTGAGACTTCCAGGGAGTCAAGGACTCAATGAGGAAGGCTATAAATCAACCAAACCTGCTGTTATACTTTCCATTAAAGTCATTCACACTAGATGCCCCCGCTACCTTTAAAAAGCAAACTATGTCATTCACTGCTCTGTGAGGAAAAAACCTAGCTCTTATTCCTTTCTTGGTCACGAACAAACTTAACTTCCATGGAAGCCAACATGCTCTCTCCCCCTCCTTTCTTATCATAAAAAATTTCGTCAGACAATATCCTATAATACACATTCAGAAGTTTAAAAACCTCCGTCATATCACTCTTCATTCTCCTGTTAAGTAGAACAGAATCTGCAATCCACATACTCTCAATCTGTCCTCATAATCTAAATCCCATAATCCAGATCTAATCTTTGTAACTCTTCTATGCAACCTTTCCACAGTTTCTTTATTCCCTTGGAACTTAGGAGACTAAATCTGCACACAATAATCCAGGTGCATCTTATCAAGTTCTTATAAAGAGATAAAATTGACTTCCTTATCCTTACATTTCAAGGTTCACTTCAACATCGCAATTATCCTCTGACAGTCATTTTCTTTTGAATAAACTTCCAGCCTGTTCAAATCATTCTGTAAGTGCTGTATATCAATGGCATCCTTGATTGCCCTGCCTATCTTTGCATCATTATCAAGCAATTGCATATCTTCTATTAGGCCCTCTCTAAAGTCATTAATGTACAGACTGAACAACAGTGGCCCAAGGACTGAACTCTGAGATACACCACTAGTCACTTTAAACGTGGCAGATTTAAAATATACTACTTTTTGATATTTGTCTGTCAACCATCCACTTATCCAAGTCAAGAGTTTATATTCCAATCCCATATTATCCAGTTTATGCAACAGCTTTCATGTGGAATCTTATCAAATGCCTTAAGCAAAATCCAATATTATCTTAGTGTATCTATTTCCTTTATCCAGCTCAGCCATAACACTGTTATAAAATATGAGCATATTACTAAAACATAACCTTTCTTTAGTAAATCCATGTTATTCCCTACAATGAAACTACCATACATTCCTGAGCTGAGACTGAAGTTATACAATCATGTGAAAGGCCTAACCAGTTCGGATGAACATTTCTTTAACATGCATGCTGATATTCCATCTGACACTATTGCCAAATTCTTATCCAGGTTATGCTCTTCAACTTTTATTCTTATACACCTCCATCTCTTCATCCAATGTAGTAGTAGTAGCACTGTGCACCATGTTATATACACCTGGTTGATATATCTTAGCAAAGTGAACACTCATTAACTGAACAATCTCATTAGCTTCTGACAATAGAGTACCATCTGCATTAAGAAAAGTTATTCTTCCACAATCATTCTTTTTTTGCTTGCAGCATAATAACAATAAACTTCTTTTGGAGTGTCTTTAGCCTGCACATAGCTAATTTCTTTTCATACTCCGAATTAACTTTTTGTGCAGTACTCATCACTTTTCTGGCCTGTGCTTTATATATTTCATAACTCCTCTCACTCTTATTCTCATGATATTCTTTCCACATCACCTTTTCTTATGGATCTCTTACTTGATTAGGTTGCACATCCATTTCACTCCCAACTTATTTATACCACAATTCTTTGAACACTAGGGATACAATCAGATATTCCTCATTTAAGCACTTTTCCAAAGAGTCCCATGCATTACTAACATCTTTCCCATTCAGTAAATGACACCATGGGACCAAAGATAGTATGCTCCTGAGTTGATCATAATTTCCAGCTTTATGGTTCGGCATGCAACCTGTTCTAACTGAAAAATCAATATATTTAGATCCTTTCAAAGAAAGCATGGCATGATCAGTGTCACCCACTGGTGATAAAATAATCATATTCTTAATAGAGTCTTAACCCCTTCTGATGTAATGACCTTGAGTTCCTTCTTTCACATGCTACAGAGAAAGTTGTTTTGCAACAATTCAATAAATTCCTCTTCATTCTTATGAGATTTCTCTCTTTTTTCTCTTCTATCCAATCAGTGTTTGGCAGGTCAGCCATAATGATCACTCATTCAGTACTCATGAGGCTAAATTGACGATGCACTTCATCGTCTTCTGCAACTGAGGTGCCAGGTCTGTAGCAACTACTTACTATATATTTCATTCTGTCAGCCTCCACTTCAAACCAGATAGCCTCAAACTAAATGCTACATTGTTATCATCGTTTTCTTGCTTTTTACCCTAACTGGACTTAAACCATCTGATATCATGAGTAGTACTGTTCCTCCTATTCTATCTCTTCTGTCATTCCTAAAAATAGTATACCCTTTACACTTGATTCCAGTTACAACATCCGATTCTGATAGCCAGGTTTTCCTAACACCAGCAATCTTACGCCACAAGTTATTCAAATAAAGCCACAAACTCACCCCTTTGTTTCTGATGCTCCTGGCATTTGTATATAGACATAGCAAATTAGCACCTGGCCTATTGTTATAATTAGATATGCAGTCTATTTGGCATTGTTGTAGAACTTACTGTTTTCCCTCCAAAAAACATCCAAACTGAAAGCATATATTTCCACTCCTTCGCAGATGAATAACCATGTTCAAAGCCATTCATATATCACGTTTGAATAACATAGCTGAACTTTTACACACAATTGTAGCAAACCTACAATTTTTTCTCTCTCACATTTCTTTTTCACTTCTTCTGACAAATATTCTCTTTCATATCCTCTCCCATACTATATTTGTCACAACTTAAATTATTAAGTCCTCGAAGAACTATCATCTCTTTTACTTTTCTTTTCTGTTTTTCAATTATGTTTGTTGTATCTTTAATTCCCCCTCCACCCCCAGGAAGCTAGAAGTAGTGAATCCCTTGGCTGCAAGTGCAATTTGCAGCCAAGGTCTCCTCTCAGTTGTACAGCTTTGGATCTTCAGATCCAAAGCTGTACAACTGAGAGGAGACCTCCACATAGCCTTTAAAGGAATGCGGAGAACCGACCAGGGCTTCTGACCTAATGTCCAATCCTCACCTTCTCGTGGTGCACCCTGTTGGGTATCTACTTTGATACTGAACGAACGAGGATGGGCTGGCAATTTGGGATTTAGCCGACCAAATTGTATTCTTATTGGTTAAACCAAAATAAAAAATGAGGGTACAACATGACAAAATTTCATGCCGGCTGGGGCGTCGCCCGGTTAAACAAGGCCCCCGTTGTTTTCACCAGGGAACCAGGGCGAACAGCGAAAAGTCAGCTACTGGAACAAATCTGAAAACAAACCCCAACTCAACATCACCAGAGTTAAAGATCGGTACTATCAACGTAAGAAGCCTGAATGGCAAAGAAATGGAGCTAGCTGAGGAATTAGATAAGTACCAGATCGACATAATAGGGGTGACTGAAACAAAAAAGACCAAAACTGGTGAGATCTTTCTGAGCAATAAATACAAAATGTTATATTCAGGCAATGACAATCAAGGAAAAGAAGGAGTAGCCATAGTATTCAACACAAAATACGAGGCTAATCTTCTTGAATGGCAGTCAGTCTCAAGTAGAGTAATGTGGGCAAATATGAGAATGGGGAACTGGACAATGAGACTTATTTGTGCCTATGGTCCCACAGAAGGTTCTACTAAGGTAGAAGTGGAGGAATTTTTTGAGGCTTTAGAAAAAGCAACTGACACAATGAAAAATGAAAAGTTGGTCCTTGTTGGGGATCTAAATAGCAGAGTAGGAAATGATTGTGAGACATACAAAAATATTTTGGGAAAATTTGGAGAAAAGAGCAAAGCTAATAATAATGGCAAATATCTGTTGGATTTCTGCTCAGGACATGGACTGGTTATTACTAACACCATGTTCCAACATAAAAATGTGCACAAATTCACATGGAGAGAAGAGGCTAGGAATAAGAAAAGTCTCATTGACTATGTTATTGTTGATAGTGATGTTTTCTCCTTGGTGCAGGACACCAGAGTGTACAGAGGATTTGAAATTGGAAGTGATCACTATTTAGTCTTGAGCAGGATAAAATTGAATTTCATATTGAAAAGAATAACATGTAAGAAAGTTTTAAAGCGAATAAAAGTTGAGCAGCTCTCAGATGTGAACTGTAGACTAAAATACAGAAATATTATTGAAAAGAAAATGAAAGAGTTTGAGAACAGGAATCAAACCTTGGAGATTCAGTGGCAAACTCTGAAGGAAACATTGATTGATTCTGCCAGAGAGGCATGTGGTGAGGTTGTGTGCAAGGATAAAAAAATTAGAACTCCCTGGTGGACACAGGAAGTTAAAGAGGCAGTGAAGGAAAAGAAGAAAGCATATCAAAAGTTCCTGGCAAATAAGTCAGCTTTTACTCTTACAGAATACAGAGACAAATGTAAGAAAGCTAAACAGTGTGTAAAACTAGCTAAACAAAAGTCATGGGAGGACTTTGGCAAGAATATAGAAAATAAATATCAAGAAGGTGGCAAAATATTCTGGAGGTTGTTGAAGAATCTTAGGAATGGAGGAAAGAGTGCTGTAAAAGGAATTAGAGATGATAAAGGTGAAATGAAAACAGGAGAAAAAGATATCCTTGAAGTATGGAGTAATTACTTTGAAAAACTGCTAAATGAAACAAGCAGTGATGACAGCACAGTGATAAAAAACACTGACCAGGCATGCAGTCAGGAATACATATCCATACTTGAAGTAGAAAAAGCTCAAAGGCTTGAAATGTGGAAAGGCAGCAGGAGTAGATGATATTCGACCAGAAATGCTGAAGTATGGTGGTATAAGAGTCTTACAGTGGCTGCACTGCATAGTTCAGAAAGCCTGGACAGAGGGACGAATTCCCGATGATTGGAGTAGAGCTCTCATAGTACCCATATATAAAAAGGGAAATAAAACTGAATGTGATAATTACAGAGGTATTTCCCTACTGAGTGTTCCTGGCAAGATCTATGCAAGTATACTTGAGAAACGGTTGAGAAGAATTGTGGAAGAAAAGCTTGGTGAAGAACAAGCTGGATTCAGGCCAAATAGAGGCTGTCAGGATCAGATCTTCACTTTACGACAAATAGACGAGAAAGCATGGGAATATAACAAAGATCTGTATTTAAGTTTTGTCGATTTGGAAAAGGCATATGACAAGGTGCCAAGAGAGAAGCTATTCAATACGCTGCAGTTATATGGTGTCAATGGGGCATTATATCAAGCAATACTTAGTCTTTATTTGAGTTGTAAGTCAGCAGTTAGAATTGAAGGAAGTACAGGAAGATGGTTTAATGTTAAATCTGGTGTGAGACAAGGATGTACATTATCCCCTCTGTTATTCATTATATATATGGATCACATTATGAAGGAAAGTGGTATTAAACCTGATATCAAAATTGGAGATGTTAATGTCAGCTCTTTGCTTTATGCGGATGATGTTATACTTCTAAATAAATCCGCTACAAGTCTGCAAGATTCTCTGACTAAATTGAATAGCTGTTGTAATAGACGTGGTATGAAGGTCAGCAATAAAAAGACAAAGATAATGAAAATAGGTAGAATCACTGAAAATGTCAACTGTGTTGTGAATGGAGAACCTGTGGAACAAGTGAAACATTTCAGCTACTTAGGCACGATTTTTACTGAAGATGGTAAATTAAATATAGAAATAGACAACAGAATCAGCAAAGCTGGTATGGTGGGAAGTCAATTGAATAAATTCATATGGAATAAGAGAGAAATTAGTAGTCGGAACACTAAATTAGCTGTATACAAGACAGTGTTCAAACCAGTTTTAACTTATGGATCTGAGAGCTGGGTCAGAAGTAAAACACTTGACCAAAGACTAGAGACCGCAGATATGAAAGTCCTGAGAAAGATTAGAGGCGTGAACAGATGGCATCGATGGCAATATCATATTAAAAATGAGGATATTAGGAAAGAACTTGACATTGTCAGCATCCAGGAATGCATTAGCAGAGCTAATCTCAGGTGGTATGGTCACTTAAATAGAATGGGAGAGGAAAGATTAGCAAAACAAGTGTTCTCTGCCAGGTTGGCAGGAAAACGACCCAGAGGAAGACCAAGATATAGGTGGATTGATACAGTACAAAGTGCCTTAGACGATAGAAATATAAGATCTGATAATGTTGGAGTCTTGACAAGTAACAGACTGATTTGGAGTTAAATTGTAGATAGGAAGATAGTAATGATGTAATTTTTTCATGTAGTACTGTCATATCCTGTACACCCCTTGAGGGTACATGGCAGGAATTTGATGATGATGATGATGATGATGACAAAATTAAAAAGCTTACTCAACTCATCCAGAGACCCACTCCCTCCGCTGGCCCACCCTGGAGTATACCGTATTTATTTACCACACATAGGAGAAACAGGACGCACAATTCTTATCAGACAAAAAGAACATAAACGATACATCAAATATAATAATTATGGTGAAGCTGGCCTTTCTGATCATGCCCTGAACACCTTACATAGAATTGACTGGAAAAGCACTAGTTGTCTACATCACACATGGTATGAATGCAAATTTAAGGAAGCCTGTGAGATCGTTATCAACCACCCCAATCTGAACAATAATGATGGTCTAAAAATCCCATACATATAGAAGGCATATATTCGTCCCATGAATCCTTCCCTCTCTAAGAACAACTATAAACAGGACTGTAAAAATCCAGGATCTTAAATCAAAAATGACAATTGTAATACTAAAAAAATAGGACATCACTGTCACTGGAAGGAAAACTATCTGTAGGAAAGAATGTTTATTCATGTAATCATAAATTAAATCTAGTTTGATGTAATTTTATTTTTTTTTCACTAGAGGTCATACCAGTAGAATAACATGTGATCAATTCATTGTTTCTGTAGCTTACGGTTTGTATTGTAATCACATCTTGTCTTGTATATCTGTGTATACTCCAGATGATGATCTTGAAATGAAGATTGAAATGTCGGGATAATAAAAAGAGTTATTTTACCACGGTTGTAGAATCCACAATTTCAAAAATGAATGCTGATCACCATGTAACACTAAAAGAAAGGACATAAGAGGATACAATAGTACTGCCTAATTAAGTTTACATCATCAACAATTTCCACCATGTTAATCTTATCAACTCTCTTCAGTCCTCCAAAGCACCTAACTGTATCAACATTAATCTCTCTCTCTCTCTCTCTCTTTTTCTCTAGAATTTGATCTCACATTTTGCTATTTCCTGTCACCCTGACATCAAGACATCTGCTTTTCATTCTGTTTAACTGACGAATATTCTTAGATTTAGCTGTTTGTATATTCTTGAATACCAATGATGTCAAGTTCCTTTTTAATTTCTCAACTTTTCTCATGATTTTGTCACTGATGCCATCTTCAGTTGAAGCTCTTCAGATTACAGTATACTCTTTAAAGTTTTTTAAAAAAAACTAGCAGTTGGTTATAAATTGCACTAGACATAGATTAGACATGGTTTTAATTAGATTTAAAGTGCATTTGTCTTAAATATAAGTTTTTTTTTGTATGGGACATTTCAGAGTGTGGCACATGGCACCCAAAACATCCTCCATATTCAAAGAATTCAACCTGAGGAACTTCATGCAGTGTCACCTGTGAGATGACTTCTTTATCAAAATGACTGAACTTTAGTTCAAAAATGAGAGCAGTGAGGGAGTGTGTCAAAATGTTATGAAAATTGTTAACAAGATACTAGTTATAATATAAACCTGTGTAGTTCTCTCATGATGTCTTGTAGGCCCCTTGAGGATACATACCATGAAATGATTTTTTCCCCTGAAAGTTCATTGGCATTATATATCTATGATGCTAAGAAAAATTAAAAAAAAAATAGAAAAATAAAGAATAAGAAAAGGCGGAAAACTTGAAATAAAAAACAAAAGCAGCCTGGCTGGCCGAGTGGTTAGCATATCCACTCCCCAGCCAAAAGGCTGCGGGTTTCGAATCCCACCATGGACATGGATGTTTGTGATTGTCTGTGAATATACTGGTGGTGGTCGCGATAGATGCCGTTGGTGTAGTTGCGGTCAGTTGGTAGATTGAGTGGTGGAAACAGAGTTGTGGAATAGGTACCCTCCTTCGATGAGTCTTTGGAGTCCCTGGAGGTGACAAATAATAATAATTCTGTAATGATGTATGAGCAAACTCAATAATCAAACCTCTATGATGACTAATTGTTATTTCCACTAAATTAAGAATAAATGAATAAACAGGTACCTTAAAAATTCTACAATTATATCTAAGAAATGAAAAGAGCTGTGAATATGAAACAAAGTGAATTCTAGGGCAATGAAAGAAGATTCTTTGAATATTTGTCTATCTTCTACTTCTATCTACTTTTAGCAAAAAAGACTTCAGAATTCTTGTTCTATAAGGACAATAATCCTGAAGAAGAAGCAATACTACTGCTGTTGCCACAGCAAACAAGCATTCCAAATCGGTTATGTTTTAAGAAAATGCAGTCTAAAACTGTATTAGGTTTTAGACTGCATTTTGACCCTATGGAGTCAAAGTATCATTGCAGAGGCCCCTTTGTCATATACAGAGTTCATCATACCGTGCCCTTATTTCATTGACAGCATCCATGTAATGACAACCCTACTCACATTAGTGTCAGCAACAGAGAGCTCAATCACTTCTGAAATGAGTTGTTGCATGTCTTTAGCAGATTCTGATTTTCATAGATTTATCATTACTGTTTCAGATGTGCCTATCAGTTCTTCTCATATCTGCAGGATTCACTTGTCTGACAATACTGTGGCAGTAAAGGGCAAGATATTTATCTCTTAGTTAGTTTGGATATGTCATATAAAGAATAAATTATGTGCAAAAAGACTCAAAACACACAAAATTTTATCTAGACAAGAAACAATTATTAATGCGTTTGGCTTAATCTAAAAATTATTAGATTAATTAGCTTTTCGTTCAAACTGAGGTTGGGAAAAAAAAGTCATCTCTCAAACAGATATGCAAAACTATGGGCTCTAAGAATATTCAGACTGGTATTCATTCAGTAATGTGAAGTTCACAATTTGAAGTAGTGCTACTGTCTGGAAGTCTTAAAATGAAACGACACTAGCCATAACAGCAAGCATTTCAATTTACTCGAAATTTTTTGAGCAATTCAACAATTTCTCTGTCCACGCCCTCCTCCTCACCAATTCATAAGTTGACGATTATCCATTTGATGCAAGTTTCTCTCTTTAAGGGAAAAATTTAAAAAAATGCTTAATTTAAACAAACGATATAGTGTTTATTATTATAGACAGCTTCCGATTCAATACATGAAAACCATTTCAGAATCATCTATATACATCGTCAGTTTGATGGGTATTAGCAGAGAAAATATTCAGTTCCAGCATTAATATTTTTCCTATGACATAGACCAAATGATATTTAGTTTCAGGTTTCCAAGAAATATAATCTTTATATCACCACTACCATGCCTTTAAACTCATCAGCAAATCCGACTCCACAGTGGCTTTATCAACAAACGAATAGTGATATTACCCATAAAATGAAACTCTTAATTTAATTATGTTAAAATATTTCACTTGAGAATTTAGTTATATAAGTGAAACAAACAGATTCACAGCACTTTCATTTATTAAAATTCCATGGGTATATTTCCCCATTTTCTTTTACACCAACCTTTCTAGAATGTAGTAGGAAGACAAGTAAAACTCACTCTCCCATATAGCCCTTGGAAGTTGACATGAAGGATGCTAGTTCCATCTGACTGTAAGGAGGACCCATCTCAGTCATTAACTTCTTAAAGGAATAGAATTTCATTCCATCAGCATACACATTATCTTGATATACCTAGAAACAAATATTTTATTAGAATATTAAATATCAATACAAATAACATAAATTGCAATAGAGGAACATAACTTTCTAAATAATCTGCAGGCAGTTTTTCTGGACAAAGAAATTATATTCTTGTTTTAATCCTTTACCCAAGCACGGGTAATAATTTCCATGTGAAACTTCTACATGGAGGAACATGACTTGATGTCAAATTGCTCCAGTATCCTATAATGCAAAGTAAAATTCCTTTCAGATATGTCTATGGGCTATATTATGGAAAGGGTTACTACCCAGACCAGTTTCAACCTTTACTCAAGTTCCATCAGTGAGAACTAGACTGTGGAGATACCAAGAGCAGAAGTCATATTTTTTGCATGCACACAGGAAAAAATGGTATATGACTGTACTATTGAAATACTCCGAGTTGAAGAAAGTTTTTTTTTTTTTTTGGGGGGGGGGATTGGTTATAAAATAAATTATACTAGACAAGAAAGCTTGTCTTATTTTTTACCCAAGCATGAGCAAAAAAGAAAGAAAGGGAATGTTGTTTTGAATTATTCGACTGAAGTAGTTTGATGTAAAAGTAGTTAAAAGTAGTGAACCTCCATATTATTACTGGAAGAACCTCCCCCCCCCCTTCACTACACAGAAAGTAGTGAACTTCCATATTATTATTATTATCAGAAGAATCCCCCATGGAATCAAAATATCATTGCACTTTGTCATATACAGAGTTCATCATATCGTGCCCTTAAATATATTCAAATTCTCTGCAGACACCACACTCTCAGGCAATGCATTCCAATCATTCACAACTCATCATCATCAAATTCCTGATATATACCATCAGGGGATGTGCAGGATAATTATGATAGTACTACATGAAAAAGTCACACAATATTACTATCTTTCAATCAACAATTTCCCTCCAAAATAACCTGTTTTCTATCAAGAATTCCAATATTATCACATTGTATATTTCTGTCTTTTAAGATGCTTTTTATTGTATCAATCCATCTACATCTTGGTCTAACTCTAGATCTTTTCTCTACGAACCCAGAAAAGTACACTTGTTTTGTTAATCTTTTCTCTCTTACCATTCTGTTTAGGTGACCATACTACCTGAGATTAGGCTCTACTAAAACATTTCATCTATTTAGAAACAATTGTTAGTGAAGATGGCAAATTAAATATGGAAATAGGAACTCTTTATTAAATTTATTAAACTCTCTTTATTTACATAATAATGTGGTCTCAGTACTACCGAAAACTTCCCACAGACTGCTAAACCACAGAAACTTATGTTTGCATCAAAAAGAAATTAGTGAAAACACTAAATTAACTGTTTACAAGACTGTGTTCAAATCAATCTTAAGTTATGGATCTGAGATATTAGAAATGAAACATTATGATCAAAGACTGGAGACCTCTGATATGAGAGTTCTGAAAAAGATAGTGGAGTGAACAGATGGCATCAATGGCAGTATCAAATGAAAAATGAGGATGTTCTTTCCTAATATCCTCATTTTTCATTTGATACTGCCATTGATGCCATCTGTTCACTCCACTATCTTTTTTAGAACTCTCATATCAGAGGTCTCCAGTCTTTGATCATAATGTTTCATTTCTAATATCTCAGATCCATAACTTAAGATTGATTTGAACATAGTCTTGTAAACAGTTAATTTAGTGTTTTCACTAATTTCTTTTTGATGCAAACATAAGTTTCTGTGGTTAAGCAGTTCTTCGGTAGTACTGAGACCATTATTATGTAAATAAAGAGAGTTTCATAAAATAAAGAGTTCCTATTTCCATATTTAATTTACCATCTTCACTAAAAATTGTTTCTAAATAGCTGAAATGTTTTACTTGTTCTATAGGTTCACCATTCAGGATAAGTTGATGTTTTCAATGTTTCTGCAAAAGACAAAGACAATTTTCATTGTCTTTGTCTTTTTATTGCTGATTTTTGTATCAAATTTATTACAACACAGTCATTCAATTTAGTCAGGGAATCTTGTAGACTTGTACTGGATTTATTCATAAGTATAACATCAACTGCATAAAGTAAAGAGCTAAGATTAACACTGCCAGTTTTGATATCAGATTTAATACCACTTTCCTTTATAATGTAATCCATATAGATAATGAATAACAGTTGAGATAATGTTCATCCTTGTCATACACCTGATTTTACCTTAAACCATCTTACACCTTCCTGTACCTCCAAGTCTAACTGCTAACTTACAGCTTAAATAGAGACTATGTATTGCTTGGTATAATGTCCCATTGACACCTTATCATATGCCTTTGCAAGATCAATAAAACTTAATACAAATCATTGTTATATTTCCAAAATTTCTCAACTATTTGTCTTAAAGTGAAATTCTGATCCTGACAACCTCTATTTGGACTGAATCCAACTTATTCTTCACCAAGTTTTCTTTCCACAATTTTTCTTAGCCGATTTTTCTCAAGTATACTTGTATAAAACTTACTAAGAACAGAGGAATTACTCAGCAATTCCTCTGTACTTCTTGCATTCAGTTTTATTTCTCTTTTTACAGATGAGAGCTTTGCTCCAATCATTTGGAATTCGACCATCTGACCAGACCTTATGAATTATGCAATGCAGCCACTTTAAAATGTTTATATCTCCATATTTGAGCATTTCTGGCCGAATTACATCTACTCCAGCTGCCCTTCCACATTTTAGGTTTTTGATGACTTTTTCTACTTCAAGTTTGGATATGTATTGCTGACTGCATTCCTGTTGAGAGTTTTCTACCATCATACTGACACTGCTTGTTTCATTTTGCAGTCTTTCAAAGTAATTACTCCAGACATCTAGAATATCTTTATCTACAGTTTTCATGTCATCTTTATCATCTCTGATTCCTTTTACAGTACTCTTTCCTCCATTTCTAAGCTTTTCAATAGCCTCCAGAATATTTATTTTCAAAGTTCTTACCAAAGTCTTCCCATGACTTTTATTTAGCTAGTTTTACACTGTGCTTCACTTTCTTACTTTTTTCTCTGTATTCTCTAAGAGCACAAGCTGACGTATTTTCTATCCTTACAGACAACTTCATCGCATGCCTCTCTAGCTGAATCAATCAATGTTTTCTTCAGCATTTGCCACTGAATCTACAAGGTTTGGTTCTGGTTTTCAAACTCTTTCATTTTTTTTTCAATAATGGTTTGTGTATTTAAGTCTATAGTTCACCTCTGAAAGCTTCTTAACCTTGATTCATTTTAAAAGTTTCTTATACACTTCTTTTCAATAGAAATTGAATTTTATCCTGCTCAAAACTAAATAGTCATCATTTTATTTTTCAAATCCTCTATATACCTTGTGTCCTGACCCAGTGCGAAAACATGACTAACAACTATCACATAGTCAATGAGACTTTTATTTATTGCATCTTCCCTGCATGTGAATTTGTGCACATTTTTATGTGGAACATGATGTTAGTAATAACTAATTCATGTCCTGAACAGAAATCCAGCAGGCATTTACCATTATCAGCTTTGCACTTCTCTCCAAATCTTCCCAAAACATTTCTATATGTCTGGTAATCATTTCCTACTCTGCTGTTTAGATCGTCAACAAGGACCAACTTTTTTCATTAAGGCAGCTGCCTTCTCTAATGCATCAAAAAATTCCTCCATTTCTTTCTTAGTGGAACCTTCTGTGAGGCCATAATCACATGTCTCATTGTCTAGTTCCCCATTCTGATATTTGCTCACATTACTCTACTTGATATTGCCTACCATTCAAGAAGATTATTATTTTTTTATTTATTATGTGACACCTCCAGGGAGTCCAAAGACTCATTGAGGGAGGGCACCTACTCTACAGCTCTGTCTCCATCACCCAATCCACCAACTACAACTAACCGCAACTACACCAACACCATCTGCCACCTATCACCACCACTGTATTTCCAGAGCCAATCACAAACATCCATGCCCACAGCAGGATTCGAACCAGCAGCCTTTTGGCCGGAGAGCAGATACACTAACCACTCAGACCAGCATATCATCCTCATATTTAGTGTTGAATACTATGGCTACTTCCTCTTTTCCTTGATTGTCATTGCCAGAATAACATGTTGTATCTGTCTCTTAGAAAAATCTCGCTTAAAAGTCAATAATTCCAAATAGCCTGTTAGAATGTAAAAAATTAACTAGACCATATATTCAACTGTCATTTTTATGGTGTACCCTGTTACATGAATACTAATGAATGAACTGAGAATTTGGGACTAAGCCAACCAAACTGGATTTTGTTTTGGCATAAACTACATGAGCATTATGATGGTATTGCATTATCAAATGTTATGTCATCTGGAGTGTTGGCTTATCCTAATTAAACAATGCCCACATCATTTTTATCATGAAACAGAGCAGTGACATCAGTTTCTAGAACAACCTCTAAAAAATTGAAGCTTCTTTTCTAGAAGAGAACAATTTATATGTGACGCATCAATGGAAAAGAAGTGAACCAGCAAAGATTTCAGAAATACCACTGTGGACATAATTGGTGTTACCAAAACAAAGGAAAATAAAAGACAGGATCCATCTTCTTCTTCTTCAAACTTCTGGTTCTGTCCACTGCTGGACAAAGGTCTCCCCCATGATTTTCCAGATCACTCTGTTTTCTGCCTCTCCCATCCATCTCACTCCTGCAATTTGTTCCAGTTCATCTCTCCACCTTCTTCTCGGTCTTCCTCTTTGTCTTGCTCCATCCATTGGTCTCCACTCTGTTGTTTTTCTAGTCCATCTCCCGTCACTGCATCTGGCAATATGGCCAGCCCATCTCCACTTAGCCTGTTTAATGTATTTTACAATATCCATGACACCTGTTTGAGATCTTATCCAGATATTTGTCTTCCTATCTCTTAATGTTATTTTTATCATACTTCTTTCCATGCGATGTTGTGTTGTTCTCAGCTTTTTGTTTAGGGCTTCTGTTAAAGTCCATGTTTCTCCTCCATATGTTAGGACAGGAAGTATACACTGGCCAAAAGCTTTCCTTTTCAGACTCATAGGGATGTATGTCACTTTTGAATATGTCTCTCATTTTCCCATAAGCCATCCATCCAAGGTGAATTCTTCATTCAATCTCTTTTCTTTGGCACTCCTCAAAGGATAACAATTGGCCCAAATATACATATGAAGTAACTTGTTCTATTTCATGGTTTTCAACTTTGATAGTTCTATGGTTTATGTATTTATTCATCATTATTTTTGTGTTTTCTCTATTTATTTTTAATCCAATTTCTCTGGAGACTTCATTTAGCCGATTTAGCCTTTCTTCCAGATCTTCAAGATTATCTGCAAATTTCAGATGATGCAGCCTTTCTCCATTTATGTTTATTCCTTTTGTTTCCCAATCAAGGCTTCTAAAGACTTCCTCTAGTGCAGCTATAAATAATTTGGGAGATATGGTGTCGCCTTACCAGATGCCTTTTTGTATTGGGAACTTTTCACTGTTTTTATATAATTTAATTACAGAAGTTGCATTATTGTAAATATGTTTTAGTGTTTCAATATATGGGTTCTCAGTTCCCTGGGTTTGAAGTGCTTTTAGTGTTGCAGATGTTTTAACTGAATCAAATGCTTTTTCATAGTCTATATAGGCCAGACATAAAGGTTTATTGTATTCAATTGATTTTTCAATGAGCTGTCTTAATGTGAATTAGTGTGAATAAATATGGTCCAAAGTATTGTAATTCTTCCTAAATCCAGCTTGTTCACAGGATTGCATTTCCTCTAGTTTAGATTTTATTCTATTATTTATAAATTTTGTGAAAACTTTATATATGGTGGGGAGTAGGCTTATAGGTCTGTAGTTTTTAATTTCTTCCTTATTGCCCTTTTTAAAAATTTATATTCTAATATTTTTAATTAATATTAGAAGTGAATCGTTCCAATTTTTCAGAATTTTTCTCTGTTTTAGGCATTTATTGAAGAGTTTACTCAACTCTGATGACAGGGCTTCTTCCCAGTTTTAAGAAGTCTATCATAATTCCATCTTCTCCTGGGGCCTTTCCGTTCTTCATTTCCCGCAGTACCATTTCCACTTCACCTTGTAAGATCTCAGGGGCATCATGTTCTTCCTCACTCGAGTTATCCATAGATGATTCTTGGATGTCCCGGTCTTTGTCTTCATAGAGTTCAGTATAAAATTCCTGAATTCTTTTGATTATTGCATCTCTATTTTTTATCAGTTCACAATTTTTTCCTCTTACAGCAGGTATTTCCTTTGTTCCAACTGATAATGTTTGTCTTAGAACCTTCATATTACTATTGTTTTCTATTGTTTCTTTAATTTTCCTAGTATTATACGATCTAAGTTCATGTTTCGTCCTTTTACGTATAGTTTTACAAATTTCTGTATATTCAATTTTATTGGTGTTATTCAAATCTCTTTGAATGATACCAATTAAACAGTATTTATTCAGGAAAGAAGTAACTATAATATTCAACACTAAACAGAAAAATAAACTTGAATTTGTTCTATTATTTCAGTGAAGAAATACAGGAATTCATTGGGTCATTTATATATATATATATATATATATGTAAATAAGTTTTTTGGGAATAATGTATATTAGGGTTACCAAGTAATTTTATAAACTTGGTTATTTTACTCCTAATCCCAAGTAAGCAAACAGTTAAGTTTGTGCCTGAACGTAGTTCAAATCTAAAGGTGGTGCAACACCAGAAAACTCATTGTAAAGGTGGATAAAGCTCTGATCACTATTTTATCTCTGATTTCCTGGTGTTGCACCACCTTTAGACTTGAACTATGTTCAGGCGCAAACTTAACCGTTTGCTTACTTGGGATTAGGAGTAAAATAACCAAGTTTATAAAATTACTTGGTAACCCTAATATATATATATATATATATATATATATATATATATATATATATATAGGCTCCTATGGAAAATATGCAGCAGAGAAGGAAATAAATCACAAATGACTCATAAATATGTAGTAAGATCTGGAGTGGTGCAGGAGAAAGAGGTTTATCAGACATAATTGCTGAACTTCTGCTCAGAACATAGGACATGGGCTACTTATTGTCAACATCTGTGATCAAATTCACCTGGAAAAATAACATACAAGAAATAGGAAAATTAATGATGCATACAAGAGTAGATATGCGATTTGAAATAGGAAATGACCAACTATTTAGCTCTGACTAGATAATTAACATCAATCACACTGGAAAAAAAAATGTATGGACATTTAAAAAATAATTCAAAGGATAGGAAGAACCATATGCTTTAATATAGAATATAAGGAACCATATACCTCTCCAATATAGGAATCACATACTCAAAGATATTCTAACTAGGTACCACTGTAATTTATAAGTTGTAATCTCTTGGTATTTGGTATTGATATATCTATATATCTCATTAAAAGTCTCTCTCTATGTTCACTGGGCATCTACAGATGCCATATGGTCATTCCGATGCTTGGTGATGTGCCACACCAAGCCTCGCCATGTAGTCCTGTTGTTTGCTTTTCTCTGAAGATCAGTCACTCCACACAAACCATCTCATTGATGGTCTACCCCAGGCATGTCAAACGCGTGGCCCACAGGCTGCATGAGGCCCATCGACAAGTAACATGTGGCCCGCCAAACTTTGTAACCAATATGGTTATTTAGCTTTTGACAACACCAATTTAAATAAACATATTTAAAAAATTAACATTTCCACTTAAGATTATTTTATACCCCAAACTACTCTGCAATTTCTAAAGGAAATAATGTTCTATATGTCATTTCAAAAAATCTTGTTACACCACTGCATAAATATCAAATTTTATGCAGTTTATGAATTTTAGCCCCACCACCGAGCAAATCTACGTACGCAGCTACATCGGCTGACCACAGCAATCAGAGGCTAGCTGTTAGCAATTTTCAAATTGTAAGAAAGTGTAGTGTTTCCTTTATAATTAATGAAGAATTTATAAAAATAATGTCAAAACCTTCAGCCAGTATGAGTAAAAACTGATTAATTGAAGAAGAACATCGTAGTTTTCAAGAAAAATGGAAGTTACAATATTTTTGTATTCAAGGGGAAAAAAAATTGCATGCAAACTCTATTGCAGTTTGCAAAGAATATAATATTAAAAGGCATTACAATACAAATCATAAAGAAAACTATGACAAATATGTTGCAAAATTTCACGAAGATAAAATGTCAGAATTAAAGTTGACACTTCAAAATCAAACTGTATTTACCAAACCTATTGAAGATAATAGAGCTATGGTAAAAACCAGTTATTTGTTATCACATTGAATTGAAAGCAAGTCGAAACCATTCACTGAAGGGGAATTTATTCGCGAACGTATTATTAAAGCAGTTGAAGTGTTGTGTCCTGATCAATTAAAGAAATTTAAAAACATAAGCTTATCGCAAAATACCATTGCTAACAGAATTGATGATTATAGCTGGGAACTTAAGGAATCAACTAAAATCAATAATTCCAACATTTAAGACCTATTCCCTCCCGTACTGGGACGCCTGTAATCCCCATCGGGTGCGTCCCCTGGTGGCGGATCGGGGAATGCTCATCATAGTTTACTATGAAGGGTAAGAGGGAAATAAAATACCTTCTGTGGACCAACAGGATAGCACTTCTCTCATAGTGCTAGTCTGGGGACCTCGAAGGTGGCAGCCCCACCACCAGAATCAGGTGCTGAAGGCTAATCCCCTGCACACCTTAAAATTTCACTCATTAAAAAAAATGACAATGAGATAGCCGAAATGCCTAAATGGTTAATGACAAAGCGAGGAAAAAGTTTACATGGAAAAGAAAACGAATTAATAGATGAATTTAAAAAATCGAGATTGGATCTACTAGCAGTCACAGAAACAAAAAAACAAAGGTCAAGGTTGCCAGAAAATGAAAGATGGATACATACTTTTCTATTCAGGGGTAAACCCAAGAAAATGGGGAAAACAAGGGGTAGCATGCATAATCAGATCTCAAAGAATATATTACTATATTACTAAATGGCAACTAATAAATGAAAGGTTGTTGACAATCACTATAGATTTTAAATTAGATAACTAAGTATTCACTGTAATTGTTGCATATGGCCCAAATGATAAAGCTAATAAAGAAATTAAAGATGCATTCTTCGAACTCTTACAAAAAACAAATGAAGAAGTTCAAGGGTATATTACACTACTAGGAGACCTTAATGGCCAGGTAGGGAATCAAGTAGATGAGGAAACCAAACAAATGTTGGGATCACAAGGAGAAATAACCTGGAATAATAATGGAGAAAGAATAATAAATCTTATATAAATAATTTAGTAATGGCAAATACTGTGTTCAAGCATAAAGAAATCCATAAGTTTACCAGGGAAGAGCCCAGTAGCAATGTCAAAATCTATAGCTGAATATGCCATCATAAGTAGATCGTACTGGAGTATACAAAAAACGCATTCGTCTATAGAGATCCTGAAATAGGCAGTGACCACTACTTATTAGTATTGGAAACGACCTATAAAATAAAAGTTGAAAAATGTAGAAAAAGTAGCAAGGAAATAAATGTTAAGATAAAGAACTATAAACTAAAGAAAGAAGAAACACCATTGAGTATAAAAGTAAAATAGAAGAGAAGATGAAAGAAGTAGAAAAATAGATATATGAAGACCAAGATGTAGAAAAATAGATATATGAAGACCAAGATGTAGAAAGTTTATGGTACAGGTTCAAAACACTTCTAGAAACAAGCAAAGAAATTTGTGGTGTGTATCACTAAATAATAAACAGAAGAAACATTAAACACCCTGGTGGACTGAAGAACTAAAAGAAGAAATTAAAAAGAAAAAGCAATTGTGGAAGAGATACATAACATCAAAGCTGCAGGTTTGATAGAGAACTATACAACAATCAAAGAAATAAAGTTAAAATCTTAGTGAAAGAAGAGAAAAGAAAATGCTGGGGAGCCTTTGGGCATACTTTAGAACAAAATTTTAAAGGAAACCAAAAACTCTTCTATAATGCTTTAAGAAGAATGAGGTCAGAGAAAGACTTCTCCATAAAGTTATCAAAAATAAGGTTGGAAAGCTACTCACAAATTCCAAAGACGACATGGAAAGGTGGAAACAGTACTTCCAAGAATTATTGGAAGACACAGGACATGGAAAAAATAGAACTCTACTTTTCCAGAGGCTTCAGCTCTCTGAAGATTAGTCACTCCACACACACACACACACACACACACACACACACACACACACACACACACACACACACACACACACACACACCATCCATTCATCTCATTGGTCTACCCCTTCCTCTTTTTCCAGGAATACCTTCTATTACTGTTCTGAAAAGTCCTTCTATCCTTCCAATGTGTCCAAAATATTTTAACTTTCTTCTGTCAATATCCTTAAGGAGCCTTCGAGTTCCATTGATCTTTTCTAACACCCATTCATTTGTATGCCTTTCAGTATATGATATCCTCAACAGCATTCTGTAACACCACATCTCAAAAGCAGCTATTCTTTTCTGATCTGAACTTCTTTAGGTTCCAACTCTCACATCCATAAGTTGCTGTTGGAAAAACAACTGCATCCAAAATCCTCAACTTTGTTTCCATGGAGATAGATCCATCATTCCAGATTTTAGACAAGTCTCTGACTGTTGTTTTAGCCATTCCTAATCATTTTCTGAACAGCAATTTTTTGCATTAATAATGGATCCCAGACACTCAAATTTGCTGACTTCCTCAATTCTTTCTCCATTAAGGTGCACTTGTTTCTCAAGAGCTTCCCTGTTTGTATTTCCTTTGAGAACCATAATCTTTATGTTGCCTTGCTAGGATTGAGTTGAAGTCCTGTGTTATTACTAATCTTGTTAACTTTATCAAGAATTTGTCCTAGTTCTTCCTTGTCATTACAGAGGAATATGGTATCTTCAGCTTACCTCAGATTACTGATCAATCTACCCTCCCCAATCCTAATTCCTGTCTTCAGTTCATCCAATGCTTCAACCATTCTTTTCATTACTTCCCACAGTTTCACATGCTGAACACAGTCAAAAGCTTTAGAGTAGTCTAAGAAACATTACCAGAGGGAATCTAAATTCCTTATATTTTCTATGACCTCTAAAACAAAGAAGGATCTGACCATCTTGCTCCTGCATGTTCACTGGATTACATAATGGCCTTTGTAAAATGCTACCGATGGTTTTTAAGATTACAGGTATTACAGCCTCTCTGAGATACACCATTTCCTGTTCTTCCCTTCTGTCATTATCACTGAATGCCATGTATGCTCTTTCTTTGAGTGTTTTAATCATGTCTTGGGCCAGATGATGAAGTGACAAAGTAGATCATGGTAGACTTTCCTTTGAAGTATACAGGCATGATTAAATCGTACACGATATCCAGTGATAACAAAAGGGAACAGGAAATGGTGTATCTCACAGAGATATTTGCAAAGAATGACTGTAATCCTAAATCCACGAATGAACATTTTACAAATACCATTATATAATCCAATGAATATACAGTAGCAAGACAATTACAAAGGTGCAGTTCCCTTGTCCTACATTAGAAACCTCTCTCTTAACTTATAAGATGTGTGTAAGATAGCAAAAGCATTTAAACGGTACCACTTAAAAGTTGCTTTCACACCTATACAGCTCGTTCTCCTCTCAAGACTAAGTGTGTACAAAATTTTCTGTGCATGCAATATTTGCTATATCAGACAGACAGGATGATTTGGAGAGATTTGTATGAAAGAACAAATTCAAGATGTGGTAAAAACAGTGAACACACAAAATCAAGATTAGCATTTCGTACCACTAAAGGAAAAAATCATGTGTTTTGGTAGCTCATAGGAATGTCACATGTACATGAAATGTTTTCCAACCCAGTGTAACAAAAACCAAGATCTCATTTCAAACCAACTTGGGACAGTATGCATCAAAGTCCTGCCTAGTGAATTAGGATATGATAGTCATCATACAATGCAATACCGCAATGAGCCAAGCATCTGACACCTGAACACTACATTCACCATCTTAGTTTTAAGTTAGATGTTACTTTAGAGATCACCCTGTTAATATAAGCCCCCCCCCCCCCCCAAATTTAAAATTTATCCTAAAGATATATGCAATAAGGCATAGGAAACCAGTGAAAGACATAATGGATATATGAATAGATATTTTTGCTTGTTTGGTTCTGAAGTATCCACTCATGCAAGATGAATTGTTATAATTAATTAAATGAGTTGTGACTTAAAATTCTGAATATCACCATTGACACTACTTGCTAAGCCACAATTCGACTAATCCACTTCCCCTATCAAATAGTGAAAGCATAATTAATAGTATAAGAATACTAAGTGTGGCAAAGTTACTACACAAATGGCACTTAATGTAGTAATTTTAAGCATCATGAGACAACTGCAGTTACAATACTGCTACTAAGCATAGAAAAAAATAAAATAACTACTGAGAAATAAACCAATATTAATAAGGCTGTGACCGTGCTCAAAGATTGGACATTTCCAGCCTGAAATAACGATTGCTATCTGTAAACAATCATACACAGTATGATACATACACGTTACTAATGTACTATAGGTTGACCAATCAACCTCCTGTGTATGGGCCCAACATAAAAAAAAACAACAAACAAACATAATTACAAATTTTTAATCTGATATCATAAAGCATGCTATTATATTAACATAACATTCTAAAATATTTGCAAAAACAGCATTATACATTAATCTTTCTACATAGAGAAATTTTACCAATATTGTATAAAACATGCATTTGACATATGCGAAACTAGATTTAAAAAAAAGAAGAAAGAAACAAACTTAAAAGAGCTACAAGAACCAACTTTGCAAACAATAGATAATTATAGAAACAAATGGATTCAATATGTGAATAGAATATCACCAAGAATACCAAACTACAGTCATCCCCTGATTTATGTCCGTGATCCCATAATGGAATAAATAACATTTTCGACTATACTTTCAAACAAGATGCAAGGAAACGTAAAGTAAAAAGGTTTTTATTTAGCAACAATGCATCATGTAATAAAGTGGCAACAGCGCATTCAGCGGCAACGTCCCTTGGCAGTCGGCACTTCACTTCAACAGTTCCTCTATTGATTTTTTGTTTGAAAAATATGTTATTTGAATATTTATCATTAAATATTTCCAGATATTTTGTGCAACATGACCCCTACAAGCCCAATTAAAAAAACCTAGTGAAGAATCAGAAAAAGAGGCAAGCAATTGATCTTGAAAGGAAGTCGCAAGTTCAATGATAGTGATGAAGCTACGACAAGGTCCTATCAGTGATTGGAAAAGCTACTTCCATCATGCATAGAGGACCTGAACCAAAAGTGCATACCTCTTAGCACTATGACCATAACCACTAAGGCACTAAGTCTCTTCAAAATGTTGAAGGAGAAAGCAGGATCTGATTACGACTATGAATCCAATGCTTCTTCCAGTTGGTTCATGAGATTCAAGCAGCGTTTTACACTGCATAATGTGAAAATGTATGGGGAACCTGTAAGTTCCGATAAGAAGACTGCTAAGGAGTTTGTGGAGAAATTGGATAAAATTATTATGGAGGAAAATTAATTGGCACTGCAAATATTTAATATGGATGAGACCTCCTTGTTTCGGAAAAAAATGCCCCCGAGGACAATTCATCCACAAAAAGCTAAAATCTATGCCTGGTTTGAAAACTCTTAAAAACCATGTTATGATTCTGTTAGGCGGTAATATGGTTGGATATAAACTGAAACCATTTGTGATATGGCACAGTGAGAATCCACGAGCCTTCAAAATCATTATTGGAGCAATAAGAAGTCGTGGATGACTCAAAAATTGTTTGCAGATACCTTAATCAACTGTTATGCGAGTGAAATGGAAAGCTATTGTGTGAAAGGAATTGTAGAATTTAAAATTTTATTAATTCTAGATAAGGCTCCAGGTCATCCACTTTACATCAATGATCTTCACTCCAAGATCAAGGTCATGTTTTTCCCTCCAAACACTACTTCATTGATCCAACCAATGGATCAGGGAGTTCTTGCATGTTTAACATGTTCATTGCCAAGCTGAAAATTGGAATTTCGTGCGGTGGCCAAATTTTTTTTACTTGATAGCGACGTCCACGCGATAACGCGTGATCGGCCACCCAAGTGAGAATGCGCACCACGCGATATCGCGTGATCGACAATGAACGTGTTGAGGATTATTATCTACAGAGAACTTTTTCCCAAGAAATTTCTGCCACCGAAGGATATTTATCATGCTATTGGGATGAAGTAACCTCTTAATGTATGAGCAGCATCTGGAAAAAGACATTAAAAAGGTTTGTTGATTTTGGAAGTTTTGAAAAAAATTAAGACCTTGTAAATTGAGTGAAGAAATAGCGAGCCTACCAAACAATCTGATTCTAGAAATGAATGATGTTCAACTCATAGAAAGTGCTCCTGAAGAGTTGACCAACAAAGAATTGGTCAAGCTAGAGGAACGTGTTGCAGAAGAGGAAGAACGAGAATAGAAAGAATAAAAAGAAAAACAAGAGGTAGTTAAAAAATTCACAGTGAAGGGTCTTGCAGAAATCTTCTCTGCAGTTAGTGATGTTCTCAAAAAATGGTTGAAGACATGGATCCCAATGTTGAACGCTACTTATTAGTAGAAAGGAAAGTACATGATGTGTTTGCTTGCTATAAACAAATTTATGATGAAAGGAAGATTAGGAATAAGCAAAGCACATTGGACATTTTCATCAAAAAAACAAAAGGTTACACCAAAAGAGCTGCAGCCTCATCCTTCACATAGGGAAGGTAATGAAGGTGTGATTGTGGAGGAAGATTTGGGTCAATATTCTCCTGTTTTATAGTGGCAGTAACGCACAGTACAGATTTATAACATTTTAAAAATTAAAATGACAGTATACTTTTTACTATTAAGGCCCTAACCCGCCATAACTCTGTTGATTTAATGTATCGACTTACGTCCTGCCTTATGGAACGGAATCCCGACGTAAGCCAGGGGATGACTGTATAAACCACAAGAAAGATAGAAAATGAAATAAAGGAAGACCTTTAAAAAAAAGACTTGTAGATCTAATACCATGCAAGAAAGAAATAGAAAATGCAGTGATAATATTTTGCTACTAAAAGTTTTATCTATAATTTTTTTCCCCTTAAAACACAATTTTTTTAAAAAAATTATCTTGTATGAGAACAGATTAAACATGCAAAATTATATATTATTAAATACCTCATCAGCCATTATAAGTAATTTTTCATTGTAAGCAAATTTAATGATGTCTTGAATGTTTTCTTTGGTACAAAC
This sequence comes from Typopeltis vanoorti, assembly GCF_054136105.1. NCBI lineage: Eukaryota > Metazoa > Arthropoda > Arachnida > Uropygi > Thelyphonidae > Typopeltis > Typopeltis vanoorti. The sequence continues at coordinate 78,316,565 of NC_143557.1, forward strand.
TGAACCTGAAACGAAAAACTTGAGATTAAGACAAATTGAAACTTATCTCTAATTAATGCTTCCTCAAGTGTTGTTTATTTACCCACATTTTATCCCAAAAGAATAAGTTTTCACACCACATTTTTAAATAAAAAATTTAAGAAACAAATAGAAAATCAACACATATTTCATATCTGTAGCTACCAACAAGTGAACATAATCACAAATTATAGGCCTATTACTTCACATTCATACTTCTGTGAAAAGGGAGGGCGAGAGGACAGATGTATATGGAGAGGACATCTCAATTTTGATCTGGATCATTTTGACACCATGTTGAAGAATCAGTCATCCATTTTCATTCCATCCTAAATCATACATTATAATCTAAATAAGAATTCACTTAATAGACCATCATGAAACCAAGCAAACAAAAAAAAAAAAATCTTACAAAATGAATACAATTTAATTAAATATTTCCTCACTATGGGGGCAGCTTGCTCCTCTTAACAGATAAATTGCTCTTAAAGAAGGATGAAACTGTCATAAATGAACATTGTGAATGCCTCAAAGTGCTGGATGATCTACTTCAAATTTCTTATGTGTTTAATGGGTAGAGGAAGTGGCTGACAGGAGATCTTCAGTTGTTTGATGTAAAGATAGGCAGTGCAATCATATATGTTACTGATATACAGCACTTACAGGGCGATTTGAACAGGCTGAAAGTGTGAGCAAAGGATAATGGTTTTCAATTCAATGTTAGTAAAAATGTAAAATTATGCACTTTGGCATAATGCAATATCCTACAGCATATTTTACTGATGGGATTATACGTGAAGTAGCTGATGAGGTTGGAAATCTTAGAGTTATGGTTGACAGAGGGTTGAAGTTTAAAATTACAAATACAACTCAAGAGGATATCTGCAATGTTGAAACAAACATTGACATATAAGGATACAGGTCATTTTGCCTCTTTACAAGGCTTTGATATGACTGCACTTGGGGCTACTGTGTTCTTCTTTGGCCACCTGGATAAAGAAGCCGCAAAAAGATGCAAAGAAGAGTTAAAAAGGTGATATCAAGATTGCAGAATGTAGATTGCGAGGATAGATTGAGACACTGGTAGATAGAAGAAGAAAGAAGAGTGATATGACAGAGGTCTATAAATTTTGAGAAGACATTATAGGATATCAGTTAACAATTTTCATTATATGGAAGTATGCGCAGTTAGCCTAGTGGCTTTGCGCTTCACAACCATATGCCTGGGGAAGGAGTGTCCTAGGTTCGATTCCCGTCAATGACGTGAGGAGCTTAAGGATCTTCCTCAGCCATAGCCAAGTTAGCCGGTCTTGGGTGTGGACAGCAGGGTTTTTTCTGCCAGTTTATCTGGTGTTTTTCATCCCACAAGCAGGCAAACCGGTCTGAGGACACATGGATTACAGTCAGGAATACTGACCCAGCCATAGGTCTGATTCGTCAGCCTATGCCGGTTCCAGAGCCCGGATAAAATGGGGGGGGGGGGGGACTAGATGGTACAGTGAACTCCCGTAAAAAGGGAGAACGCAGTATCATCACACGAAATTATTATTATTATTATTATTATATGGAAGGTGGGGAGAACTAGATTTTTCTCTCACAGAACTGTGAATGAGTGAAACAGTTTGCCTGGTGAAGTATTTGGATATTTTATTCCTATTGTAGTAAAAGAAAAGAAATATAAGGAATAAAAAAAAAAAGAGATGCGGTGAGAGCAAAAATCAAATCACTGACTTGAGCAATATACCTTCACTACATCTCTTTTACATATTTTTCAGCATGTGGAAAAAGCAAATAAAAATTGTCAGGGAAAGCACGAAGAATGGCAATGGGAACTGCCCACTTTATCAATAATTTCTTCAATTTTAACACCATTTAGTTCTGAGTAGGATAAAAACAAGGATGTATAAAGAAAAGAAAATCCATAAGAGTTTTAAGAAAAATCAATGTTGATCAGCTGAACTGCAGACTAAAAAGCATGTTTTAGGAGAAAAATGTTGGTAACTGTAAAAGCGTATAATGAGGTTGTTTGCGAAATAGAAAAACAAGAACTCTGTGGTTAAAGAATTAGAACTGGATAAAAAGAAGAAAGCATACAGAAAATTCCTACTTAGTAAATCAGCAGCCCTTAAAATCCTAATATTTTTGATCTAAGTCTACATAAACATAGCCTTCTTTTGACAACCTCGTATCATGGATTCTCAAAGAATCAGAGGTTACATGTGTATATGGCACTCTAAACAGAAACCAGAGCTTTATCTTACATGACCTTTGAAAGTTATCTATTCTTATAGCACATTATGAAATAGTGAGAGACCAACACATTATTATTAGATTCTTATAGCCTAAAACATTTTATGTATTATGTGCAATGAAGTTTACATACAATTTGTATTTTTATAAGTTTATACTATGTATTTTTTTCATAGTTTATATGTTTTCTTCACTTACATGAATTACCTGAATTAAATAAAAATATACCTTTGTTGTAACGCAGCATTTTTGGGGTACATAACGCAGATGTTAGGTTACCCACTTCAGTAAGAATATTAAACAGATATAAGTTGAACAAACAGTATTTTAAAAAAAAGGTGATGAATACAATGATCTAAGTATTTTGGTTATCAGTGAACTGAAGTTCAGGAATCAGACTGGTTGGCCGAGAGGATGTGATACTTGCTTTCCAACCAACAGAATGTGGTTTTGAACCCCACCATATCATGAATGTTTATGATTATCATACTAATCCAAAAGGTATCTGTAAGCCTTCTACCAGTAGAGGCTTCACTCCCAAAATCCTATAAAAGGTATGAGAATGACCATACAGTATCCAATAAGATATATCAAACGTGAAAAAAACTAATCGTACTGGTAAGACAGTTAGTAAAGCTCAGCAGATTGTGGGATTAATTAAAAGCTTCAGTTGTAGGATTAAGGAAGTAATGATACCATTATAGAAATCTTTAGTAGGACAATGGATTATAGCTTATTTTTATTCACTGAAATTTCTAATGGTTGTCAAGAAAATTGAGGGTATTCAAAGAAGATTGACTTAGTGTGCAGAAGAATTGTATCATACTTATGACAATCCATTGCTTGTTGAAAATCTGATAAATTTATCTAATATGAGCTGAAGAGGATGACCCACAACACTCACTAAACATGACCGTAGGGTGCAATGAAGGCCATGTGAAAACTACCATTCATCAGTTATGATGAATTCTTTTGTCATTTACTCCATATCAGCTCTCCCAGCCAATATTACACAACTCAGACACAAGCAAGGACCAAGCCAGCATTTTAGACTGGAGCATGAATCTACACAAAAACATTGAGAAATGAGGCTCACAACATGGTTTTCCACAATATGCAAGTCCCACATTACTCAAAATAACATGCAGCATCATCTTCAGGTGGTGCAAAGAGCATGTATAGTGGGATGTGGAAGCTCAGAAAGATGTATTATGGAGCTATGAATCACTACACCCTCTACTGAGCAGATGGATGGTGTGGCAGATGCCTGGTGAACATCTCTTACCACAGGGTATAACCCCAACTATGAAATTTGGAGGTGACAGTGTGATGGTATGGTCCTGTTTTATCTGGTTTGGCCTTGAACCTCTGTGATGCCATAAACAATGAACTCCGAGAGGTATCTGAACATTCTAGACTACAATGGTTCCTACTTTGTGGCATTTCTACAGAAATGACCACTATCTCTTTCGGCAAGACAATGCGCTGTGTCATAAGGCTGTTGCTGTAACTGTATGGTTTGTGGACACAAACCTCACCACACTTAACTGGTTTCCACAGAACCATGATCTCAACCCTACTGAACCACTGTGGAATGAACTGGAGTGTCAGGTGAGGTCAAGGGATGTCCACTCCAAAATAGTCAATTACCTCATACAGGAAGAATGGTCCAAATTCCCCATTGATCACCATGGTATGCTCGTGGAAAGTATGCCAAGTAGGATCGCTGCAGTCGCTGCAGCAAAAGGAGGTCCTGCAACTTATTAAGGTGGGCACCATGGCTGTTTGTTCCTCACACTATGGTGTCTATTGACTTCTTTCCAAGCAATAGATATAGATACATAGCAGGAGTTTGTTACATTTGGCTGAATCAGGCTCTAACACAGAGCAAAGTAAAAAATTAGTGAAGATGACAGTTAGAACAAATATATGAAGTTCATTTTTTTTACTGTTCAGACAGCAAGTATGTGAATGCTGAAAATAGCCTATGTCAATTGATTATGGAGATGACAAATTTATATACCTTTTTAAGAGAGAACTGGATAAATGTTATGGCTGGAAGATAGGTTAATTATAATTTAAATATAATGAATATCTAATCTGGCGAGTTGGTTTTGGTATGTGTCAGTGTATAAATATGCATGAAAAAATAAAATATTGATAACAATAAATAAACAAATAAAAACTTAGAAAATGAGTCAGCAGGAGAAGATAGCTGGGTGAATCTGCACAAGCCATCCTATATGTTGGTGGTGAAATTCATGGTATGTGTATTAGTTTAGCTGCAGTGACTATATGGTTTACCAGCTGTTCACTCCCACCACCTCTCCAAGGTCTCATATTTTCCACTCGCAAACACAGAACAGACCTTGAATACATTCTGGTTTCAGTTACATTTTATCAATTTGATCAACCTTCCATCAGGAGATTTTCTGTCTAGGGTGGCAAGTAGCATGCAATCCACAAAATATCCAAATTCATATCCTGGTATAAATATTTTGTGGATTGTATACCGCTTCTCACTCAAGACAGAAAATCTCCTGGTGAAAGGTTGATAAAATTTATGGACGACTTCTAACCACCCAGCAAAACTAATTGTCTAGTTGCAACACAAATTACCTAGTAATTTGCAACACAGTACGATTACAACATGGTATTTGAATGAGTATTTAGACATGTTGATTATATTTGTTTGATCAAGTTACAAAGAATAAGCTGTGGAGAGAATATAAATAAGTGATCAGCCTGCCATGAGCAGTACAAGGCGCAGGTAAGAAGGATGACCTGTATGGTAAAGAAGGCCAAAACTAATTATGAAAGCTGGCTGATGAGGCCAAAAGAAATCTTAGAGTTTTTTCATTATGTGACAAGTAAAAGGAGAAATTACTCTTTTTTTTTTTTTTTTTTAATGTTGAGCCCATACACAAAAGGTTGGTTGATCAACCTATAGTATATCAGTACCACATACAGGTAGGACGTATATGACTATGGAAGGATGTCTTTAAGAAGTGATTCATAGTAAAGAATTTATGGTGACATGTGTTAGAATAATAACTTTACTTCATCATCAGGAAAAATACATATGTATAAGATACAAGCTACATGATACACAAAAGTAAAATGAATCTAAATGCTTGTTAATCTTTTAACCTAGCCTGACTCTTTTGGAGAAAAAAAAACGAAGCCCAGAAGAAAATCTCGTATTGAGATTTTCTTCTGGGCTTGTTCTGGTTGTTATGGGTCCTCCACATTCTTGGAATGATTAGTCCGTCATTTTTGTTCAGGTTTGGATAATGTTTTACATTTCACAAGCTTCTTTGAATTTTCTCTCAAACCAGTTTTGGTGCGGTGTAGGGACTTAGTGCCTTTCCAGTCGATTCTGTGGCATGTTTGGAGCGCCTGGTCTGATAGGACCATGCACTCCAAACATTAATTTCTAATAAACTATTACATCAAAGCAATAGATTTAAATGACAAATAAAAATGTAAAATTAAAACAAAAATTATGCTACTATATCACCTGTGAAATAATTTTTCTTTTTTAAGCGAATGCAGTGGGATGTGACTTTTCATTTTATAAAGTACACAATCTTTTATAACTGAAGTACATATCTGTGGCATAATATATATTAAAGAAAATATGCAACAGAGAATTTTCTGAATTATAAAATCTTTATAAAACAAATTTAGAAATAGATTACAAGAACTGAAATTGTTCAGCTTTAATTTTTAAATAAAAAAAATTGAGCTGAAAAAATTCTTTATTACAGAAATGATTTTCAAAAAAAAAAAAAAAAAAAAGTTTTGATTCTGCCACCTCTATTCTTTTTCTTTAACAAAAAAAAAAAAGTTTTAAAGGGCTTATTTTAAAGAGTGAGAGAAATTCACCCCCCCCCCCAAAAAATCAGCTAATGCCTTTTATTCCCTTATAGGGAGTAGACAAGGTCTTTTAACCCTATCTAGCTTTTGGAGACTGAGTGGGCAGTTCCATCTCCACCAGTAGCCAATCAGATATAGCTGGCTCAAGACTATCATTAACTGTAAGTAGCAACCGATGAAGAGACTGGCAAGCAAGTGGTGCCATCTCTTGGTACCTAACCATAACAGGATATGTTATTATCTGAAATAGTGTGGGTCCTGCGGTTAATTTTCTTGAATTTACTGGATGAAAAAACCCAAATTTCTGGAGAAAAAAACCGACTTACTAGGGCCAGAGATCAACTAACTTGGGAACAGGTCGAAGAAAGGCTTAGAAAAAGTTCCTTCAGTCGCAACTAGACTTGAACCTAAGTCTATTTTATATCAATTTACCTTAAGCAATTATTCTATATGGCAACTGCATCTGTACAAATACCTATCACAGTAGGTAAAATTTTGATGTGGCTCTCAAGATTGAAAAAAAGCAAATTACTTAGAACTAATTTCATTTTTTTTAACTTTTAAAAATGCATCGAGTATTTATTTAAAATAAAACATACCTGTTGGATTTCCAGGATTGATGACAACAATTGCTCTAGGTTCACAGTGGGATTTTGCTTCTGTGAGAGCTCGGCTAAGTTCCTTCATATCAAGAGCCCATTCCTTTTCTTCATTTAAGTAATATCCAATCTAACAATAATATACTCCATATTTATCATTAATATTTTAATAAATTTCAGCAATGTTTAAATCAGAAAGTACCCATATCAATGTGTTATTTAAATTTCTTTCACTCAAGTCCATTACTTTGAAATTGCATAAAACAGAAATAGCCCTACTTTCATTGTGACTGCTTGCTTGCTTCAGTTGCTTAATACCCAGAGCCCATTCCTTTAATTTAGGTAATATCTACTCTAAGATACACAAATCCATCATCTGCCTAAGGCAGACTGAGACTACCATACACAACAGCTCTTTGAGAGTCCAATATATATGCATTCAAGTTATTTAAATTTTTGTAGAATTCAGTTCACTCATGTTCTTGATGTTTTGTATCTATTTCCTTCTTCCTATCCCAATGACTTTAACAGGCCTTTAAGGCCCACAACCTTCCAAGCACGCTTGGATTTCATAACCGAAGTACAAGGATAGGATGGTCACCCCTATGCTTCTAAGTATTCCTGGCTGTATCCCTATGTGTTCATGGGGCGTTTGCCTGCTTGTGGGATGAAAAACTCCAGATAAACTGGCGGAAAAAACCCTGCTGTCCATGCCCAAGACCAGCTAACTTGGCTATGGCTGAGGCCTTTAGCTCTTCGCATCTCCGACAGGAATCGAATCTAGGACATTCCTTCCCCAGGTTGTGAAGCACAAAGTCACTAGGCTAACTGTATGGAATATTTCCTTCTTGGTGTTCCTAAAAATATCTTTCTTTCTAGTCTTATGTTTTGGATAATTTTATGAAATCATTCAGTAAGCATTCTGTATACAAGCCCACACTACTGTAACTTTTTTTTTGATTCTTGCTATTATTAGGATATGGTTGTCCTTCTCTGATTAGTTTTTCAATTTTAGGGCATGCTATTTTATTTTCCTCAAACACTTATTTTAAAAGCTTGTCAATTTTTGTTCTTTATTTTCTCTGATAACCTAAGTCTCTATGACATAAAGATGTATGGAGTGTACCACTGAGATATACTATATTTTAAGTTCTTTGAAGACTTGCAAGTTTAGTCACAGAAGACATCTGAGATTTATTCTCTGTTTAAGATGTCTGCAATTTAATTTAATTTTTAAACCTGTTACAGTTTATTTCCTTCAAAGTTTAACCTTCAGTTAAAACAATGGCAATATACAGAAAAGATATTATCTGCACTACAATGTGTAGTTCTTGGTTTGAGGCAGGTTTTCAATGACATACACTGCTTATTGACTTAGAAAGAAGTCAATGGACACAACAGTGTGAGGAACAAACAGCCATGGTGCCCATCTTAATAAGACGTAGGAACTCCTTATATTTTCCACAAGCATACCATAGCAATTAATGGGAATTTTGAACCATTCTTCCTGTAAGCATGTAATAAGGTAATGGACTATTTTGGGGTGGACATTCCTTGACCTCACCCGATGTTCCAGTTCATTCCAGAGTAGCTCAGTAGGGTTGAGATTCATGTCCACAAACAACACAGTTACAGCAACAATTATGACATGATGCATTGTCTTGCTGAAAGAAATAGTGATCAGTTCTGTAGAAACGCCACAAAGTAGGAAGGATTGCATTGTTCAGAATGTTCAGATACCTCAGAGATCAATGTTTGTGACACCACAAACAGAGGTCTGAGGCCAAATCAAGAAAAACAGGACCATGCTATTACACCGCCACCTCTGAGGCCTGAGGCCAAATCAGGAAAAACAGGACCATGCTATTACACCGCCACCTCTGAATTTCATAGTTCTGAATCTCAGACCTCTGTTTGTGATCAATGTTTGTGACACCACAAACAGAGGACTGAGGCCAAATCAGGAAAAACGGGACCATGCTATTACACCGCCACCTCTGAATTTCATAGTTTGGATTAAGCACCCTGGTTGGAGACATTCACCAGGCATTCATCACACCCATCCATCTGCTGGCAGAGGATCTAGTGTGATTTGACTCTCCATAACACGGCTCTCCAAACTTCCACATCCCGCTGTACATGCACTTTGTATCACTGAAGACGATGCTGCATGTTGGTTTGGGTAATTTAGCATTTGCATATTGCAGCCTTACCATGGAAACACATTTAGTTCTGAATGTTTTTGAGCAGATTTGTGTTCCAGTCGATGCATGGAACTCTGCATTCACCACGTCGGCCGAGGAATGGTGACATCTTATAGTTATGTCTGGTGAGTGTGGTGGGTTGTTCACTGCAGGTAACATTTGCAGATGACTCCCTGCACTTCCATTCTGGGTATGATATCACTGATTATTGATCTGGGATGGCCCAATTTGTCAACAATGTTTCAAACACATAGACCTACAATATGGAATCCTATCACAATGCCTCTTTCAAACTCCATCAGCCTCCTTCTTGCTGCCATTTCACCCAGACACAGTTGCACTCACTTGGGAGTATCGTATTCCTCCAATTTATACAGGCTAGAAATTTGTTGCATGGCGTGATGAACCTTGCGCATGGGGTGTCCATTGACTTCTTTCTATGCAGTGTACTTTAAGTTTTTCTTATTGCCTGTAAATAATATCAAATCATTTCAGTAATTCATATGATGAAATTTTTGTTCACACACACACACACATATAGAAAGTATTTTACCTTGGGTATAATAAATGTTAAAGATACCAAGCTATTTTAAACCTGGTTTTACTCCATTTCCCAAGTAAGCAAACAGACAAGTCAGTCAAGTTTGCGCTTGCAAGTATTGCACTGCAGTATATACAGGGTGTTCGGGATAAATTTGACAGTTTCGTAAGGAAAAAGAAAATCTTCTTTGTATCTATTAAATTTAATGAATTGACAAAAAAACATTACAGGCAGAGTTAATTACAATACTATCAACAAGATTTACTCAAAATAACCACCATTAGCATCGATCACAGCTTCAATTCTGCTTCGGAACCTCGAACAAGCTGATGCTACAGTCTCCCTGGGAAGGGCCGCAAAAACTGTTTTAATTTTATCCATTAACTGGGATTTTGTATTACTGGAAGTGCGATTGGTGTCTTTTTCAACTGCGCCCCATACAAAATAATCCATGGGGTTAAGGTCTGGGGAGTTTGGAGGCCAAACATTTGGACTGGTGAAGTCGTAGAAATTTTCAGACAACCATTTTTGACTTTTCCCAGAGGTGTGGCAAGGGGCCGAATCCTGCTGCCATACATACGGCCTACCATTGGCTACCCTTGTTATCCAGGGCTTGACTACAGTTAGCAACTCCACGAACAAAGCCCGAATTCCAATGCCACGGTTCTTCAACACCTGTTCCTGCAGATTTGCGAGGAATTCTGCTGTACGAACGCAATCAGATCGTCTGCTAGGGATCTTTCTTCTTGCTACATCCTCGTAGTCACCATTGCAAGTCTCTAGTTCATGCCTGATTGTTTTTACTGTATTCAGGGAGCATTGGGCAGCAGTCGTAATATCCTTATTTTGATGGCGGGCACGAATCATCATGATACAAGTTATTCTCTTCCATGATTCAGGTGGGTTACAGCTATCCATCCTTTCTGACATCTTGTATATGAATGAAGAAGGGTCCAAACTTTTAAATGAAGAGAAGTGTGTGTTAATACATGTAACTTACGGAAAAATATAATTAATTATAAATATGTCAAATTTATCCCGAACACCCTGTATATATATATATACTGTCCTACCAGGCCATGTCCTGCTTTCAATAAACACAAATAACGAAAACCGCCAACATGAAGTAAATTGGACAACAACTTCAAACCTGCACATTTGCCATGATGAGGTAGAACGCCGCATTGTCGAGTCAAAAGAAATTACCTTGGACCCTCTTCATATGAACAATAATCTCAGCTATAATTTGCCTGACTCTTTCAGCTCTACTATCAGATACTGGCGATCTCGTGGATCCACACACGCACAGGTGTACAACAACAGAACTTTAACACGGACTATAGCTCAAGTTCATAACTGTAATTTACAGTCGAATTTATAGCTTTAGAGTGTCTCAATGTTTTTTTCAGTTTCTTTTAATAGCTTACTATGCTCTTAACACCTGATGAAGTCGATCCCGATGAAACATGTTGCGTATCCAATAAATCTCAATTTGTTATAATTCTTGGATTTTTAGTCAGTTTATATAAAAAATTACCATATCCCAACTCCGAGTTAATATTAGTAGTCACTATATATATATATATATATATATATATATGCCTACAGTTCATAGAACTGGGTCTGGCAGATTGCCCTGAATAGTCATTTCATGCTGAAGGAGAGAAAGAAATAAAGGATGCACGAATTGGTCACCAACACGTGAAATCACGTGCTTTATATGTAAAATTTTCCAAATATTATACAAGCAAAAATAGTTACTTTAAAAAAGAAAAAATTAATTTTCTGATGTGTAATAAGAAACAACTTATCACACAAGATGGATTGATTATCCTATTATCAGAATGGATTCTCCTTCTGATATGCACAGAAGTGTCGAGGAGTCTCACATTTGTGGGCGTATTAGATTCATCCCAGAATACAGTACCATGTATTCTGGGATGAATCTAACTAGTTCGACTAGACTTAGTTTAAACAAATATGAGATGGACAGCTCTGCATAAAACTTTCCTCAACTGCTCCAAACTTTGTTGCAGTAGTAATATTTTCTTCCCCCTTTATTTTAAATCAAACAGTTCATTGATGAGCCAAATGCTTAAAGTTTAAAAGCAGCAATAAACATTTCCCCCCTTCCCCACACAATTATTCCAGATAAATGTAATAGAGTATAGCCTGCATCTATTGTGGATTAGCATTCCTAAATCCCATTTTGCCTTCTCCTAAATGCTGCTCATAAGATACTTTAATTCTGCTTAGTGTGGCTAAACACATAATCCTTATGTGTGGCTAAACATTTGTCTTTAGTTTGCACACTGAATACAGCCTTTTTTATACATAAAAATTATTCTTCCCAATTTCTTGTCATTAGGAATGTCTCCAGAACTTATAACTTGGTTTGATCTTTCTCTAAATGGAGAGATTTCTTTTGTTCCATCTGACTGCAGCATTTTTAATTTATACTTTATAATTAATATTTTTGGGGTCTTTTCATTTTTATCAAACTTTTTTTTTTTTTCAGTTGTTGGAAGTTTTTCCACTTGGTTATACTATAAATTAAAAACACCAAGAAATGATATACTTGGTTTAATCCTTTATCCAAGTGTAAGAAACAAAGTTTTTGCCTGAAGTATTATCAGGACTGGGGCAACTCGTATATAGAAGCTAATGACTTCACATCAGCTGTCTTATTATCCCATAGTGCAAAGCGCATATCCTTTTGGTTATGTATAACGTAATGCATTATGGGAAATCACTACCCAGACCGGTTTCGACATTTATTGAGGTCTCATCAGTGGGAGCCAGACCCAGAGGTGACATTAAGGTTGAATTAATGCCGAAGTCATTTCTTATATGAGTAACCAAAAAACGTCGCACCTTATTATTAAAATACTCTGGATTAGAGATAGTTGTTGGAAATTTTTCCACTTGGTTATACTATAAAGTAAAGATACCAAGAAATTATATACTTGGTTTAATCCTTTATCCAAGTGTAAGCAAACAAAGTTTGCACCTGAAGTATTTTCAGGACTGGGGCAACTCATATAAATATATAGAAGCTGATGATTTCATATCACTTAGTATTCCATAATGCAAAGTGCATATTCTTACAGGTATGTTGTTGTGTCCCAATTTACGATTTCTACTCTAATCTTACAAATTCCTTTTATCTATATTCTTCTAACTTCCATGCCCGAGATTTTACCAAAACTTATACCAATATCTAAGTTATTGCTCCCCGTAGTACCCCTAATATTTGTATTTATACTGCACCTTTTGGGATATTTAGTTTAGGATATTTCATACATAAACAAGGAGAAAGAACTCAAATATATCTGAAAGTGTAATAACTATTGCAGTCGTGACACTTAACTCGATTCTCAACTTAAATTTTCCGCGTGACTAAGTACAATATTTTCAAGTAGTTATCAACTGCACCATTTATGTTGTCATAAATGGGGAGAAAGTCAATCTCGAATATATCTCTTAGTATTTAAATTTTATTGCAGTCGTGACTCTTAATCTCTTTCCTCAACATTAAGTTTCCCGCGTGATTAGGTACGATGATTTTAAGCGGTGCATTGGATTAGCAACATTAGACAACTCTTTTATCACTGAACAAAAGGTTTATTAAGTTTCTAAACATGGTACAATTCAAATACTAAACTAAAATACTTATAGACTAACATTAAATTATTATAAGCAATATGGCTATTTGTGATAATGCTGCCATACACATTAATTCATAAATTCACCTGATGTGAACAAATTAGATCAATTCACACTATCTGATTATTCATACTGAAGTAGATTAACAAATCATTCACTGCTAATACATACCTATGACATTTCAATTATTTTATACATTACATTAGGCATTCAATTCTTAGGATACGTAATTATTTAATTCACACTATTCCGTTATACCATTATTTGCACTAACACACAATTATGTCATTTAAATATCTTGTGCAATATAAGACATGCAAAAATACCTTAGGACTCTTAATCATTCACAAATCTTTAACACTAGTCAATCTACACATAACACATTCTATCATATACTAAAGTCCAAGTATAACTTCAACAGTTCTATATTGGAATTACGATACTTTTCACAGACAAATTTCTAGCTAACATAGGTTATGATTTACCAGTACCTTTCTTGAGCTTTTTGTATGGGCCTTTATTCTTTTCCAAACGAACCTCTGGTATAACTTCTCGTAATTCTGGAATACTTTAACACACATATATTTGCTCTACTATTAGCAATGAGGACATCGATCTCTTTACAGCTTTCTGCTTTGCGTAGTTGTCACTAACGTCGAAACGAAGAAGATCCCTCCTTTTCTAGGACTTTATGGCAATTTTTCCTTTGCTTCCTACTCGGGAAAACGGGAATCGAAATCCCACTCACTTTCGTTTCCGTGTTGTGACAAGGAGATATCACCCCTGTCGCCATTCAGGAAAACCCCGTGAACTCCACCGGAACCAAAACCAAACTCCAAGGCCAAAAGCGACTATCCCAAAAGAAAAGTAAGTGTTCCCCAGGGGGTTACCAACCCTTTTATAGCTGCTCCCCTAACGGCACCGTTTCTTACTTCCTTTCTCCTCCTTCTACTTGTTTTTTAATCATCGACCAATTAGGGTGGCGTTTTCTCGCCAAACGTCATTTGATCGGCAAGCCTGTTCTCAATGTTTCAATCCGGGGATCGGCCCTAAGCGATAGCTTTTCTTGTGCTAGCCTGACTTAATCCCCTTTCAAACTTTTTCTATGAATTCTACTTAATAACTTAATCTCTCACATAACGTATTTTATGACTCGCCCCTTTCTACTTATTTACTTAACTCTCTCATTTTTAATCGTATTACAATATTAATCTATACTTTCCTTTGTTAGCTACTTATTTAGTTAGAATTCCTTATTTTAAGTCATATTACAATATTAATACATTCCTTCCTTTATCAGCTACTTTAACAACAACCCTTACGTTTTATACATATTACTGGATACAAGAAATTTTCCATTAAATAATTCATTTTTTTATGCAGGGGTTTTAATTTATGATATTTATTCTTCATGTTACACCATGATGGCTGAGAATACTATATTCCTAAGATATCAGGTGTAACAATGTATGATGCTGTGCATTACGAGAAGGGTCACTACCGACACCAGTTTGACAAGGTATGACACCTTTTGGCTACTCGTATAAGAAATTATGACTTCGACATTGCTTCAGCCTTATTATTACCTGTGGGTCTGGCTCCCACTGATGAGACCTCAATAAATGTCGAAACCGGTCTGGGTAGTGACTTCCCATAATGCATTGCACTATACATAACCATAAGGATATGTGCTTTGCATTATGGCATACTAAGGCAAGTGACGTGAAGTCATCAGCTTCTATATATGAGTTGCCCCAGTCCTGAAAATACTTCAGGATAAAGGATTAAACCAAGTATCCAATTTCTTGGTATCTTTAATTTTTTTTTTTTTTTTTTCAGTGTCAGCTTTTGAAAAACAATTAAAATTTCTTAAATTGAGCCAACTGATTTTGCTTTTCTATGTTTAGATGCGATTTTATTTTTAACTAGTGGTTTTCTAGTAATTCAGATGTGCAATGAATAGCAAGTTTTTCTTTTATCTTCCTCTTTTGATGCCACAAGTCTATTTATTTCAGAAGTAAGCCAATTGGATTCTCCTCTCCTGTAATGTTTGTTTTTACTACATTTTTCCCTCTTTCCCAAAATTATTCTGTTTTTCAAGGATTAAGTTTTATACTGATATTTTCTTGAAATGCATTTGGTGTATCAGTCTTAATATCATATTCTTATCCACCCATTCCCGAATTCTCTTTTTTGACCAACATTTCATGACGTCAAGCTTAGAGGTCTTTTTCTGTTGGTGGTTGTTTTGAATTTAAACTATATTTGCTGACTGAATTTCCTGATCAGAATCCAAATCTATTTTCTTTAAAGGTTTTCCATTTCGAAATTTTTTCTATTTTTTTTTTTTTTTTTTTTTTTAACTAGGATATATAATTAATACAGTTTTTAGTTTTGCCATCAGGTGAGGTCCAGATGTATTTGCGATAGTCTCTTTAAAAATACAGCATTAGAAGTCCCATTCCTATTTTACAAAACTCAAGCACTATCACCCCCTCCCCCAATCCAGTGAACCCAAATTTTTTCATTATCTTGTCTTTAGAGTCTCCCATTACTATCAACATGTCTTTTTTATCAATATTATCAATTTCTACTTGCAGATTTGAGAGAAATCACTCTTATCACATTTGAAAGTAATATAGTGCATAATAGCAGTGCTAGTGTTGTGAGTGAACGTAGCAGTAGATTTGAGCTATGTTAAAAAAACGTGTTTTTAAATAGTGCATGGTGTGGCTTTTTATCGTAAATTGTGCTGCATTTTTTCAGTCTGGATACAAGTGTCCTTCAGTAGTTGATGGAATTTTTGCTTGTTGATATTGTTTTGCCACTACTTCTGCTAAATCCGTAAAGAAGTGCACATTGGCGGCATGAAAAGCTTCAGAATGAAGATCAAGCTATGCCTTGGATTTTTTCCCAGTGGATGCTTTGTAAAAATTGCAACATGTATGCACTGATAAATGTGAAAGATTTTTGGAGTGTTAGGGTAAACGTATGTGAAAGGAAGTGTGGTGATAGATTAAAGTGATTAGAAATGGGAGCAAGAGTCAGGACTGCAGGAGAAGAGCTTAGGCAGGAGTTAGTGAAAGTGAAATGAAACATCTAAAGAAAAGATTGGTTGATGAGAATGAGAAAGTTAGTATTACGAAGAAAGAGTTAAAGGATCATTGTATGGAGACTCAATCATTTGAGATGTGATGCCTAATAAAGTGAACAAAACATGCTTTCCTGGTGGAATAATAAAACAAATAACTGATGAATTGCAGAAAAGGAAAGAGCAAGAATCGAAATTAGTGGTAGCTGTAGGCATAAATGAGTTGGTGGAAAAAAAAAATGTTGATAGAGACTTGAGGAAGTTGTGGCAGGTAAAGAATAATAGTGTTGCCCAGATATTCCCCTTGTGACGAGGGGATTCCTTATATGGGCTTTTTCAGTTGAAGGTGAGTTAGCCGATCTCATACGGTGGTAGCAGGGTTTTTTTTTATCCCAGAAACTCTGGTTTTTCATCCGGTGTACAGACAAATTGGCCTTCAGAACACACTTAATTTACACACAAAGAATACTGTTGTTGTCGATGACAGCCAATAGATGGCATTGGTAGTAGTAGTGGAGAGGATGAGATGGTTTAGTGAAGCAAAGTGCCCTCCCATGATGAGTCTTTGAACTCCCTGGAGGTGTCATGGTGACATGACAAAGGAGAGCAGAGATAATGAATAGTAAGATGTCCGAGTTGTGCGAGGCAAATGGGGTTCAGTTTGTAAATCTATGGAGTGAATTTGAAGGAAAGTTAGAATGGTTTAAAGTTGATGGATTACATTTGAATGGGTTTGGTGTTGAGCATTTAGAAAGGCTATTGTTTTCTGAGAAGGAACAGAATCAAGAAGTTAATGTAGTAAATGATCAGTCTATTTGGGAAGCAGGCTAGCACAGCTAAATGGATGTATGCCAGGAGGAAGATGGATAGGAGGTTGAAGATGTGGATGCAGCAGCATGAGGTGATGGAATGCATAAAGATGAGGATGAGACAGGTACAAATGGAAATCAGTCAGGATTAGAGAAACAGGAGTGGTCAGACCAAAGAGAGAGAGGTGTAGTATAGCAGCTAGAATAGAGAATGTTGGTGTTGGTAGAATGGCCTCAAATACACAGGTATTATCTTTGTACACAAATCTAAGGAGTATTAGAAACAAGAGAGATGAGTTTGTTGCATTGAGTCCCTATGCCCAAAGATAATTGGAATAACTGAAACTTAGTTGTCTGAAGATGATGATGTTGGGAATAGAAATGGAAGGTTGTATAATTTTCCTGGAAGGACAGGAATGTGAAAAGAGGAGGGAGAGTGCTGTTAATGGTTGCAGAGGAATTGTATCCACAAAGTGTGGAAATTGATAGTACAAAAATTTTGAATGTGTGTGGTGTGAAGTAAAAATTAACAGGCTAGTATATCACTATCCATCTGATAGGATGCTGTTATAGGCCAGGGAATGTACAGAATACTGAGTGTGAAATGTTTACACAAATTGGTTGTGAATGTAAAAAAAAAAAAAAAAAAAAAAAAAAAAAAAAAAAAAAAAAAAAGGTCATCCTGATGGGAGACTTTAATTACAGGAATATAGAATGGAAGGAGAAGATAGTATATGGGAACAAGGAGAGTGAGTTTGTTGAATTTCTGAGAGATAAATATATTAAACAGCATGAGACTAGAGTAATTAGAGGTTTTAATGTTTTGGATTTGGTGATAACTTCACAAGATGTAGTTGTTAATGAGGTATTAACAATGCTGCCAGTTGGTGAGTGATCATAAGGTACTCGTTTGCGAAATGTTAACCCCCAACCAACCATGATTTCTGTAGACGTCCACCTAAATCTGGATACGATTCTATAACACCCGTTGAATAACATTGATAAGAAGTGCAATTTGGTCTCTCACTATTTCATCCACCGCAGTCTCATCTGATAAATGAGCTGAGCAGAAAAGATATTGACAGTGCATGGAAATTTATAAGGCAGTATCTGACAAGCAATGTATAACTAGCTACTAAGGGTTAAGTAAGTGAGTGAACAGAATAGGAGTGAAGTGGATGAACAGTGAAATCAAACAAGCTATGTTGGAAAAGAAAATGCTATGGAGAAGGTACAAGGCAGCTGGTGGTGATTGGATCCATTGGATCCATAGTGCATGCCAGGAAGGTGACAAGCATGGCAAAGAAAGAAAAGGTGCAGTATGAGAGAAGATTGGCTGGTCAGAGCAAGGTCAACTCAAGGGAATTTTTCTGCTATATGGAAAGCAAGAGAAAGAATAATTATAGCAGGTTGACACTGGTGGATAGTCATGGCAGCAAAGTGACAGTTGCAAAAGATATAATGGAATTAATGAATGAACAATTTATCAGTGTATATCATGCTGGTGTAAATGATGCCTTGCAATACATAAAAGGAGACAAACATTAGAATTGGAGGTGAAAGAATCAGAGGTGTATCAGATGTTGATTGCATTAGATGATGTTAATAAGGCTGCTGTGGGAATAGATGACATATCACCATGTATTTTTAAGGAATGTGAACAACAGTTAGCTACACCTTTGACCTGGTTGTTCAATGAAAGTCTTGTAGTGTGTGTGTGCAGGGTTCCTAAGGAGTGGAAAGAAAGCAAAATAGTACCTCAAGCATGGCTCTAGGACAGAAGTTTCCAATTAGACTAGTTTGTATAACTGCAATTGTAATCAATGTATTGGAGATTGGTCAGGCATAGAATATAGGATTGGGTTGATGAACATAGCATTCTTTATGATGGTCAGCATGGATTTGTAAAGGGTAGGTCTTGCTTTAGCAATTTACTTGCATTTTATGATAAGGTAACAAGTGTGTTAGATAAGGGAGAATCATATACAGAAATATTCTTGGACTTTGCAAAGGCATTTGATAGATTACCACATAAGTTGGTGGACAAGCTGCATAGTAAGGGAAATGGATTAGCTCTCTGAATGATATCAGCTAGTTGTGAATGATGGAGCAGTGTCTCAAAAAAGGAAGGAAACAATAACATACCCCAAGGTTCTGTTCATGAGCCCCTTCTGTTTAACATATCACATGGACTGACTGGGGATCTTTATTTGTTTGCTGATGATGCAAAGTTAGAGAGAATTATAAGCAGCACTGCTAATGTTAATTCCCTTCAGGAAGATCTGAACAGACTTTTGACTAGGACCAAGGAATGGGGTTGTAGTTTTAATATTAATAAGTGCAAGGTTTTGCATTTTGGAATGCAAAAATATAAAGTAAAAATATATTGACAGTACCATACTGCATGAAGTTGATTAGATTCAAGATTTTGGAGTGATGTATGACAGTAAACTGAAGTTTAGAGAGGCATATTGCAAGTGTTGCAAAGATTGCACATCATAGTGCTGCACTGATAAGAAGTATTCTATCATTTAGGAATAAGGAAGTGGTTGTGCCGTTGCACAAAGCACTGGTCAGACCACACTTGGACTATTGTGTTCAGATTTTGTCACCTGGTTTTTGATGTGATGTGGAAATATTGGAGAGGGTCCAGAGACAAGTGACTAAAACAATATCAGGACTTTGGAATGCTGGCTATGGAGAAAGGTTGAAGAGATGTGGATTGCAGAGTTTGGTGGATATGAGAAAAAGAGGTGATATGATAGAGACATTTAAGTTAGTGAGAGGATTTTATCAGATTAATCCAGATGGGATTATAAAAAGAAGGTGAGAGGAGAAGAACCAGTGGTCATCCCTGGAAGTTATGTAAGAGTATGGTGAAGAGGGATGCGAGTAGTTTTTTTTTACATGGAGAATTGTCAGTGAATGGAACATATTACTAGAATGTGTTGCTGATGCAAGGAGTGTTAAGGATTTTAAGATTCAGTATGATGAATATGTTGTTTTTTTTTATTACAATTGCTATTTCTTCTCTATTTACTCAATCTTTTCTTTCTGAGTAAAATATTCTTACATTTTGAACGTTAATATCTTTCTCATCAGTACAATAAATCTTCAACATGCTTACTATATACCATATAAATTTTTAAATTCTACTTCTAACATTAAAACTGTTGATATATTTGTAATGTTAAATAAGGCTGAATGCACAA
Organism: Typopeltis vanoorti; assembly: GCF_054136105.1. Lineage (NCBI taxonomy): Eukaryota > Metazoa > Arthropoda > Arachnida > Uropygi > Thelyphonidae > Typopeltis > Typopeltis vanoorti. The sequence goes on from NC_143557.1 coordinate 78,336,834, forward strand.
ACAGCATTAAGTTTACATTAGCAATAGTTGGTAAGAACTATTTGATAATTCTTACTTAAGACACAAAGCCATATTTCATTATTACAGAATATCTTAGAGGCATGCATTAACTCATGTCAATTTACTAAATTCTCAATTTTGAATAATAAATACAATGCAGAAAAAAATTAAGAGGAAATAAAATATTATGGCTCAGGCCAAAAATCAATTAGTAAATTTCAGACGTTTAAATTATTATGTACCCTTACTGATGCCTTATTTCAATTTCATTCAATCATATTCACCGTCAAATAGCATGCAATAGTAAACATACCTCATAGTCTTTCTTAATCTCTTTCATGGTCTTTCAATTCTTCTTTTTCCACTTATTTTATATCTGTATAATATTTTTGGTATTCTGCTGTTGTCCATTCGATTTAAATGTTTTATCCATTTTTTGTTTATACTGTCTTATGTAGTAATTAACTGGTTTTATCTTCAGGGATTGTAAAATTTCTTCATTTGTTTTATGGTCCCACTTGGTATATCCAGCTGTTTTTCTGAGAAATTTCATTTCTGCTGTTTGAATTCATTTTTCATCTTTCCTTCTTGTGGTCCATGTTTCACTTCCATATAGTAAAGTTGGTTTTGACAAGACTTTATATAGTCTGATTCTAGTGTGATTTTGTACTAGGGATGGCTTAATATATTATTTATTATGCCATTTACTTGACAAAGTTTTTGATATTTTAGTGTCTGTCTTTTTCTTCTTCGTATGATATCACATTCCAAGTATTTGAAAGTAGTTACTTGTTCTAATATTTTATTATCTATCACTATTTTACTTCTTATTGGGTTTTTTTCCTTTGAATGCCATTATTTTTGTTTTTTCTTTAGATATTATATTATATTGTTTTGAGATGACATTTAATGATTTTAATGATCTTTGTAAATTATCTTCTGATGTAGCTCATCCTATTTGATCAACTGCAAATAGTGGGGTTATTTGTATGCCAAATGAGTTATACTATTTCCAGATTGTTATAATTTTTTATATATATATATATATATATATATATATATTGAAAAGCAGAGGTGAGAGGAGGATGCACCCTTGTCATACTCCTCTTGATATATCTTTCCATTCTGAGATGAGTTCTAATTTAACTGCTATTTTATTTCCTGTATGTATATTTCTTGAATGGATTGTAAAAGTTGGTTTGGTATATTTAAATCGATTATTATTTTAAACAATTTTTGTCTATTAATTTTGTCAAAGGATTTTTCATAATCAACAAAGGCCACGTGTGTTTCTTTTTGAAATTCTCTTCTCTTTTCTATTAATAATTTAAGAGTAAAAATTGGATCTATGCAGGACCATTTTGTTCTTCTGGTAGTTTGTCATCCACAATACAACCTCATAGTTCTTTAAACAATACATTTGACACTGATTAATGAGTTAACATGATAAATTATCTGCATGATTAACATGATAAATTATCGGCTGCTCCACTGACTACACATAATGGAAAACAGTCTGCAATGAGTAATTTTCATGGGGTAAAGGAATAGCAAGCTCAGAAATTAAGTGAATACCTGCTTAATACAATATTTTGGCAGAGCAAAACAAACATATGTGGAATATACATGAACTGGAATGAATCCTAGGGACCAAAGATATTTCTGATATTTTAATTTTTCATAAAATGAAAACTTCCATCTACTGGTATCCTATATGATTCTTTCAGAAGTTTGAAGGTCCATCACATCACCTTTCTTTCTTATGCAACAAATTCTCAATGTGTCCTCATAATCTTCATTCCTCAGTCCCGATATCTTCTTTAGCACTCTCATATGCAGCCTCTCCATGTCACCTCGGAAACCAGATATTGAAAAGGCTTTGCGGAACAAAAGGCCAATAATGGAATATACAGCACCTATCTGGTCACCTTTGGCTTCATTGGTAAAGGAAAAATTAGACAAAGTACAAGCAAAAGTGTCCAAGATTATCATTGGTGCCGTCTCATCCACTAACAATATCAGAGCCCAACAGGAATGTGGGCTTGACCTGCTGAAGGACAGATGGAAATTTGCCACCAATAAATTCATTAATAATATCAGAAGCTGCCAAAGCAATCATATCTCCCTAAAAACTCATGAACATTGTAATCAAAAATACAGACTTCACAGATCATCAACTTTACAATACAATATGATGACACTATCAGAAAAGAAATAGGTCTTGATCATCTAAATGCCCACATAAGTAAAGAACCTCTATTTCCCAGTCCTTTACCTTCAAATACTTCCATAAATCTAAACCTTACCAAATCCTGTACAAAAAAAAAAAGGCCTAAATACTATAACTGTCTTTCATCCTCCAATATGATTAATGGAGGCGATGGTTTCGGGAGTAGAAGCTCTCCTTCTACTCCCAAAAGGTGAAAAACTTTCAATAAAATTTGGATCTGGGAGAACTGCTTCCAATTTTACCAGCGAATTCTAAGCGATAAATAAAGCACTCGAAACTTACTTAAAATTAACATCATCTCAACAATCTAAACTAATTCCACTAAAATCAGGGACACACCATAATACTGATTACTCCCCTAATACTGAACTGACACCCACTCACATTTTTATCTGTCCAGCAATTACAGTAGCCTTGCAAGCAATAGACCCTAATCCTGAACAACAGCTCTATACAAACAAAATCATCGACCTAGCCAAAGCAGTTCGAGGAGCACATGGAAATATCTAAGACTCTTCAAAGGACAAGACAACAACCAGATCTGTGCACAATACTCCAAGTGATCCATATCAAGGCATTCTAAAGAGGCAAAATCATTTCCTTATTCTTACTTATCAAAATTCATTTCAGCATGCATTCTTTGCTATATGACCCTACACACAAACTTCCTATCTACTAAAAATTACAAGATTCCTAGTCTCTCATCAGTTTCTTCTAGTATAATCCCACTAATATAATATGCCATTGGATATCTCATCACGGCAAAATACATAACTTGACTAACATTTAACTGACAGCCATTTTCATATGCTCACAATTTTAGCATATTCAAACTATTCTGCAATGGTTTGAATAGGCTACATGTCAATAGCATTATCAGCAAACAGCTGTATGTTTCTTGTTCAAATCCCTCCCAAAGGTCATTAAAGTAAAGAATGAATAGCAATGAACCAAGTACTGATCTTTGTGGTACAGCACTGGATACCTCACATCTTGCAACCCCCTCCCCCCTGTTTTTTTGACATCTGGCAGCTAGCAGTTTATAATCTGATTCCTGTAACTTATGTAACAGCATTCTATGTTGTATCTTATCAAAAGCTTTAGCAAAGTCCAAAAATATCATGATGTATCCATTCTTTTTACCTAACTTAACATAAAATTCTAAAATGTTATAGAATATGAGCTAGTTACTCAAACATACCTTCCCCTACTAAACCCATGCTGTTTATTGCAAAATATACTCTCTCTGTCAATCCATTTCTGTTCTGTATACATAAAAAAGAAAAAAAAATTCTGTATACAAGCTCTTTTCCCAAATCTTCACCACTCCTCCAGAGATGATAGGTTGATAGACACATTAGTCATTGCAATACCCTTGTGCAATGGAATCATCACATCAATTTTTCCAATTCTGTGGAATCTTTCCTGTGCTAGGACTTAAATTTTATAACCAGGTCAAAGGTGAACACTCTTTTAGCATCCATGTTGATATCCCAACAAACCTAAATTTCAGATTTTACATTTCACCCTATAACTATAATATGCATATTTCTACCTATCTTGCTCTGATTGCATTATTTTATTTAATAAATAATGGAGCCATGAGCACAAAAAGTGGAAGTGCACCTTCCTGTCTGAATATTTATACTGACCAACATGAATGCAAAGTCAGGATTTTTTTTCTAATAAGAGTAGAAAAGCAATATTTGTCAGATTTCAAATGAAGGTGAATGAGATACTACTTCATTTCATAATACACCATGCTTCATGCAATGGTTTCCAAAACCAAGATTATGATTAACTTTGAGTTGAGAGTTTTTGGTGAATCAAACTCTAAAAATAAGTCTAACAGATAAGCTTAGGTCTTAAAGGTCATTCATGACTTATTTTTAACAGTGAATAGGCTTATGTGTTCATCAGACATGTTGTAATAGATTTAACGGTATTGTTATGAACACAGATGGATAAGAAAATAACTATTTATCAGAAGGATAAGAAAATAACTATTTATTAACTTAAAAGCTAATATTTCGCTGGTATTATATCCAGCATCTTCAGAGCACACAACACAAAGTTTGTTACAAATGCAAGATAACAACAATCCGGTGTAACAGTGGGGCTAGTATAAGTAATTTAAGCGTGCAACACAAGACTACAGTCCTAATAGGGCACCATCTAGGTTTAAAAAAAAAAAAAAGTAGTTCAAAGTTTTGAAACAGTAGTCCAAATAATAGTCTTAGAAAGTTTGAAAAAAATAAAATAAAATAAAAGTAATAAATATTAATTTGGTCTTAGGATGACTGTCTCCCAAATCTTTTTTTGGAGTATGTTTTAAGGCTTCTGTTGATTCCAGGAACAACCTGTCTGACTTGTAGAAGCTTCTGTGCATTACTTTTTTTTTTTTTTTTTTTCAATTGATCCTGTGTGTTGGGGTATCTAAAGCATGGTCTTCCAGACCCGACTTGCCATAGCAAAAGTGTAAGATATATTTTTTGGGTTCACTGAGGCAGATGTCCACAGTTCTTCCTGTCTGTCCATAGTGGGCTTGATGGCAAGAACAGGGCACTTCATAGACTCCTGGATGTGATAAAGGAGTGCATTTGTCCTTAGGTGAATGGATGAGAGTTGCTAATTTCACATAAGGTTTAAATACGGTGCACAGCTGGTGTTTGTTAAGCACTCTATATATCTTTTCAGATGTGCCTTTAATGTATGGGATGGTGATAATTTTGTTGTAGTCTTCTGTGGCAGATGGAGTGGATTTCTGGATAGCATTTAGTATGTTATCTATCTTATGGGGATTATAACCATTGGTTAAGAAGGTGTGACATAGGTGAGAAAGTTCAGCAGTGAGAGCAATGTCTTTGGAACAGATTGCTCTAGCTCTATGGGTTAGTGTTTTTAAGATACCATATTGTTGAGAAGGGTGATGGTGTGATTGTTTGTGTAAGTATCTCCCTGTATGTGTGGGTTTTCTATAAACCGAAAATGATAAGGAACCTTCTGGAAGACGTGTGATCAGTGTGTTCAGGAAGGGCAGGCAGTCATTGGCTTCTAGTTCCATTGTAAAGTGGATTTTAGGGTGCTGGCTATTTAGATGCACTAAAAATGTATTCAATGTGTCAGGGCCATGTGGCCAAATAGCAAACACATCATCAACATAGCATAGCCAGAGAATAGGTTTGAGAGTTGATAGCTAGTTTTTCCAGATGTTCTATGTAGAAGATGGCTAAGAGGAGAGAAAGGGGGGGGAACCCATAGCTGTTCCATCTAATTGTTTGAATATTTTCCTTTTCCATGTAAAATAACCTGCCTGTACTATGAATTTAAATAGCTAAAATACATCTGGGGGAAATTGTGAATTTAGTAAGTTAAGTGTTTCAATCAGTGGTACATTAGTGAATAATGAGGTGATATCAAAACTCTCCATTAGGTCTGAACTATTTAAAGTGTGGTTTTCTAAAATACTTTTTAGGTGGGTAGAATTTTTAACAAAAGAGGGAGAATTGTTTGTGGCTAGTAATTTGGCTAAATGTTTAGCTAGTTTATATGTAGGACTGTTTATACTATCTACAATAGGACGCAAAAGTGTACCTTATTTGTGTATTTTAGGAGCACCATATATTCTGGGTGTTTTAATGTGGAGGGGTTTGAGTTTGTTGACTGTTTCTTTTGGCCAGGAAGTGACTTTGTTCAAAAACTTGTACACCTTATTCATTTGTGAGTTGGTGGGATCTCGATCTATGATTTGATATGTAGACTGGTCTTGGAGCAGTGCATGCATTTTGCTTTCATATTCTGTTGTATCCATTACTACAGTGGCGTTTCCTTTGTCTGATTTGTTATTGTAATGTGGTTATTATTTTTTGGAGGCTTAGAATGGATTAGGGTATTGGCCACGTCTAACCTAATATTATTGGCTATAGCTGGAGGCAAGTGGTATATCCCACATTCAACGGAAGCCATTATTTTGGTTTTAGGAACTTCTTTAGGAGAAATGGCAAAATTGTGTCCAAGACTTAATGCACTTGTGGCCTCTTTGGATAAGGTTGTTGATGATAGGTTCACAACGATGCCATCTTGATGAAACTGTGGCCGCTGCGTAACATTGCGTTACGCAGCTGGAGGATTTCAAATTTTTTCTATTGTGTCGGTTTTTAACTTTAGAAAATTCTTTACTGGCTGTCGAGTCGGAGATTCTATCCAAGATATCCCATAGCTCTGGGTTTAAAACGTCAGATAATATATCACGTAGTATACCGATAGAGGAATTTATTTTTGAAAGTTCTCGGCGAGTAGCGTATACCTGTTCTCGTTATAGTGCTAAACTCGCTCATTTGTAAATACGTTGGGCTTTGGCCGAGTGAAACTTGTTCCTAATTTTTATAGTTTGGTATCAAATTAGTATCTTGGCACCTATTTAAGAAGGCTAACCTGTTCACAGTTGCTGTGCCAATTTTCCTTTCCACTTACCGTATTGTGGTGCCTTACGTACGATGTTATCTCTGTGAAGAATATTTAAACGCGTGGATAGGCTTATTTGTTCGTCAGATGTTGTAATAGATTTAACGGTATTGATATGAACACAGATGGATAAGAAAATAACTATTTATTAACTTAAAAGCTAATATTTCGCTGGTATTATATCCAGCATCTTCAGAGCACACAACACAAAGTTTGTTACAAACGCAACACAACCACAATCCGGTGTAACAATGGGGCTAGTATAAGTAATTGCAGCATGCAACACAAACTAAAATCCTAATAGGGCACCATCTAGGTTTAAAAAAAAGTAGTTCAAATATTAGCTTTTAAGTTAATAAATAGTTATTTTCTTATCCATCTGTGTTCATATTAATACCGTTAAATCTATTACAACATGTCTGACGAACACATAAGCCTATGCACGCTTATATTAATTAATAAATAAATTAATATATTAATTTATTTATTAATATACAGTTGTGTGCTCTGAAGATGCTGGATATAATACCAGCGAAACATTAGCTTTTAAGTTAATAAATAGTTATTTTCTTATCCATCTGCATTCATATCAATACCGTTAAATCTATTACAACATATTTTTAACAGTATTAAAAACACCAAACAAACTACTTTATAAAAAAGTAGTTTTATTAACTTGCTTATATTTTGCTGAATTTCAAATCAGCAAAATATAAGCAAGTTAAATATTTATATATATATAATATACAATTTATATATATATATATAAATATATATATATATATATATATATATATATATATATATATATATATATATATATATATATATATTAGGGGCACCAAGTTAGGTCTTTAGATCTTTTGTCTGTTACAATTGTATTCTTTCACTTACTATTGCATATATATGCAGTGTTATGCTCTGATGATGCTAGTTTGAAATTCAGTGAAATATAAGCAAGTTAATACCATTAAAATAATAAGTCGTCTAAAAATTCATTATAAAAAATTATGGAAACAACTACCGTGTTACAGTAAAACTGCAGTTTAATATAAACAAAATTATTGCCCGATGTTTCTACCTTCATATCAAGGTCATCATCTGGAGTACACACACAAACATATATATATACACACAAAGAAACAAGCTACATTATAATCTACACACAACATGCTAGTCACAGTAATTTGGTCAACTGTGACTTTAGCATGTTATGTAGATCATAATGTAGCTTGTTTCTTTGTATATATGTGTATACTCCAGATGATGGCCTTGATATGAAGATCGAAACGTTGAGTAATCATTTTAGTTTATATTAAACTGAAGTTTTACTATAGCACGGTAGTTGTTTCCATAATTTCTAACAATGAATGCTGATCACCGTGCAACCATGAAGGAAAGGATTCTAAAAATAAGCAAACTTCATGGCTAAAATGGTTTAATTTCAAATAAAAATTAGTGCATGTAGCTTCATTTATTCAACAGCTGAACTTTATTTTGAAAAACTGAAAGGAAATGAGCAATTATGTTCACATTCTATGGTGAATGTATTGATGTGATTTGTGAATGTATATATACCATTTGAGTAAAGACAAATGAGATTTCAAATTTTGGACAATAATCATGGAAACCATTAACTTATGAATTTACTGAATAAGTTCATTTGAAGTCTATGTTATTTTGCTTTCATTTTTTTTGAGTTACATTAAAATTTAATAAATAGATATGCATCTACATGCATGCAAATATATTTATAAGAATGAAACCTTGAATTTTCAATTTACGGCAGAAGAAAAAAGAAAAAGTTAAATGTTCACATAAATAAGTGATGCATCATTAACAAATTTTTAATTTTTTTCTTGCTTTGATTTTTCCCCCTTTATCATCAAATTTCTGGTATATACCCTCACGGTGTACAGGATATTATGATCATACTACCTGAAAAAGTTACATTACTAACTTCCTATCAACAATTTTCCTCCAAATGAATCTGTTATTTGTGAAGGCTTCCATATTTTCGGATCCCTGAATATTAAAACTGTCATGAACCTTCCTAATATCCTTGTTTGTAATATGATTCTGCCATTGAATCATATCTGTGGGCTTCAGTCTTTGACCAAGTGTTTTATGTTTAGCTCAGTTTACGGATCCTAAGTTAAAATTGGTTCAAACACTGTCTTGTATGCATTGCCTCATTTCTTATTCGATATAAATTTATTCAGTTGACTTCCTATCATATTAGCTTTGATACTTCTGTTGTCTATGTCCATATTTAATTTGCCATCTTTATAAAAATTATGTCTAAATAGCCAAAATGTTTTTCTTGTTCTATAGGTTCTACATTCAGGGATGTAGTTGATGTTTTCAATGTGCCGTTTCTTGAGAATTTTTCCTATAGATATAAACCCAACAATCTGGATGTTTATTATACAATGAAACCTGTGGAGAATTCATGACTAAACAAACACATGTAATAACCACAGTAATAAGTTTTAATAAGTAAATATTTCATCCTAAGTATCTTAGGACATCGTCAGTACAGTTAATTCAAACAATACTAGGAATAACATACAGTTAGGGTGCATGATTACAATGGAATCCCAATATGCATGCAATAGTGTGTTATAGAATTAAATTAAAATATATCTGAAAGAAAAAAAATTACATTAAAATAAGATAACATATATAAAAATTATTTTACACAATTTTGTATGACAATTTCCCATACTTTAGGAATAGCAAGAACGTCATGACAGTTTAGATTTGGTCTGTGAAGTAGGGCTTTAGCACTTTCTTTATATAAACATTTGTTCATATAAAGATCTATGTAGAAGTTTGGTCTTTTCCCAATGGATCCTATGGTTTGGGTTTTCAACTCCATGTTGAGCAAGGTCAGATTTCTGTGGTTTGATAAGACGGATATATAGACTTGAATATAGACTATGTATTGGTTGATATAATGTCTCATTTACACCACATGACTGTAGCATGTTGAACAGCTTTCCTCTTAGCTACTCATATACTTTTTTTTTTCCCTTTCCAGATCTACAAAATGTATTACAGATACTTGTTATATTCCCATGATTTTTCTACTATCCCACTTAATGTGAAAATCTAATCCTGACAACTTGGCCTGAACCCCAGCTTGTTCTCAAACTTTTCTTTCCACAATTTTTCTCAGTCTTTTCACCAGCATGCTTGCATAAATCTTATTTACAGAGATAGGGATATTACAGATCTCTATTGAGTAGGGATATTCTATAAATCTCACAGCTTTGCTTTATTCCCCTTTTTTATAGATGGCAACTATGAGGCTACTCCAATCATCTGATATTTGACCCTCAGACCAGGCCCTCTGAATTACACAGTGTAGCCAATACAAAACTTTTATACCTCCATATTTTGAGGTTTTTAGATTCTAGTTGAATATCACTACTCCAGTTAACCTTTCGACATTTCAGGCTTTTAATGTTTTTTCTACCAGAAGTAGATATTCACTTCTGACTGCATTCCTCTAAAGTTTTTTGCAAGCATACTGTCCCTACTTGTTTCATTTAGCAATTTTTCTCAGTAATTATTCCAAACATCCAAATACTATTTTCAGTTTTCATCTTTACGCCTGATTCCTTTTACAGTACTCTTTCTTCAAGTTCTAATCTTTTTTATTAGCCAAAATATTCCAAAAATATTTTGTCATCTGAAGAATTCAAAGAATGAATGCAACTCATTTCAAAAATATATGGTGCTTTAAGTGTCGTAATAAACTAATACTGGAATTTTTTTTTTTTATGTAAGATGTCTTGCATTTTTCAAGTGAGTAAGCAGGCCCACTGATATCATCAACAACTGGCAGAGTGAGGTGTATTCATTATGTATTTTGGGACTCACACAAAACTCTTAGCAATATTTTTTATTTTAATTTTCTTCTTCTGGTTTGAGTTACATTTTTTATGAGCTCCTTTGTTTTAAGATGCATTTTTCAACACCTCAACACATTCTGTTCATAATAATAATAATAATTATTATTATTGTGGCCTTGATGTAATTTAGTAAGCCTTACAGCCTTTTATTGCGGCTGTGCTATGCAGCGGCCGCAATTATATCAAGATGGCGTCATTGTCAACTTATCATCAGTAACCTAAACCAAAGAAGCCACGAGTCTGTAAGTCGACACAATTTTGCCGTTACTCCTAAAGAAGTTCCAAAAGCCAAAATAATGGCTTCCATTAACGTGGGATATATGACCTGCCTCCAGCAATAGCCAATAATATTCGATTAGATGTGGCCAACATTCTAACCCATTCTAAGCCTCCCAAAAATAATATCCCACATAAAGAAATTATGGCTCTAAAATTGCTATGCAATAATAACCACATCACCATAACCAAATCAGACAAAGGAAACGCAACTGTAGTAATGGATACAACAGAATATGAAAGCAAAATGCATGCACTTCTCTAGGACCAGTCAACACATGAAATCATAGATCGAGATCCCACCAACTCACAAAAGAATAAGGTGTGCAAGTTATTGAACAAAGTCACTTCCTGGCCAAAAGAAACAGTCAACAAACTCAAACCCCTCCACATTAAAACACCCAGGATTTATGGAGTTCCAAAAATTCACAAACAAGGTACACCTTTACGTCCTATTGTAGATAGTATAAACAGTCCCACATATAAACTTGCTAAACATTTAGCCAAACTACTAGCCACTTGCACAAACAATTCTTCCTCTTTTGTTAAAAATTCTACCCACCTAAAAAGTAGAGAACCCCACCTTAAAAAGTTGTGAGTTCAGACTTAATGGTGTGCTTTGATATCACCTCATTATTTATAAATGTACCATTAACTGAAACTCTTAACTTACTAAATTCACAATTTCCTCCTGATATATTTCAGCTATTTAAATTCACAGTACAGACAGGTTATTTTACATGGAAAGGGAAAATATACAAACAATTAGATGGGACACCTATGGAATCCCCCCTTTCCCCCCTTTTAGCTAATTTCTACATATAAGAGAACATCTGGAAAGCTAGCTAGCTATCAACACAGCCACTCTCAAACCTAGTCTCTGGCTATGCTATGTTGATGATGTGTTTGCTATTTGGCCACATGGCCCAGACACACTGAATACATTTTTAGTGCATCTAAATAGCCAGCACCCTAAAATCCACTTTACAATGGAACTAGAAGTCAATGATTGCCTGCCCTTCCTGAACACACTGATTACACATCTTCCAGAAGGTTCCTTATCATTCTCGGTTTATAGAAAACCCACACATACAGGGAGATATTAGCACAAACAATCACACCATCACTCTTCTTAACAATATGGCATCTTAAAAACACTAAGCCATAGAGCTAGAGCAATTTGTTTTAATGACATTGCTCTCACTGCTGAACTTTCCCCACAGAAGACTACAACAAAACTATCACCATCCCATACATTAAAGGCACATCTGAAAAGATAAGATATCTAGCTTAACAAACACCAACTACGCACTGTATTTAAACCTTATGTGAAATTGGCAACTCTCATCCGTTCCTAAAGACAGATTCTCTCCTTTATCACATCCGGGAGTCTATGAAGTCCCCTGTTCATGTCATTGAGCCTACTATGGAAAACAGGAAGAACCATGGACATCCACCTCAATGAACACAAAAAATATATCCGGCACTTTTGCTATGGTTTTGGGTCTGGCAGACCATGCTTTGGATACCCCTGCACACATTATCAATTGGAAAAAAACAAAAGTACTACACAGAAGATTTTACAAGTCAGAGAGGTTATTCCTGGAATCAACAGAAGCCTTAAAACATACTCCTAACCTCAACAAGTATGGCAGTATAAATCTACCAAAGATTTATACAGCCAAAGATTTATAAAGCAAATTAATCTGTTTATTTATTTATTTTTTAAATTTATATTTTAACTTAGATGGCATCTAATTAGGACTTTAGTCTTTGAGTTGCATGCTACAATTACTAATACTAGTCCCACTGTATGAGCAATTGTAGGTTGAGACAACCTACAACTGTAACAAACTTTGTTTGTATGCTCTGAAGATGCTGGATATAATACCAGCAAAATATCAGCATTAAAGTTAATAAATAGTTATTTTCTTATCAATCTGTGTTCGCATCTATTACTGTTAAAATTCAATTAACATCTTTTTTTTTTAGTGAGAAAGATGTTAATTCAATTAACATCTTTCTCACTAATTTCTGACTTACAAATAACAGATCCCAAGTATCTGAAATGATTTACTGAAAGGCAGGAGACCATTTCAGTACAATGATGTTCTTCCTAGACCCTGCTATGTAATGCAGTACTCATCACTTTAGAAAATCAACTTGCATACATCCTTTTCCTGAAACACCTACAATGTAAAGCAAATATCCTCCTCTCCCTCTTCTGCTCAATTATGTACTTAACAAATGAAAATCAATAAAATAAATGTCCAACCAAATCACTAACTTTAAAATTTATGATGCACTATATCCCCACTGTAAAATACCAGATGGGGATCCCCAAAAAGAATGAGCATTTGTGGTTAGAAAAAACAGCAGACCTCGCAAAAAATTAGACTATCAAAACAGTGAAAAAAAATTCACTGTTTGCAGATGATGCAGGAGAGTGATGAGGTATCAAGTAGATGTGGCCTTACAGGAGGACTTGAACAGATTGCATGAGTGGGTAACAACATGGAAATGTCAATTCAATGTTGTCAAGGTTCTGAAATCTGGTAGGCAACAACAGGAATGCAAAGTATACATTTTGTGGGGAAATTTTGGAGGATGTTGAGGAGATAAGTGACCTTGGAGTGGTGTGGTGATGGACAAGGATCTGAAGTTCAGAGGCCACATTGCACAAGTTATGAAGGCATCACATCAGATGAGGAGGTGGACTTTAACTTGTAGAAATAAAGAGGTTCTGGTTCCATTGTATAAGGACTTGATTAGGCCTCATATGAATTATTGTGCACAGATCTGATTCCCTGGTTTTCAGGGAATCAGATTGGAAAGGGTACAGAGAAGCCTGACTAAGATTGTAACTTGTCTTTGGGATATGAGGACAGATTGAGGGAATGCAGTTTGCAAAGCCTTATGAATAGAAGGAAGGGGGGGGGTTACGATTGAGACATTTAAGTTGGTAAAGGATGGTTACCAGGTTAATGTAAAAGAATTTTTTTTTTTTTTTTTAGAATGGGGGGGAAAAGATAGAACAAGGGGACATACCTGGAAGTTGCATAAGGAGTAAGTTCTTTGCATAGAGAGTGGTTGGCCAGTGGAAAGTTTTGCCTGATGTTGTAGTGAATGCAGATACATTAAATGAGTTTCAAGAACAGTTTGATGGGCTTTGTCTGTAACACTGTTTGCTTCCTACAATGAATCTTTTGACTCAATGGATAATAATAAATATCCATTAACAATAATAACAATACAATAATAAATTACAATAACAAGTTAATAACAATAATGAAACACCATGAAAACTATTGGTTATATATGTGGAATGTTTCATCCCCTGCATCTTTTTCAAACATTCAAATTGCATGTAAAACACACAATTGATATAATTAGTTCTTAGAACTGCTGAAAGTTTATTTTTAGTTGTTTAAAGTGTAGTTTGATGGATTAATGTGATGTGACAACTTAGATCTATAATTATTATTTTTAACCGGTTAAACTTTTTAGTTGAATTCATTAACATTTATCTCTAATTGTCTATACAATTTAACTGGAAGAAACTGTGTGAGAATGATTGTAATAGATAAGTTTTCTATGAATTTGAATTAACACTTGAGTTTCAGATCAGTAATAGTTTTTCCATAGGAGATAAACTGGTTGGCTTCATGGAGTTATGATAGATGATTGAATATGGAAACCATTCATTACATCATATAAACAAACTTTATACTGTCATTTTTGCATTTCTTAGAGGCTGTATGGCAATCTTTGGCAGTAATGAACAATAGATGGCAAGATGGCTTGAAAGAATTAAGTTATAATTCCATTTTGGACACAAGAAAAACAATTGTAATTGTTGTATGGAAGTGTCAGGGTTTTTTCATTCAGAAACATCTTTCCACCTACAAAACTGGAATGTTGGATGAGGGAGCATATCACATTACAGTGATAAAATTAACCCACTATCTTAATAAAATAGGTTTAGTTTCCAAATTTAATAGGCCTACTACAGGCCCAATTAAATTGGTAATAGTTGACAAAGCATATCAAGCTTTTCTGTCTAATAATGGGAACTGAAAATGAGATACACACGAGGGGAGGGGATCTACCTCAATTCCTTCATGGAGATTATTACAACTTTTCAGCACACCATCGTATTTGTAGTTGGTGCATTTGTTTGTCTGTCTTCCTCCATCTTTGATCAAGAACTGTTCTTAAACATTAAGTATGATCACGAAACAGGTCATAGCTTTCAGTTATACAGCTTATAACTGAAAGCAACTTTAGTGGTTGTTGGACTACCCGAATTCTGTGATTCCTGAATTATTGGGTTTAATGATAAGAGTAAGCCACCAAATTCAGGATACAGCTTCTGTTATAATTTAAGGAACATGAAAGCTTTTATTGGGCCTTTTTGAGGCCCAATAAACTCACCTACCATCAAATACCTAATCAAACCTTTGTATGTTTCACTTAAATTTTAAGAATCATATTGACCAAATTAACTATAAAATATTCTTTAAGCAACTTAATGCGGAGTAATTGTTTGGTTCAGATTTCTTCCAAATATTAGTAGATAGCTTCCTCTTATATATTAAACCAATAGTGGCTTGGGTGGGACCCTTGAATATTTGGGATCCTGCATTGTGAGTAGATGGATTTCACTAATATCAAGATACTTTAGTCATTATTAAGTTTGAGCATCTGCAGTTTTGGTACAACTTGCTTTGGCAATAACAAACAAGGTGTTTTAAACCTGTTTTTATAATTAGTTTATAATTATAATTAGTTCTGAAAGAGATTTGAAAACAATGATACAATGAGAGTAGAAAGCTAAGTAATTAGCAGAAGATAGAAAAACTGCCGTTTTTCTTTACATTTTTTAAACCAATGGACTAATATTTGAATATCTTTGTTTTATTAACGTACATTTCTTTTTTAACCGTTGAAAGAAATTGTGAATATTAGCACTTTACTGTTAGTTAAAAAAAACTGACTTAAGGGTCAGAGAAGTGAATCACTGCATTTGTATATATATACAATACATAGATACATACATATAAAATAAATAAAATAATAATATAACATATACGGAGTGATCAAAATTAAAGCATCCCTGTTTAAAGTCTTCTAGAGTGTTACCCAATGATCCAAATGTTGTGAAGCTTTGTAGCAATACCTTCTGTGTCATGCAGAAGTGATATCTGAAAAGATAAAAAGTTCCAAAATCGCCACTAGGGGGGATGCTGTACAATGTCGTGAATGTAGATAAAGCCATTTTTCTGTGCGTGTATAAAAAGAAGAAAAGCGACACAAGCATAAATAACATATTTTTATTCACTTCCATTATGCATTCATGCTGTACTGTTCAATTCAGTGTGCTGCTCTTCCCGGTATGCCACAAACTGCATTCTTTGCACAGTGTGTTCAACAGAGTTGGTCAGAACTGACGTTGCATTCATGTCATGTCATGTTATGCTGTCTTTCAACGCTGGCAAGTTATCAGAATGATCCCGATAAACCCTGTCTTTGAGAAATCTCCAGAGCCAGAAGTCATAGGGGGTCAGATCAGGTGAACGAGATGGCCATGCAGTAGGAAACAGCTGAAAACTCTGGGTTATTGTGATACTTCTCAGCAGTAAATGAGCAGGTTCACTGATAAACAAAGCTGCAAACCTGCACCAGACAGTCACTTTGGGTGAATGAATGCAAAGGAATCTGTTGGAATGCATGCAGGTTTAACACAGTCCATACCTGGCAATTGTTGGTATTCACAGCTCCATTCAGATGAAAGTGAGTCTCATCTATCCCACAAAATCATCCACAGCCATGCAACATGCAATTCCACTCAAGCAAGGAATGTTAAAACAAATGTCAAATTCCAAAATTCTATAGGCGAATTCCTGTGTAAGGATAGAATGGATAGAAATGCAGAATCTTCCATAGAATTTTCCAGACAGTTGTGTAAGGTGCATCCATGTGTCATGATATAGCACATGCACTACAGGAACCAATGCTATTATTCATGGTCTGCTTACAACAGCAGTAGCAACTTCATTTACTTGTGAACTGATTGGATTGCAATCTCTGCCAGGTCTAACTCCCAACGATCCCATTTCTTCAAAATGACTAATCATTCATTGCAGAACATATGGAGATAGTGGACCTCGGTGACATGTGTTCAGGGCAACAAACAAATTCACTGAGTGTAGCAACAGCATTGCAATTGTTTACAAGGGTGGTCTGAAAAGTTCTCGCCCTTGACCATAGATGGCAACATTATTGGCAAGATTTTTTTTCTTTTCTAAGTTGGTGCATCTGTCATAAGCATCCATGTGAAATTGCAAGTCATTCTACCAAGTAATTTGTTTTATACAGCTGTCTAAAGCAAAAGTGTTGTCTATATCCCTTGAAATGGATAAAACTAAGTATCGTGCAATTATAAAATTCTTTGTAAAAGAAGGTTTAACGCCAAAAGAAATTCATGCGAAGTTCCTAAAAGTTTATGGGCACTCTTCTCCTTCATTTTCGACAATTAAGAAATGGGCTGCAAAATTTAAATGTGGCTGTACCAGATTTGAAGATGATCCACGTGAAGGACGTTCAAAAAGTGTAACAACACCAGAAATCATTGATCAAGTGCAGGATATGGTGTTGGATGAATGGTGACTCAAAGTGCATGAAATTGCTGAGACTATAGGCATTTCAAAATGTGTAGGATATATTTTGCATGAAGAATTGCAAATGAAAAAGCTTTGTGAAAGATGGGTGCCACTCTTGCTCACAGCAAATCAAAAACACATTCGAATGAAAATATCTGAACAGTGCTTGGAGCATTTTCACAAGTATAAAACTGATTTTGGATGAGACTTGGATTCACCATTACACACCAGAATCCAGATAGCAGTCAAGTGGGCAGAAGCCAGTTGTTCAGTGCCAAAGAAGACAAAGTTAGTTCCATCAGTAGGGAAGGTCATGGCATCGGTGACCTTCCCTGCTGATGGAACCAACTTTGTTTGAACAAAATGCCTTTAGTTCATTAATTATCTTGAAAAAGATAATTAATGAACTAAATTTATCTTGAAAAAGGTAAAACAATAACCGGGGAATATTATTCCGATCTTTTAACCAGACTAGATGAAAACATTTGTGAAAAGAGACCCGGTTTGCAGAAGAAAAAAAATCATCTTTCATCAGGACAATGCACCTGCCCACAAAGGTGTTTTGGCAATAGGAAATTAAGGGATCTGCACTATGTATTGTTGGAACATCCACCCTAATCCACACATTTGGCTCCCTCTGACGTCTATCTCTTCCCAAAACTAAAACTGTTCCTTGCTGTCAGCGTTTTTCTTTGAATCAAGAGGTGATTGCAGTGTAGAGGGGTATTTTGTAGATCTTACTGAGAACCACTACAGGGACAGGATAATGGCACTGGAGCATCGCTGGAATAAATGTATTAGTCTTAAGAGAGATTATGTTGAAAATTCAAATAATTTTGAAATTATAAATTTGTTTTTTCACTGTTAGGCCAAGAACTTTTCAGACCACCCTTGTAGATAGTACAGCTTCACAAGTAAAGTAAGTTGAGGCAAGGTTAGTGCCATCACTGTGGACAGTATCAGCAACCAGAATGATAGGAAAAATTCCCTGTCCACCTTTTTACCCCTGCCAAATTGCATGAAATGCAAATTGTGTTTACAATGCCCCTGGTGGTGAATTTTGGAACTGCTCCCCCCCCCCCCTCAGATATCGCTTCTGCATGATGCACAATGTATGCCTGCAAAGATTTGCAACATTTGGATCACTGGATGGTGCTCCATAGCCTTGTGGAGCACCTTAAACAGGGATACTTTAATTTTGATCACCCTGGATGTGGAAACAAAACACACACATTATATATATATATATATATAAATTACCTGATGCATTCCATATTCAACTAGTGTTGCAGAATATAATGGATATTGAGGAATTGGAGTCATTACCCCAGGTGGCTTACCATTCACAGTGAAATTAAAAAGAGAAAGAAAATACTATAAAGAGAAAAATATATATATACTCAGTGTTAATACAAAGAATATAAATAGACAAAATGTATTTACTACACTTTATCTGTTTATGCATTTTCTAACCCAAATTGTTGCATTTAGATTTCAGCATACCTATATATCAAAATCTCCATTTAAAAAAAAAATATATTTTAGCTATGTTATAATAATGAAACTAAAATACTTGAAATATAGTACCTATGCAACATTTTGCTTCTAACCCAGTGACTTCTTTACATACAGTGAAAGCTCAATGTAATGAGAATTGCCTATAATGAGGAGTCTGTTATCAAAACATATTTGTATGATCCAGGGTATCAACGCTGAATAACTAGGAGGAGATCTGATCAGGGCTGGAAATTTTTGGAAATAGCCAACCAAACTGAATTCTGTATAGCTTAAATCAAAACAAATGGTACAACATGATAAAATTTCACGTCAACTGGGGCACTGCCTGGTTAAACAAGACCATGTTTGTCAGGGAACAAGGCAAACTGTAAAAAGTCAACTACTAGAATCAACTCCAGCACAACATATGCAAAATTCAAGATAGGCACCATCAATAAGTATAAATGGAAAAGAAGTAGGACTGGCAGAAGAATCATGTTTTATAAGAATGTGCAAGGGAATTATCAACTTCACCGACCAAACTACTTAATTTAAGCCTCAGTACCGGAGGAGGCTCCAAGACTGAAGTAGCAAATTATAGGCCAATCAATATCTCAGAAGTGGTGATTAAGATAATGGAGAAATGAATAAAAGACAAAATTCAGGACTGGGTGGATCAGAATATGATACTTTATAAGGGGCAACATAGGTTGAATTAGTAATCTGCTTACCTTCTGTAATACAGCGACAGTGGAACTGGATAAAGGAAATGGCTTTCACTGATAATTAACTTTGCAAAGGCATTTGACAGAATTCCATATAGACTTCTGTTGCATAAATTACATGCAACAGAATGCATAAATGAATTGAATGAATTAAATGGGGGAGGGATAAGGACAATATCAAAGAATGGTTTATAGTGAATTTCAGTCCATGTGACTATTAGTGTACCACAGGAATCAGTATTTGTCCTCTGTGCTAGCCTAAGTCACACAAAGATAAGTTCAAGACTAGTCAACTTCAATCAGTTCCCAAGTTAATCTATAACATAGGCAAGTAAGTTTTTTCTTCCGGAAACTTAGGTTTTTCATCCCATAAACACAAGAAAACCGACTGTAGAACCCACACTATTTCAGACAAGAACATATCCTGTTAGGGTTAGGTACCAAGAGATGGCAGCACTTGTTTGCCAGTCTCTTCATCGGCCACCGCTTATAATTAGCAATAGTCTCGAGCCAGCTATATCTCTGATTGGTAATTGAACTGCCCACTCAGCCTCCAAAAGCTAGATATGGTTAAAAAGGCCTTGCCTACTCCCTATAAAGGAATAAAAGGCATTAGTAGATTGTTTAATTTGTACACCAGTGATACAGGAAATGATCTGACAAGAAATATTCAGTTATTTGCTGATGATGCAAAACTGGGAAGAGTTCCTACAGGATGACAAATAGATTGGCAGTGTGGGGAAAGGTAAATGGCTGCCAGTCTACAGTGGACAAATAAGGTTTGGAAAGAACCAATCACAATCTGTGCACCATATGGAAGTAATTGTGGACAAGGAGTTAAAGTTTAGAGGGCATATTGCAAAACAGCACATACAATTACACTCTTGAGAAACATACAGAGAAGTAGAGATAGGGAGGTTATTGTTTCTCTTTATAAGCCTTTGATAAGGCCACATCTGGAGTACTGTATGCAGATCTAGTCACCTGGATTCTGTGGGGATGAAAAAAAAAAAGTAGTGGAGAGGATTCAAAGGTGAGTGACAAAGATTGTAGCATGCTATTGTATGCTTCCTATCAGAACAGAAAAAGGTCTAGTCTTCAAACATGACAGAAGAATTTATTATTAGAGGATTTTTATAGGATTGACATCGAAGATTTTTTTTCCTTTGGTATGTGGAAAGAATGAGTACATGGAGAGAATGAGAGGTCACCCATGGAATTTGTCTAGAGTGTGGTTGGTTAGCAAGTGCTAGGACTATATTTTTTTGCTTGGAGGGTGGTGAATGGGTTGCTAGAGATGGTTGTGAATGCCTCGTCAGTAAATGAGTTTAATGAGGTATTGTGTGAACAATGTCTTCTGACTCCATGGAGATACCCTTATAATAATAATGACCTAATTAACTCACCTGTTTTTTCCTGAAAACAAAATAGAAAAAAAAAAAATTGTGCACAATATTTCTTGAGTGAGATCATGTCTCCTTTAACATACATTTAGTTCTGTTTTCGTGGAAGTATACCACAAAGATAATACTGAAGTGTCCTTTTTCTCTTTCGGAAACTCCTCTGTTATCCTTGAGCAAAAAAAATTTCATCTGTTCCTTGTTTAATACTTTAACTGGAACAAGTTTGCTGCTCAACTTATCTAAAAGTAATTGTCTGTTATTTCAGAGAAAAACTATATAATCCTTCTTAGCAGCTTTACCACTTTAGTGAAGCTTCAACATAGCTTCACTAAAGAAATTTCATCCATTAATTTGGCAAAACTTTATTTCCTTGCTGAGATCCTTTTCCACTTTTTTGACTAACTTCCAACTTACAGAACGTATTCTGTTCTAGTCAACAACTGTTCTTTTTTCTTTTCAGAGAAAAACTATATAATCCTTCTTAGCAGTTTTACCACACTTCAACATAGCCTCACTAAAGAAATTTCATCCATTAATTTGGAAAAACTTTATTTCCTTCATGACATCCTTTTCCACTTTTTTGACTAACTTCCAACTTACAGAACGTATTCTGTTCTAGTCAACAACTGTTCTTTTTTTCTCTCTCACCATACCACACTAAGGCTACAAGGCTATAGTTCTTTAATGGCAGAAAAGCTTAGTTAGAAATTCAGTATTTTCATCTCAAGTTTTTCAAGTTAAGAAATAAAACTAAATTCGAGGCGAGTCCTTTTTATTTGCTTGATACAATAAATATCACGATTACAGTTTGTGATGACAAGCCATAAGTTATATATATTTCTTTCATATAAGGCATTATTAAAAAGATGACTAAAAGAAATAAAGCATAACAGGGAAATGTTTACAAACTTTTCATTTTTGTTTTTTTGTAAACTAACCTTTGCTGAATTAAAAAAAAAAACAGTGTTGATGAATAGCAGAAAATCTACAGTATCTTAGAAACACCTTAGCAAAATCCAGCTGATCAGTGCAAGTGCAAATCGTGTTGAAAACGAGAGAATGATAGTGTATGAAATATGAATGAGAGTATGAAGGAAGTACATAAAAACAGTGAAGATAATGAGGTGATAGTGCAGAGGGAAAAACAGCATGCTTATGTAGACTCCTTTACAGGACAAAACATGAGCTTGAGTGACTGGAGAAATGATTGGTATGTGATACAGCATTCCTAAAAGAAAAAAGAAGAAAAAAAAAGTGAATGGGGAAAAGTATAAAAGTGCACGAAACTGGGAGTAAGGAGATTTGATGATAAGAGGTATACTTAATGAGAAAGTGATGAAAGTATGTTTCACAGATGTGAAGATCAAGGATGTTAGTGAAGCCAATAGTTTGTAGAAGGGAAAGTAAGAGTTGATTGTTTTGGCAGGCACAAATGATTTGAAAGGTGAGAAATATACAATAAGAGGGAGGATATGCTTCTTCTTTCAACAATAGAGTTGTTGAAAGAAGCAAAAATGAAGAGTGAGAAAGTAAAGACTAAATCTGCTACCTTAGTATGATAGGGAAGAATTGAGAAGAAAGGGCCATGCCTGCTGAGTCAATAAGAAGATTGGGAAGGAGGAATGGTGTGCCGTTTATAGCCGTATTGAGTGAATTTGATGAGACTTATATATGCCTGATGGCTACATTTAAATGGTTTTGAAATTAGATGTTTAGAGAAAGTGAAAAATCAGAGAAACTAGAGATAATGAGGGGGGGAGGGGGGGAAGAGATGCAATCCAACATGTGTCTATTAACTCCAATCACAAATGAGTGAGAAATGATTGTGTAGAAATAGCTATTCCTGGGATGAGTGTGAGGACAGAATAACCAGGAACAGCTGGGTGTAGTCTCCCAGGTTTTGAACCTGAATGGGCTAGTAATGATATTATACAAAGGACCCAAGCAGATGTTGAAATGCATGTATACAAATGCCAGAAGTATCAGAAATAAAGGAGAAGAGTTTCTGGCATTGATCAGCTCAACTTGACCAAAAATTATTGGCATCAGCAAGACCTGGTTGTATACGGAAAACTAAGTCCGAGTATAAAATGCACCTGGCTCTGCAGGCTAAAGATAACATAACCACAAAGACTTTATTGATATGTTGCAAGTAAAATAAAGAATGTGACAAGAATAACTCTACTGAATGCAAATGGTGTTAGGGTGACAGACACAGAAATGGTTGTTCAACTGAGTGCCCATTTTGCTAAAAGCAATTAACCTGGTGTATGCAACATTGAGTTCACTGGATGAAGAAACTCAGGTGTATGAAGAGGAAGCATTAGAGCTGTTGAACAAACTGAATAAGAATTCAGCAATAAGGATTGATGGGATATCAGCACAGGTGCTAAATGAGTGTTCAGCTGAACTAGCTATAATATTTGAGTCTCAGAACAGGAAAGATTCTGCAGGAGTAGAAGGAATGTATGGTAATCGCACTGCACAAGGGTGGTGCAAAGACTGATGTATCCAACTATCAACAACTCAGTATCTCAGGAGTGGTGGTGAAGATTTAGGAAAAGTTGGTTACAGCTTGCATTCAGAAATTGATTGGCAGAGAATCTACTTTGCAATGAACAGCATGGGTTTACGAAGGGAAGATCATGTTTTAGCAACTTGCTCACATTCTATAATGATGTTACCATTGAGCTAGACAAGGGGAGAATGGATAAACCATGATACTTTTGGATTTTGCTAAGGCTTTTGGCAGAATAGCGCATGGAATGTTGCATAAATTGGAGAATATGGGTTTGGATTATAAAATTTAGCATGGATAAGAGGATGGCTGACTGACATATCAAAAAGTGATATATGGAGGGGAATACGAGTCTTCAAGATTTAAGGTAACCAGTGTTGTACCACAAGGATCAGTGCTTGGTCCACTGTTATTCAATCTGTACATTAATAATATTGTGAAGGATTTGATATTATTATTCAGGCCTCCATCAAAAGACTCATCGAGGGAGGTCCCTCCTAGGAAACACAAAGACTATCACACCACTCCTTAAACTCACTGACTATTCTTGCTCTCACCACTCTATCGGGCAATGCATTCCATGGTTCAACCACCCTCCATGCAAAGAAACCACTCCTCACCTTCTTGCTCACAATTTCCTTTCGTAATTCAGGGATAGCCCCTTGTCATCACTCCTTCTCACTGTTCAACCAAGCGAAAGAACTCCCCAGTGTCAACCCTGTAACCACCTCTCAACAGGTTAAAAGTCTCAATCATATCACCTCTCCTTCTATCCACCAAACTCTGCAGTTCACATTCCCTCAGCCAATCTGCATAACTAACATTGTACAGTCCTAAAACCATCTTTGTTATCTGCCTTTGTATCCTTTCCACAGTTAACTTATCTTCTTCAAATCCTGAGGATCAAATCTGAGAACAATAGTCTAAGTGTGGTCTGATCAGAGTCTTATACAATGATAATCCTTTTATCAAAAGGAATGATAATCCTTTTATCTCTGCAGGTCAGTGTCCTTCTCATTATTGCACAATCCTCTGTGTTACCTTCACCACCTTTGCAATATGTCCCCCTAAATTTCAGGTTTCTATCAATCATCAACCCCAAGATCTCTTGTCTCCCCTACTTCCTCCAGTATAACTCCTTCCATAGAGTATGCAGTGTCCCAAACCTCAAGACCTTACATTTTGCTGCATTAAACTGAATCCCCCATTCATTTGCCCATCTGTCTAGCTTATTCAAATCCTCTTGCAGGGCTACCACATCTGCACTATTACTAATAACCCTTCCCAGCTTCGCATCATCTGCAAACAACTGAATATAGCCCCCTCCGGCAATCCACTGACAATGCCATTGATATAAAGGTTAAATGTGACATACAACTATGCTGATGATGCAAAGAGAGGTAGGGTAACCAGGATGATTTGCAGTACTTGCAGAATGAAATTGTGGACATGGGAAAAATGGATGTCAGTTCAGTGTCAGTAAATGTGAAGTTATGCATCTAACAGATAAGGCGAGGTGTTGATGGTTATTCATGACTTATTTTTTAAACGGTATTAACAACACCAAATAATATTATCAAAAGATGTTTTATTAACTGCTTATATTTTGCTGAATTTCAAATCAGCATCAGAGCACAACACAGCTAGTATACGTGACAGTGAGTAAGTGAAACAATACAATTGTAATGGACAAACGATCTAAAGTCCTATTTTGGCATCTTCTAATGTTTCTGAATTTCAATGTTGTAAAAAAAAACAACAAAAAACTTATAGCTATGTGGGAGCTGCTCTTACGATAACAGTCTCCCAAATTAGGCCAAGTCATGGTCACAGGGAACTTCATACACTCCAGGTTTGGTTATCTTTTCTGATGTACCTCTGACATAGGGAATAGAAATGGTAATGTTGTGTTCCTGTGTATTAGGATAGGAATTTACTATTAACAAGGGATTTAAATATCAGAATAGGAAACAAAAAATGAATAACAAACATAGAGAGATTTGATGAAGATATAAATAATCAAAATGGACACAAACAGCAAGATTTTGTCACTTATAATAATATGAGCATAATGAAGTCAGTAACTGAACAAAAATACATACATAAATATGCATGGTCAGCCAGAGGATATAAGTCAATTACTGCCTGCACTATCAAAATTTTTTAAATTAATTCTAGATGTAAGAGTATATTGAGGCTGATCATTATATGGTATTGGCAAACATTTGATTTAAACCAAAATGGTTAAAAATAAAGTGGAAAATAACTTTCAACCAAGTTAGAAATTTCTTCATTACATCATCATAATATTAAGCAACAATATCAGAAATGCACTGATTTCAAAACAGAAACCATACATGAATCAAATGACATAGAAGAGGAATGAGAAAACCTGAAACAAATCTTGACAAAAGCAGCAACAGAAAGCTTAGGAAGAAAGAGTAAATAGAAGAGAAAAAGAGGACTACAAAACTGAAACAAAGAAATAGAAAAGATAATAAAAATAAAAATAAAAATAAAAAAGAGCATTACCAGAAATAGTTAAATTCCAAGACTACAGAAGCTAAAATAGAGTGCAAAAGAAACAGTGCAAATGCAAAACAATAAATAAGGAAAAAAGCGCGCGCGCACACACACACACACACACACACACACACACACACACACACACACACACACACACACACACACACACACATCAGGAGTCTATATATATACATAAATATAAATATATATATATATATATATAGAGAGAGAGAGAGAGAGAGAACATGGAATAATCTTTGTTCCATCTCTCTGTAACAGAATAAATGGAACATTTCATCTGTTATATATAGATATAGATATAAAAGATATATCTAAGTCACACCAAAAATCTATAAAGTAATAAAATATATGAACAAAGAAATAAAAGAAAAGGTAAAAACATAAACAATAGATTTAGAAAAGTGGGTAACTTAATTTCAAAATCTTTGGACTGATGATCATAAAGAAGTAAAATTTTATACAATAAGGAATGATCTAACAGAAAATATTACAATATCAGAACTAAAAATAAATAAGATAAAAAATAGGAAAACACCAGGAAAAGACAAACCTGGAACTGTACAAAAATGCAGGTGAAAAATTTAATGAAAGACTCCTGAAATTCTTTAACATGATCTACATTTCTGGAAAAATTCCAAACTCTTGGAAAAAAACTGGTTATTCCAATTTATAAAAAAAGGAAATAAAGATGACTGCAATAACTATAGGGGAATTAGTCTGCTAAATGCAGGAATGTTAAAAGAGAAACTAAATAGTATTAAAAAGGTCAAACTACTAGAGGAAGAGAATGGATTCCAAAAAGGCCTTGCATAGACTCAATTTTTAAATATTCTTTCACAAAAAACTTTACAGAAACTATCGCAGAATTGATTCAATGTGATATTTTGACTGATCTGGAAAATCTTATGGACTCGTTTGAGGATTGTTTCCCTCAAAATGAATTGACCAGTGAATTCAGAACCCTTTCACTTTTAATTTGGATTTGATGGATCATGCTGATAAGAAGGATGATCTCATCTTTCAAGTTCATTGTATTGTTTTCATTGTTCATTTGTGCTCATTTTATTGTTTGGTTTTTAGGAGAGGGTGTATACATTAAGATTACACTAAAGGACATGTGATGGCAAAAAGTATGGGAACCCCCGCTCTAAGTTTACTATATGCAGCCTTTATGGATTAACGTTCCATCAAACCTCAGCTGCTAAGAGCAGTAAGTTGAAATCTTTTTCACAGGCGCTTTCTAATTAACGATACACATGTTAAAACTCTTCCACTGAACAGCGTTACAAAAAGTCTTTTTTTTTTTTACCTCTTAATTATATCGTGTAGTTTTTATAATAGTGCTTTTGTGTGATAGACTAGACTGGAATTAGGCATTATACTGTGGTACTGTGATTCAAAAGTGTCTGCTTCGGTTGTTGTTGTTTTGATTAATATGAACTGCTAGTTAATGGTACAAAAATGGTGGCAGTAAACAAGCAAATGCTAGCAATGTGGAAGATTTCAACACGGGGATTGAGTTTTTCCCTGAACTTTTTGCAGTGGATGCATTGTGACAATTGTTATGTGTACGTGCCCCAAAACGTTAAAGATTTATGGAGTATTAGATTAAATGAGAAGAAGGAACGTATTATAGTGTTTGAAAATTTAGTTGTTGATAGTTTTTCCACTTGGTTATATTAACCAACTTTGGTATAAATTAAAGATATCAAGAAATTAAATACTTGGTTTAATCCTTTATCCAAGTGTAAGCAAATAAAGTTTGTGCCTGAAGTATTTTCAGGACTGGGGCGACTCATGGTAAAGGTGGTATGACTTCACATCACTTGCCTTAGTATTCCATAATGCAAAGCACATCTCCTTGCAGACATGTATAATGGCATTATGGGGAGGGTCACTACCCAGACCAGTTTCAACCTTTATTGAGGTCTCATCAGTGGGAGCTAGACCCAGAAATCATACCAAGGTTGAAGTAAAGCAGAAGTCATAGTTTTCATATATGAAACATTACCATGGGGAGTCTAAATTCTTTATACTTTTTTATGATCTGTCTAAGGCAAAGGATCTGATCTCTGGTACCCTTACATTTCTTAAAATCTGATTGTTCCTCAGGCATCTCTGCCTCGACTTTGGCCTCAATCTTATTTAGAGTGATCTTTAATAAAATCTTGTTTGCATGAGAGATTAAACTAATAGTTGTATAGTTCTTGCAATCCTTCATATCTCCCTTCTTATATAGTGGTATGAAAACCGATTTCATCCAGTCTCTAGGCCATGATTCTGTCTTCCATATCCTTGTAATCAATCTATGAATCACACTTATCCCTCTATCCCCTGTAGTCTTAATTAACTCTGCTCGGATTCCATCTGCACCTGGGGCCTTATTCCTATTAAGCCGTTTAACTGCTTTTTCAATCTCATGCCTAAGAATTATGAATATGCTTTGGAGGAGGTTCCAAATCAAAATTTTCCTGGTGAGAGGGTTCCTCAAAATTTTCTTCATTCTCTCTATTGTACAGTTTCTCACAGTATTCTTTGCATCTGTTTTTTGATTTCCAGTTCAGGACTCTTAGTATTACTCCATTCCTGTCTTTGATGACATTCAATTTGGGCTCAAACTTGTGCTTTAGATCACGAACTAAACGAAACATCCTTTTAGAATTGTGCCTCCTCATCTGGAACTCAATCTCCTCACATTTATTACTATAAATCTTTTCCATGCCCTGCCTGGTAGCTCTTGGTGACTCGGGGGTATCCATGATACCCCCGAGTCACCTCCTGAATAAACAACTAGCTTATCATCCTGTCCTTTGAAATGACCATCTCCATTCCATTTGGTCTCTGTAATTCCCAGGATGTCAATTTTATACCTCTCCATCTCTTTACAGACAATATCAGGAGTATCCATCTCTAGCTCCCACACATTCTATATGCATTTGTAAAATTTCCCTCCAAGATTAATCCTAATACTTTCCCATATTTCTCATTCAGAATATCACTGACTTTTGTTGAAGACTGTAATATACTTCTCAAACAGGACTTTTTGACTAAGCCCTGAATGCAGCTCTGATTACTCTATGCAACAACTGACTGCAGTATGAGATGTATTATAAGGCACAACCATATTAGCATTTTGTAGTGATCTGAGAGCTGGGTCAGAAGTAAAATACTTGACCAAAGACTAGAGACCACAGATATGAGAGTCCTGAGAAAGATCAGAGGCATGAACAGATGGCATCAATGGCAATATCATATTAAAAACGAGAATATTAAGAAAGAACTTGACATTGACGGCATCCAGGAATGCGTTAGCAGAGCTAATCTCAGGTGGTATGGTCACAGAACAGAATGGGCGAGGAAAGATTAGCAAAACAAGTGTTCTCTGCCAAGATGGCAGGAAAATGACCCAGAGGAAGACCAAGATATAGGTGGATTGATACAGTATAAAGTGCCTTAGACGATAGAAATATAACATCTGGTAACGTTGGAGTCTTGACAAGTAACAGACTGATTTGGAGGAAAATTGTAGATAGGAAGTTAGTAATGATGTAAATTTTTCATGTAGTACTATCATATCCTGTACACCCCTTAAGGGTACATGGCAGGAATTTGATGATGATGATGATGACCACTGCAAGAAAAAAAGT
Organism: Typopeltis vanoorti; assembly: GCF_054136105.1. Classification (NCBI taxonomy): domain Eukaryota; kingdom Metazoa; phylum Arthropoda; class Arachnida; order Uropygi; family Thelyphonidae; genus Typopeltis; species Typopeltis vanoorti. The sequence goes on from NC_143557.1 coordinate 78,366,723, forward strand.
GGTAGGTTGCAGAGCCTCTTTCCACATATCTAGGAAGTTTTGATCACCAATTCATCTCATGTTGGCCAGGTAGGTTGGAACTTCTGCTTACTAGATGAGGCAGACTCCCACTGCCTCACCTAGTAAGGCAGTGGGAGTCTGCTCTCAAATAGCAAAATAGAAAAGATTCACCCCTAGCCCTCTTATACTCTAATAGCATTGGGGAAAGGAGCAAAAAGAAAAGAAAGAAGGGGGGAAGGACCATCTAGATAATATAACGATGTATATTACATGAAGTAAGGCATAGTCCAGCATCAGGTACCTCGGATTTTCCATGCCTGTACTCGCTATAAAATTATGAAATAAATAAAATGTTCCATACTAGTCAAGCAGTAGTTTTTTTTATTTTTTTTATTTTTTTAAAACCATATCTTGCTTCCTACTATGTGCAGGCTCTTATTTTGAAATCTTATTGTTCCACCTTGTTTGAACTGTCATTACAGTGAAGATGATCTGTTAAATTCTGATTGAAATATTTGTTAATAGATTATTATTATTATTACTAATTTCTTATCTCTATATGTCTCAGTAATCACTTTCACTATGTCACAAGTGTTACAATCAAAATACGAATGAAAAAGCAATTTACCTTGACACCTTCACTTGCTCCATTGAAAAGGATAATGTTATCACAATCACAAGGCAAACCATCTCTTCTTTCAATGTACTGAGCTGCATGTTTTCTGATAAGACCTATTCCTGCAGTGTCACTATATGCACCTACAGAATTTTTGTTTATAAAATAATTTTATATTTTAGGTTTAAATTGGTATTTCAATTAAATTAGACAGAAAAAACAAAAAAAAACATGATTCAGCATTTATGACTGCAACAAAAACACTACATAGCAGTGAGTACACAACATAACACTTACATCCATTTTGATCTCCAGCTGGCATTTTTTGCCTATGATCTTTAGCCTTAATTTTCCATTTTTGATATTTGGCATAATGCAACATTTATAAATGTTCATCACTAGTGTTTATTTATTAACATGATTTGTTTTTATCTATATTTTATCTATATATTCCTTGTGAAAGACCATTCATTAAAAAAGACAGGGGGAGAGAGAGACACACACTAAGAGTTGAGCTATTAACCAAATGCAAGAAGACTGATGGAAAATTTCTTCTAAACTTTTAAAGCTCATGATTTTCTCCAAACAACAGGCTGAAAATCCTAAAAAAAATGTGGCTAACAATTATTTCTCGAACCAGCATGTGCATAAAAACAATTTGTCAAGAAAGATCCTATGTTTTACTGAAAAAATTTAAAATTAAATTTGCACTCTTCTCCATCATGGGAGAGTCGTGGCATGTCTATTACTACCCATAGACATAATTATACCTTCATGTTTTCTGTCACCCCCTCCCCCAAAAAAATTCAAATTACAGTTCAACTTGTCACTTAACATACTATTATTATTTGAAGTAATTCTTTATAAAGCATATTCATAATTGAGTGACTCAAATCTTAAAATTTTCTGAAAATTGCATTTATGTTGTTTTCTTTTCAATTGCTATATACTTAGCTTTTTCTAAGCAACATCAACCAGATCAATTCACTTTTTAGTTGTGGTGACTTCTTTTTTCAGTAAGAAATATTCTTAAACATAGCAATGGAAACAATAATTAAAACTGTGGAATGATAAATTATGCTAATATAAAGATGAACCCTTCAAAGATAATGGGATTATTCATGTAAATGAAAGTATTTAAATGAATGAGAAAGGAAGTGGGCAAGATAGAAACATTAAAAAAAAACGAAAAGAAAAACATTAAGAGAAATTACCACAAAGTTATAAGAATGAACTTTTTTTTCTTATAACCTGAGGGAAAGAAAGAAGAAAATTTAAAAATAAAAGAGAGAGAGAGAGAGAGCAGGAAAAGTCTAAGTTTGGGGGGGGGGGGGATGAAGAGAAGAGGAGTCAAAAGAGTAAAAACTAAAAAACAAACTGGAATAATTTTCAAAAAAATTTTTGAGACATATTATTACAGGAACATTTTTTGACAATTTGGAGCAAAGAGTCAGGCTAATAACAGTGGCAAATGCCCTCTGTATTTCTGCTCAAGAAATGGACCAGTCATTCCATGTTTCAACATAAAAATATACATAAATTCATGCTAAGGGAATACAAATGAGTAATCAATTATTATTATTGATAGTGGCATCTTCAGAATGGTCCAAATATAAAAAGGAATGTGAAACAGGAAGTGAAAAATGCACTGAAAGTTTAAAAAGAAATCAAAGATAAACTGTAAAATCAAATAAACAAATATCATTGGATGAAAACAAAGATGTTCAAAAACCACACCTTAGAAATCCAAGCAAAATCTGAGGTAAACATTGACTGATTCAGCCAGAGAAGCATGTGATGAAGTTGTCTGCAATGATTAAAAAATAGAATTGGTGGACTCAAAGAAGTTAAAGAGGCAGACCTGACAAGAAGAAATATCAAAAGCAATCAGTACATACTTTCACGAAGAAGAAGAAAAATAAAAAAAATAATAAAATAAAATAAAAAGGAAGAAATCTAACTTAAGTGTGCAAGTAGATAAACGGAGGTCAAGAGTAAGACTTGAAGAAGAATATAGAAGATATATATGGAAAATTAAATGGAAATTGAGAATAGAATTAGCAAAGCCAATGTGATATGGTATGGTAGCAAGCTAAATGAATAAATTTATATGGAGTACGAGAGTAATTAGTGAGAACTCTACTCTAACAATATACGACCGTGTTCAATTTATCTGGCTTGAAAAGTGCCTTGTCACATGAGAATGGGTTAAAAATGAAATAGTTGATCAAAGAATTAGGGAAGTGAACAAACAGCATCAGTGGCCAAATCAAATTAAAAATAACGGATATTAGGAAGCAAACTGACATTGGTAGCGTTCAGGAGTGTGTGAGCAGAGCTAATCTCAGATGGTATGGTTATATCAACAGAATGGGAGAGGAATGATTAAGTGGAAAAGACCCAGAGGAAAACCAAGATCTAGGTGGATTGATGCAGTTAGAAGTGCTTTAGAAGACCAAAATATAAGGTCTGACAATGTTTGAGCCTTTTCAGATACCATATTAATTTAGAAGAAAATAGCTGATAGGAAGGTTTAATGATGTAAACTTTTCATGTAGTATATCACAGAATCCAGTACATCCCTCAAAGGTACATATCAGGAATATGCAGATATTTTTTTTTATCCTGCTCAAAACTAAATAGTGATCGCTTCCTATTTCAAATGCCTCATATACTCTGGTATTCAGAAACATCAAAAATAATAACAATCAATAAAACTATTCTTATTTCTTCTATGTTTTTTCTAGTGAATTTGTGTATTATTACTGTGTTGCACTAAATACAAGGTTAATCTTCTTGAATGGCAGGCAAAATCAAGTAGAGTGATGTGGACAAATATCGGAATGGGAAACTGGACCATGAGACTTATTTGCGACTATGGTCCCACAGAAGGTTCTACTAAGGTAGAAGTGAAGGAATTTTTTGAGGCTTTAGAGAAAGCAGCTGACACTATGAAAAATTTAAGTTCGTTCTCATTGGAGATCTAAACATCAGAGTAGGAAATGATTGTCAGACATACAAAGATATTTTAGGAAAATTTGGAGAAAAGAGCAAAGCTAATAATAATGGCAAATACCTGTTGGATTTCTGCTCAGGACATGGATTGGTTATTACTAACACCATGTTCCAACATGAAAATGTGCAGAAATTCACATGGTGAGAAGAGGCAAGGAATAAGAAAAGTCTCATTGACTATTATTGTTGGTAGTGATGTTTTCTCACTGGTGCAGGACACTAGAGTGTACAGAGGATTTGAAATTGGAAGGGATCACCATTTAGTCTTGAGCAGGATAAAACTGAATTTCATATTGAAAAGAAGAATATGTAAGAAAATTTTAAAGCGAATAAAAGTTGAGCAGCTCTCAGATGTGAACTATAGACTAAAATACACAAACATTATTCAAGAAAAAATGAAAGAATTTGAGAACAAGAACCAAACTTTGGAGATTCAGTGGCAAGCCCTGAAGAAAACACAGACTGATTCAGCCAACGAGGCATGTGGTAAGGTGGTCTGCAAGGATAGAAAAAGCAGAATTCCATGGACACAGAAAGTTAAAGAGGCAGTAAAGGAAAACAAGAAAGTATATTGAAAGTTCCTGGCAAATAAGTCAGCTTGTGCTTCTTAGAGAATACAGAGGCAAATGTAAGAAAGCTAAACATTGTGTAAAACTAGCTAAACAAAAGTCATGGGAAGACTTTGGCAAGAACATAGATAATAAATATCAAGATATTCTAGAGGTTGTTGAAGAAGCTGCGAAATGGAAGAAAGAGTGCTATAAAAGGAATTAGAGATGATAAAGTGACATAAAAATGGAAGAAAAAGATATTCTTGATGTATGGAGTAATTACTTTGAAAAATTGCTAAATGAAACAATCAGTGACAGCACAGTGGTAAAAAAACAATCAACAGGTATGCAACCAGTAATACATATCCATACTTGAAGTAGAAAAAGCCATCAAAAGCCTGAAATGTGGGAAGGCAGCTGGAGTAGATGATATTCGACCAGAAAATGCTCAAGTATGGAGATGTAAAAGTCTTACAGTGGCTGCATTACATAGTTCAGAAGGCCTGGACAAAGGGATGAATTACAGATGATTAGAGTAGAGCTCTCAATAGTACCATTTATAAAAAGGGAAATAAAACTGAATGTGAGAATTGCACAGGTAAAATCTTACCATGAACACTCATTAGAGTGTTCCTGGTAAGATTTATGCAAGTACACTTGAGAAACAGTTAATAAGGATTGTGGAAGGGCAGTTTGATGAAGAGCAAGCTGGATTCAGGCTAAACAGAGGCTGTCAGGATCAAATTTTCACTTTATGACAAATAGTTGAGAAATCATGCGAATATAAAAAAGATCTGAATTTACTTAAATATAAAGAGCCAACAGGCTTCATTTCAGCGATATAAACATTAATTAAATTAAGGGGATATTAGATCCCACATTGTTTTAAAACCGAATAAGAAACTCAAAAATTGGAATCAGAGAGTTTCATGCCGAATATAGTATAAAAAACTATAAAAGTATCGGCACATACTAGTGTGAGCTGAATGCAAGTAGTCCTAGAACATAGTACAAACACGGGCAACTCGTTGCAAAGGTAGAGAAAGTTCTGATCACTATTCTTTGGTATTTATCATAATGTAAAAACACATTTCCTAGGAAATGTATGCTGTTATTACATTATGGTAGGGAGGTCACTACCCAGGCCGGTTTCAGCCTTTATTGAGGCTTCATCAGTGAGTAGCTAGACCAAATTATTAATACCAAAGGGTATAGCAAAAAGAACTTATATACTCTGCTATACGAGTTGTCCAAAAAGGTGCACCCATCTTTATATTTAAGTAACTTAATGGGTGCACCTTTTGTGGACAACTCGTATAGCAGAGTATATAAGTTCTTTTCATTATACCCTTTGGTATTAATAATTTGGTCTAGCTACTCACTGATGAAGCCTCAATAAAGGCTGAAACTGGTCTGGGTAGTGACCTCCCTACCATAATGTAATAACAGCATACATTTCCTAGGAAATGTGTTTTTACATTATGGTAAATACCAAAGAATAGTGATCAGAACTTTCCCCACCTTTGCAACGAGTTGCCCGTGTTTGTAATACATTCTAGGACTACTTGCATTCAGCTCACGCTAGTATTCGCCGATACTTTTATAGTTTTTTATACTATATTTGGCATGAAATTCTGATTCCAATCTTTGAGTTTCTTATTCGGTTTTAAAACAATGTGGGATCTAATATCCCCTTAATTTAATTAATGAGCTGAATTTAATTTTTGTAGATTTGAAAAAGGCATGTGACAAGGTGCCAAGAGAGAAGCTATTCAAAATGCTACAGTTATATGGTGTCAATGGGGCATTATATCAAGCAATACTTAATCTTTATTTGAATTGTAAGTTAGTAATTAGAATTGAAGGAAGTACAGGAAGGTGGTTTAATGTTAAATCTGGTGTCAGACAAGGATGTACATTATCCCCTCTCTTATTCATTATCTATATGGATCACATTATGAAGGAAAGTGGTATTAAACCTGATATTAATGGAGACGTCAATCTCAGCTATTTGCTTTATGCGGATGATGTCACACTTCTAAATAAATCTGCTACAAGTCTGCAAGATTCCCTGACTAAACTGAATAACTGTTGTAATAGATATGGAATGAAGGTCTGCATGGTAACAGATCAAAGACAATGAAAATAGGCAGAAACGGTCAAAATATCAACTGCATTGTGAATGGAGAACCTATAAAACAAGTAAAACATTTCAGCTACTTAGGCACAATTTTTAATGAAGATAGTAAATTAAACATGGAAATAGACAACAGAATAAAAAAAGTAGAAATGGTAGGAAGTCAACTGGATAGATTTCTATGGAATAAGAGAGAAATTAGTCAAAACATTAAATTAACTGTATACAAGACATTGTTCAAAAAACCAATATTAACTTATGAATCTGAGAGCTGGGTTAGAAATAAAACAATTGACCAAAGACTAGAGACCGCAGATATGAGTGTCATGAGTAAGATTAGGGGCGTGAACAGATGGCATCAATGGCAATATCATATTAAAAATGAGGATATTAGGAAAGAACTTGATAGCAGGGCTAATCTCAGGTGGTATGGTCACTTAAACAGAATGGGCGAAGAAAGATTAGCAAAACAAGTGTTCTCTGCCAGGTTGGCAGCAAAACAATCCAGATTAAGACCAAGATATATGTGGATTGGTACAGTAAAAAGTGCCTTATAAGACAGAAATATAAGATCTGATAATGTTGGAGTCTTGACAGATAACAGATTGATTTGGAGGAAAATTGTAGATAGGAAGTTAGTAACGATGCAAGATTTTCATGTAGAACTATCCTATCCTGTACACCCCTAGAGGATACATGTCAGGAATTTGATGATGTACTGTGTTCCACATCTTAATGCTGGAATACAGTTTTAGCTATGCCTAGCACATTACTAATATACCATGTCCTGAACAGAAATGCAGCAGGTGCTGACCATTATTATTACTTTTGCTCTTTTCTCCAAATTTTTTTAAAAACATCTCTATTTCAGGGATTTATTTCTTACTTTGCTAGATCACCAACAGTACTGGATTCACTGTTTTTCTTTATGTCAGCTGCATTTTCTAATGAGAAAAAAAAAAAAAACTCCTTCACTTTTTTTCCTTAGTAGAACTTTTCGGGGAGTGGGGAGACTATGACCACAGATAACCTCAACTGGCCAATTCCCCATTTTGCCAACATCACTACTTGAAAATGTCTTTGCCAATCAAGATGATACTGATGTTCAGTGTTATTTTAACACTAAACATCTTCATTTTTAGTGTTAAAAATAAACTTCTTGACTGGCAGGCAATTTCAATGTCAAGGACAAATGTCTGGAACAATTACTTTTAAAAAAAATATTAAATAAGTACTGTGGGAAAATTTCCAAATGCAAAATTGGACAATGTTATTTTATTTGTGCTAATGGTTCAATAGAAAAAAAGCTGGCTCTTTTTGGAAACCTATGAAGCAGAGCAGAAAATTAATCCATGACATAAAATTTGGAGAAAAGAGAAAAATCTAGTAATAATGGTAAACGCATAAATTTTTGCTCAGAGCACAGACTAGTCATTACTAATATTATGTTTCAACATAAAAAAGGTGTATAAACTGAGAGAGCACACAAAACCAGAAAATCACATTGATTATGCTACTGCTGTACCATATTTACTCGAACATAACTCGCCCTCACATATATCTCGCACCCCGGATTTTACTTTATGAAAAAATAAATTAAAAAGTTTTGCATATAGTTTGCATATGAAAAAAGTTTAAAACTTTAAGAAATAGATAGTGAATGTTGTTATAGCAGTTTTAGATATTTTGGAAATCGGTTGAAGAGAATTAGCATTTCAACTCAACAAGTGTCAGTTTACTTTTTTTATTGGGTCAAGTGATCTTTTGTTAATACCGCACCAATCATATGCATAGAAATGGAAGGAAAAAGTAGAGGAAATGTGGGAGTGAGAGCAATGACTTCTACACGATCTTGGATTGCACAGGAGGTTAAGAAACCATCATTAGAACTATTGTGCAACTGGATTTTGAGAGCTTGGAACATGATTTCGCCAGAAATAATTAATTTAATTGCAGAAGCATTATCGCTAAGCAATTCAATATATCACGTGATGAAGGCGAGCAGATGATCACATAAATACCATTGATAATTAAAATTTAAATGCATTCATTTTATAAATGTGAGTAATTATAAATTATAATGAATATCGAGGATTTAATTATAAATGTGAATTTCATTTTTTACTGAATAACTTTAGTTTCCAAAAATCCTAGCATATATCTCACACCATGATTTTTTAACTTTAATTTTGGAGAGTCCGAATTATATTCAAGTAAATACAATAGTAATATCTTCAGATGCAGCACAAAACGTAAGCGTATGAAAGGATTTGAAAATAGGAAATGATCCCATTTAGCTAAAGCAGGATGAAAATGGATATCCCACTGAAAATAAAAAAATGTATAATAAAGCTTTGAACAGAATCAAAGTCAAACTAGTCATTACACATTTTTGACTTTCAGTGGAATAACCATTTTTAGCCTGCTTCAGCTAAATAGGAAATGAACCCAAATGGGTTCATTTTCTATTTGAAATTATCATACATACACACACACACTTGCATTTTTGTACCAATTCTAAAGATTTGACATCACTATCAACAGTAGCATAATCGGCATGATTTCTTGTATTGTGTACTCTCCTCAAATCAGCTTATGTACCTTTTTTATGCTGAAACATAAGATTAGTAATGATTAGTGTTTGATGACTAATACAAAAATATATTATAAATATAAAAATAAAGAAATATTACTAAAGGGAAAAACTGGAAGAGCTCGAAAACAAAAATCAAACAAACCATAATAACTAAGAGGCAAATTGTTGACTGACTCAGCCAGGAAATCATATATCTGCACAGATAGAAAATAAGAGCTCTCTCTTAGATTACCTAACTCTCAGACTGCCCATAGTACCAAACATGTGATAGGCATACAACTTTGGTGATAGGACTGACAAAAAAAATAACGATCAAGGTAGCTATTGCGAAAGAGAACTACAAAATAGTTAGGAACAAAAAACAACAAGAACAAAACTGAAATCCATTATAACGTGGGATTTAATATCCCCTTAATTTAAATAATGTTTATATCGCCGAAATGAAGCTTATTAGCTCTTTATATTTAAGTAGCAATAATATGTCATTTATTATACACTTTCATTTACTATATAATTATTTCTCATTCTTTCTTTCATTTCCCATCTTACATTTTCCTAGAAATCAAAAATGGGAATCAAACAAGTGCATAACATATACATTTTAAAAGATTATATTTTCCATTTTCTCTGAAATCTTATCATTGCTGATGGGTTTGTTTATTCATTTTTATTAAAATAAATCTTATATACATACCCACACTATGGCCACCACATGCTGATAAAATATCTTCTGCCCGTTCTTTCACATCAGATGGAAAACGGTTGTCCTTCATTAAGGATGGATATGTACAGAGGGTCAAAACCTACAGTGAATTCAAATTAATGTTTTTAATTTCTTCGACAAAGATAAATATTTTCTCATTTTAAACTAAATCATGAAAATGTTCTGTTTCCTTCTACGTATGTTTTGAAATATAGTAGATCATCTCTTTACAACACACAACAATGAATGACTCCATCCTCTCTTTCTTTCAGCAGAAGAATTATGATAAAAATAAACAGATATACAAATATACTAAACATGTTCCCTTCTATTATTCAGTTCACCAAATGATCAGTAGGTGTAGCGATCAGTGTTTTGCCTGTGATGTTTAAAAAAAAAACTGATAATTGCATATTAATTAAAAATGACTTTTTTTTTTTTTTTTGAAAAAGCCATCTTAGATATATAATTAAAATCAGCCAAACACAAACTTACAGAAGAGAGTTAATAGCCCAAACAAAGCAAACATTTTTCCCACAACTAAAATAGATCACACAGCAAGTGACTATCACATCATTTAACTCATTAAAGTTAATTTTCTTTTTAATAGCATCATCAATTTGCTTATATGTACCCCGAAGGGATGTTCAGGTTACAATGACAGCACTACATGATTAAGTTTACATTATTATTAATCTCCTATCAACAATCTTCCTCCAAATCAATCTATTACTTGTGAGCACTCCAATATTGTCATATTTAACATTCTGTGCTTCTGACTGAATCAATCCATCCCATGGTCTTTCTCCTGTTATCATGGCATCAAACACACGTTTTACTAACCTTTTTCATTCATTCTATTTAAGTAGCCATACCACCTTAGATTAGCTCTGCTGACACATTCGTGAATGCTAACAACGTCAAATTCCTTTCTAATATCTTCATATTTAATGTGATTCTGCTATTGATGCCATCAGTTCACTCCCCTAATTTTTCTTAGAACCCTCATATCTGTGGTCTCAAGTCTTTAATCAAGTGCATTATTTCTAAACCAACTCTCAAATCCATAACTTAAAATTGGTTTGAACACTGACCTGTATACTTCTAGTATGGTGTTTTAGTTGAATAAATTTAGCTAAATTTATTCAGCTGGCTACCCACCATACTATCTTTGCTTACTCTGTTATCTATTTCCAGATTTAACCTGTCAACTTCACTAAAAGCTGTGCCTAAACAGCTGAAATATTTTACTTGTTCTATAGGGTCTCCATTCAGAATGCAGCTGAAGTTTCCTATGCTCTTGCCCATTTTCACAGTTTTGGTATTTTTATTGCTGATTTTAATGCCAAATTTTTTTTATGGCTGTTAATCAATTTAGTTACTGACTTGCACCAGATGTGTTTAGAAGTACAACATCATCTGCATAAAGCAAAGAGCTAAGTTTGCTATCTCCAATTCTAACATCAGGCCTGATGCCCTTTTCTTTCATAATATGATCTATATAGATCAGGCCTGCACAACTTGATTGTCATTGAGGGCCAAACCCAACTTGGACCACCTGACCAAGGGCCAGATCACTTCGGACCTTGAATCTTAGACTAGTCCACTGCAGCTAAACTTAAGTAAATTTGTTAGTAGGTCTATAGTAAATACTAATTAATATGCATATTTAAATTTTTTAGAGAGTTACAATTAAAATTATAATCTAAATTATTTACAAACAGATATAACTGCAAAATTTCTCAATAAAAACCACTTAAACACAAAGTTTACTAATAATTTCACTGAGAATATCACGCTTATTCTCAGTGTTTGTCCACTCAGGGTTAAATGCTCGATGTTCCAAATCTATTTTACATTTTTTACTTAAGCTCATTGTGTTGAGATTGACAATATTAATTACAAAAAACTAATGATGAAAAATTCACAATAATGCAGGTTATGATAACAGTTATGTAATGTATTGCTCCAGCTACAACCAACCACTACACTGCCAAAGCCAGTCAAGGCACGGCCAACTTTGTGTAATACGATTCGTTCTTGTTCGTAGACATCAAGTCGTTATCACGGAGATGTAACTTTGAATTTTTCCGCAGCGACACTAGCGCTAACAAAACCTCAAAGCGATTGTAATAATTTGTTATTAAATACGACAGTGGGAATAACTCCAAATGCAATTTATTGTCAAGTTGAAAGAAACATGATTGTAACATTAATCACATAAACATGCAGAGTCTTAGTAAAAATTTAATTCAAATTGTCTAATTTCATATTCCCCCGTATGAGTAATTAATTTCAATCAAGCAAACGGGCCAAAATAAATAGCATTGCAGGCCGTATGTCAGGCTTGATATAGATGATGAATAGGAGTGAAGATAATGTGCATCAATTGTCTTACCCCTGATTTTAGAAGAAACTATCTTCCAGTATTTCCTTCAATTCTAACTACTGACTGATAACTTAAATACGAGGGTTATTTGAAAAGTTTGTAAAAAAAATAAGTTAAAACATTTTTTTGGAAAAAATCACCTTTATTTCTCAACATAGTCTCTATCAAGGGCTACACATTTGGTCCAGCGAGTTTCCATCCCATCCATTTTTTTTCACCCCATCTAAAAAGTAGGATTTGTCAAATTACGCAAAATAGTCATTGACAGCCTTGATGACATTCTTGTTTGAATAAAATTTTTTCCTACTGAGCCAAATTTTTAGGTTTGGGAACAAGACGTTACACAGGGCCAAGTCTGGAAAATATGGTGGATGTGGAACCAATTCAAACCTCAATTCATGCAATTCTGCCATTTCGACAGCCAATGTGTGGGACATTGTCTTGATGAAAGAGCACTTTTCTGGACCCAATCTTGGCCTTTTTTCTTCGGTTCTTCTTTTAAACGGTCCAACAATGACACATAATAGACTCCTGTTATTGTCTTACCCTTTTCCAAATAGTCTATCATGATTTTTTCAAATTTTTTCCTACAGAGCCAAATTTTTAGGTTTGGGAACAAGACGTTACACAGGGCCAAGTCCGGAAAATATGGTGGATGTGGAACAAATTCAAACCTCAATTCATGCAATTCTGCCATTTCGACAGCCAATGTGTGGGACAGTGCATTGTCTTGATGAAAGAGCACTTTTCTGGACCCAATCTTGGCCTTTTTTCTTCGGTTCTTCTTTTAAACGGTCCAACAATGACACATAATAGACTCCTGTTATTGTCTTACCCTTTTCCAAATAGTCTATCATGATAATTCTTTGGGAATCCCAAAAAACAGTGGCCATCACCTTCCCAGCTGACAAAATGGTCTTTACTTTTTTAGGTGCTCTTTCACCAGACATTGTCTGCTGTTTTGACTGCTGCTTGGACTCAGGTGTGTAGTGGTGGAGCCAAGTTTTGTCTACAGTTACGAATCGATGCAAAAAATCCTGTGAATTGTGATTAAACATTGCCAAACACTGCGTTGAAATGTCTTTTCACATGCGTTTTTGATCGACAGTCAACATACAGCTTTTTCGTGTGCAATTTTTCGTGCAGGATATTATACACCCATTCAGTTAAGATGCCTACAATCTCAGCAATCACACACATTTTCACTTTGCAGGCCATAAGGATACCATGAATTTTGTCAATCATTTCCTTCGTAGTACCTCAGTCGGGCATCCGGAGCACGTTTTATCTTCGATGGACTTACAACCATGTTTAAACTCATTTATCCAAAAATAAATAGTCTTTATTGCTGGTGCAGAGTCCCCATGAACTGCATCTAACTCAGCTTTGATCTGCGTGTCCATCCACTTCTTCAAATAAAAGTGTTTTATCAGTGCATGAAACTCATTTTTCTCCATTTTTATGAAAAATGCAAAAGTTTTTTGAAAAGTTTTTCTCTGGGCACCCACCCTGTCATATGCCTTTTCGAGATCTACAAAACTTAAGTACTGATGCTTTTTCATATTACCACAATTTCTATTTGTCTTAAAGTGAAAATAAGATCTTGACAACCTCTATTTGGCCTGAACCTAGGTTGTTGTTGTTCTCCAACTTTCTCTTTCACAATCTTTCTCAACCTCTTTTAAAGTATGCTTGTATAAATGTTACCTGGAACAATTAGTAGAGAAATTCCTCTGTATTTTGTGGTTTCTAGCATTCAATCAACTGTTTAATTTCTAACCAAACTTTTAATTCTATAAGTTAAAACTGGTCTGAACACTCTTGTATACAGCTAGTTTAGTGTTCTTTAAGAAATGCTTGTGTCATGAGGTTTCTTCAGTTCATACGATAACATAAGAAACTAAGTAAATATTTATTTAAACCCATATATTTCAGCCTGAATATTTACAAGCCAACATCAGTGGCAATGATAGTTAATTACGCAGTAGAACACGAACAATGGATTGATTTGAAATGATGAGAGCCACTTGATGTTATACATAAAACAACACAAAGTATAAGTGAGAAAACATATTGTTAGTTATTAATTAACCATACTAAAAAAAAAAAAAACCTTAATGATGTATGATTAGAATAAGACTCTCCCATATCTTAGATAATGAAAGGTAATTATTCCAATTTAAGTTAGGATGGTGAAGTAAGATTTCAGTGTTTGATTTAAATAAATGTTTAAATTTATAGCAACACAGCTGAAGTAAGCATGTTGCAGACCATTGGATATTGTGATATATATCTATTCTGTGCTATGCCAAGGTATATTTCTCAGATTTCCTGTTGCAGAAGTTCTTGTATTCCCTTTTCCACTTAGCGTCCACTTTGTTCAAAGTAAAAATAATAACAATAGGAATCTGGTAGACACCAGGAAAAGCAGAAGGGAAGGTTTATCTTCAGAAGATGGAAACCATGATGATAATTTGTTGATAGGAAGAAAAGTAGCCAATAAATTGTATTACTTAACAATTCTGGAAATTGGTTCTGAGATGCCAGAAATATATGGAATAAGGATTGTATGTACTGTTTCTTTGTTATCTGAGCTAGGATTATAGGAATCAAAAAGATGTATGATCCTTTCTTTGATGCTGCTGAGAAGCCAGTGAGTGTCATATACTAAGAGTTTTTGCTGCAATTTTTGAGGCATAGAACGTATAGTGTAAGCACATCATACTAAGGATTTTTTCAATGATTACAGTCCTTTGTGAGGGTTGGTGAGTGGACTGATGTTAAATGTAGCATCCAGTGAATTTCAATTAATGGAAGTAATTAGTTCCACTGATGAGTGGAAGAGTAGAATATCTAAGAAGGGTAATTTGTCGTTTTTTATCTTTCCATAAAAAATCTCTATCTATGTTGCTATAAATTTGAACATTTATTTAAAGAAAGGCACCAAAATGTTAATTCACCATCCAGATGCAGAAGAGGTTGTTCAAATGAGTGTCCATTTCATTAAAAGCTATCAACCTGGTGTACACAACATTGAGCACACTGCTACATCTTCAATGGATGAAGAAATTCCTGTGTATAAGGATGAGGTATTAAAGCTGTTGCACAAACTGAAAATAAGAATTCATCAATAGGGACTGACAGGATATCAGCACAGGTGATAAAAGAGTGTTCAGCTGAACTGGCTATTCCTTTGACCAGGCTATATGAGTCTCAGAACTGGGAAGATTCTGCAGGAATGGAAAGAATGTATGGTAATTCCATTACACAAGAATGGTACAAAGACCGATGTAGCCAACTAGTATAATTTGTTAAGGCTCACATTCAGAAATGGGTCGATAGCAAATCTCTACTTTGCAATAAACAGCATGGGTTTACTAAGAGAAGGTCATGTTTTAGAGACTTGCTCACATTCCATAATAATGTCGCCACTGAACTAGACAAGGGGAATGGATACACCATGATACTTTTGGATTTTGCTAAGGCTTTTGACAGAATACATGCTGTATTCTGTCAAAAGACTGTTGTATAAATCGGAGAAAATGGGTTTGGATTATAAAATATTAGCATGGATAAGAGGATGGCTGACTGACAGATATCGAAAAGTAGTATATGGTGGATGTGAGTCTGCAAGATTTAAGGTAGCCAGTGATGTCCCATAAGGATCAGTACTCGGTCCACTGTTATTCAATCTATACATTGATATTGTGAAGGATTTGACTGGTGACATACAACTATTTGCTGATGATGCAAAGACAGGTAGGGTAATCAGGAATGCTGCTGATATGCAGTACTTGAAGAATGACTTGAATAGGCTGGAGTTCTGGGCATATGAAAATGGATATCAGTAAATGTAATGTCATGCACTTTGGCATGATTAGATAATGTTGGTGGGATTAAGCTAGAAGAAACTGATCAGGCTAGGGATCTTGGAGTGTTAGTAGATACAAGTTGAAGTTCAGGGGCTATGTAAAGATTGCAAATATAACTCAAAAGATAACTGCAATGCTGAAACCAACTTTCACATGTAAAGATAAGGATACCATTTTGCCTCTTTACAAGGCTTTGATAAGACCTCACTTGGACTACTGTAAGCAGGTCTGGTCTCTTGGTTTTCATTGTGATTCTGATACAGTGGAGAGAGTGCAAAGGAGAGTGTTAAAAATGATATCAGGATTGTGGAATACAGACTGAGAATTTTGTAGACTGCAGACTAACAAACAAGAGAAAGAGGGAATGATATATATGGTTGAGACTTACAAACTTCTGAAAGGGTCATAAAAGGATTTTATTTTATGGAGGGTGGGGAAAGGACAAGAGGGCATTCATGTAAGCTGAGAATGAACGCCACTAAGAAGGGGTGAGGGCTAGATTTTTCTCTCATAGGGTGGTGCGTGATTGGAATGAATAGCCATTGAATGTTGTGTGCAAGCAGTGTGAATAAATTCAAGAATAAGTATGATAGCTGGTTCATGTAGGATGTGGCCTCCCTCGATGAGCCTCTGACTCTCTGGAGGTCTCTCTTAATAATAATAATGGGAGAATCTTATTCTAATCACATCTTTCTTTCTTCTTAAGTAGCTTCTCCAATTTGGAGTTTAGCAATCATGGTATGCCAGAGTGTCTGATTCTCTGCCATTCTTTTGATCTCATAATAGCTCTTATTACCCATTCATTTTGTTAGATCATCAATCCAAGAAGTTCTTGGTCTATCAAAATTTCCCTCCAATATTTCCAGAAATGTTTTCCCTGCTGATACTCTAATATGCATCCTGTCAACTTGTACTTTCTCTTTATAAGGTCTTCCATGAGTGCTCTTTTGGTTCCCATTAACTTCAGTACTTCTTCATTAGTTTTTTTTCTCATTACAAGAAATCTTCAGTGCTCTCTTATAGCACTACATCTCAAAGGCCTGCAATTTCTTGATTATGGATTTTGTATAATGTCCATGTCTCAGATCCATAACTCAATGTGGACCATCATAGGATTTTATTATTCTTATATTAGTCTGTATATTTATTCAAGAGGTCATTAGTAATTTATTATTATAGACTGCTTCTTTGGCCTTAGCTATTCTTGATTTTATTTCCATAACTGTTGTTCCATTTTCTGTAATCATTACTCCTAAATGATTAAAAGCGTTTACATTTTGAAAGATTCCTATCGATACTCTTCAATTTGTGTTTTATTGCTGTTTTTTGCTTATTATCATATACTTGGTTTTATTCATGTTTAATACTAAGCCATAATTCTGACTCTTTTTGATTAGTATTTCAAAAAAATTTTGTAACTCTATTATGCTATGAATACCACATCATCAGCAAATCTACTATTATTAATTCTAATGCCATTTATTTTTATTACTATTTCAATTCCTTCATATTCTTTCATTATCATTTCACTGTATACATTGAAAAGAATAGGGGATATTATATACCCTTGTTTCACTCCTCTTTTGATATCTATTGTTTCATTATTAATGTCATTTATAATTTATCTTCTGAGACAAATTCCAGCATAATTCTATTATTATTCTGAGGTCGTTTCTATCAATTTGAATACCTTAATATTTCAACTAACTTTTCATGGCTTACTGTTTCAAATGCTTTTTGAAAGTCTATAAAGCAGAGATATATATTATTATTTATTTCTATTAATCTTTCAATAACAGTTTTTAATTCATAAAAATTTTTTTCATTAAATTCAAAATAAAAATTTAATTCATAATTCAAAAAAGCATTAATTGTACTTTTTCCTGGCATGAATCCTTTTTGTTATTCACTTAGATGCATTTAATTCTAGAAAACATTCTGTTTTTTATTATTTTCAATAATATTTTAGAAGTAGGGATATGATATTAATTGTTCTAAAATCTTTACATTCTGCTGTATTATTCTTTTTTAGTATCAGAATGCAAATAGATTTTATGAAGTCTTCTGGTAGAATGCCTGTATCATATACATTCTGTATTACTTCTATTAAAAAATCTATTACTTCCCCCCCATCCCTTTTATTAATCAGTGATATTCCATCCCATCCAATCATTTTGCCATTAGGTAGTTCTTTTATTGTGCTTATTATTTCTTTAAGTATACCTGGATTTTTTGAATGAACATTGATCGTAGGTTTGCCAAGCCTGTGGTCATTATATAGTTCTGTAAGGTATTCTTTCCATCTTTGTATCTTGTCTTCTGGATTTATAATAACATTCTTATCTTTTAATTGTTGGCTTGTTATTTTCTTTTGGTTACCATCATCATCAAATTCCTGATATATAAACCCTCAAGGTGTGTACAGGACATGATAGTACTACATGAAAAATTCTCTTTACTAACTTCCTATCTACAATTTTCCTCCAAATCAGTCTGTTACCTGCCAAGACCCCAACATTATTAGATCTTATATTTCTATCTTTTAAGACACTTTTTACTGCATCAATCCACCTATATCTTGGTCATCCTCTGGGTCTTTTTCCTGCCAACCTGGCAGAGAACACTTGTTTTGCTAATCTGAATAAGAGAGAGGATAATGTACATCCATGTCTGACACCAGATTTAACACTAAACCATCTTCCTGTACTTCCTTCAATTCTATCTGCCGATTTACAATAAAGACTCATTGACACCATATAACTGTAGCATTCTGAATAGTTTCTCTCTTGGCACCTTGTCATATGCCTTTTCCAGATCAATAAAACTTTACAGATCTTTGTTTTATTCCCATGATTTCTCAACTATTTGTCATAAAGTGAAGATCTGATCATGACAGCCTCTATTTGGCCTGAATCCAGCTTGTTCTTCACCAAGCTTCTCAACCATTTCTCAAGTATACTTGCATAAATCTTACCAGGAACAGTCAGTAGAGAAATACCTCTAATTCTCATATTTAGTTTTATTCCCTTTTTTATATATATAGCAGTATTTCCCAACGTTTTATGGATTATTCCCCGCCTCAAAGATTTTGATACCCACCCCTCTAGCATAATAGTCAGCCAAGTTCTGAAAAAGTAATATAAATATGTACCTTAAATAAAAAGGAACATAGGTAAAACTGTTTATAATTTGACTTTCTTCAATGAATATAAATTTTATATTACACTTTGTATATTATAAAACATAAATCTAACCGAAATCGGGTAAATAAAATTCAAGTTAATGCGATCCTTGAGCTTGACGTCTGCTGCAAAGAGTGTTTATTTGAGGTACTAATTTAGTCATTTTCAATCTCAAATCTCCATGGTTTGTGATATCCAGATGATTTCTTTTTTTCAGTAGCAAGTCATTTACAGCACTAAAGCCACATTCAACTAAAAATGATAACTGAAAGGGCAATAGTATTTTTTTTTTGCAAAACTAATTGAATTTCGGTATTTCATTTCTGTCTCGTCAGAAAGCCATGCCATTGTTCCTTTTATGTTGAATAAAATTCTAATAGACTCATCATTTTGCTTTTTTGAGAATTCTTGATACTGTATTTATGTTGACTGCTGTACTAGTAATGTCAGCCTTTTTTCTCGGAAAGTCAGGGTTGCAACATCGACAATTTCTTGCCGACAATGGTGCGTTTTTTTGAGTATATCGGTGATGGGGTGACGAATGCAACATCATTTTCTAATTTCCCAACATGGGGTGTACACCCATGTTGGGAAACACTGATATATAGGTACTATGACAGCTCTACTGCAATCATCTGGAATTCATCCCTCTGTCCAGGCTTTCTGAACTATGCAGTGCAGCCATTGTAAGACTTTTACACCTCCATTCTAGTCGAATATCATCTACTCTGCTGCCTTTCCACATTTCAGGCTTTTGATGGCTTTTTCTACTTCAAGTGTGGATATGTATTCCTGACTGTATGCCTGGTCAGTGTTTTTTTTCAACACTGTGCTATCATCACCGCTTGTTTCATTTAGCAATTTTTCAAAGTAATTGCTCCATACGTCAAGGATATCTTTTTTCTACTGTTTTCATGTTCACCTTTACCATCTCTAATTCCTTTACAGCACTCTCTTTCCTCCATTTCTGGGCTTCTTCAATAACCACCAGAATATCTTGCCACCTTCTTCATATTTATTATCTACAATCTTACCAAAGTCTTCCCATGACTTTTGTTTAGCTAGTTTTTCACAGTATTTAGCTTTCTTACATTTGTCTCTGTATTCTCTAAGAGCATAAGATGACTTATTTGCCAGGAACTTTTGATATGCTTTCTTGTTTTCTTTTACTGTCTCTTTAACTTTCTGTGTCCACCATGGAGTTCTGATTTTCCTATCCTTGCAGATAACCTCACCACATGCCTCGTTGGCTAAATCAATCAGTGCTTTCTTCAGGGCTTGCCACTGAATCACCAAGGTTTGGTTCCAGTTCTCAAACTCTTTCATTTTTTCTTGAATAATGTTTGTGTATTTTAGTCTACACTTGTCTATTTTAGTCTAAAGTCGACATCTGAGAGCTGCTAAACTTTTATTCACTTTAAAATTTTCTTACATGTTCTTCTTTTCAATATGAAATTCAATTTTATCCTGCTCAAGACTCTGGTGTTCTGCACCAGAGTGGTTTTGAGAATTTTATTCTACAATTTTATTTTCTTTATCTAATTTCTCTACTTTCAAACAATCATTATTGACCTATGTTTTTCTGCTTTACATTCATTTTTTATTTGTCTATCTAATCTTTTATATTCTTCATTTCCATTGGAGTTATTTTTCCAGGTTCTTCTTTTATCCATTAGTTCTAGTATCTCTTTAGTCGAACATCTTTTTTTTATTTTTTTTTATTTACTCTTTATTTTTCCAATACATTTTTCTGCTGCAGCCAATAGTGCTTCTTTTATCTTGATCCATTTGTTGTGGTTTTCTTTCTTTTCAATACAGTGTGCTATATTATTCTAAAAAGTCTGGTGTAGAGAAATGAAGCACACTGTTATTTAGTTTATCTGTATTCCACTTGAATGTTCTAAATCTGTTAGTTATCTTTTTTTTAACATTATTACAATTCTCACAAGTCTGTGGTCTGATTCACAATCAGTACTTAGCATAACTTTTGCATTTATTATTCCATTTCTATATCTCTTACTGATCATAATAAAATCTATTTAATCAGTATGTATGCCATCAAGAGATTTCCAAATATAACTTGCTTTTTCTTTTTGTTCATAAAAACTGTTTGCAATTATCAATTTATGTTTAAAAACAAAATTCAATACATCTATCACTTCTTATGCCATTCTCGTAGACAGGCTTATACGTTGGTTATGCATTATTAAAACACTTAAGGAATTGAACAACGTAGTTAAGGATATAAATTAAATTATACTTTAATAAATATTTTCCGATATTTCGGCAACGTCACGTTGCCATCTTCTAAAGGAACTTACAAAAAAAGGCACGTGCACGTAGGCACTACAAACACAGTAACTGGGAATGAAGAGGTGAAGCTATTGTTCTCCTAAAAGTCCTAATGGTGCCCTCTAGTGGGCTAAGTAGGTGTTCTTGGCCATTGGGCTGAAGGTCTGCTGATGTAAGCCTCCCAAATTTGGGGCAGTCGCATACAACCAAATTTGTTGAGGTTTGGAGAATTTCTTAGGGCTGAGGCCGATTCCATAAATAGTCTTTCAAATTTGTATTTGCTATGGTGTATTACTGTAGCTTTCTTCCATCGTATTCTGTGGCATGTATCCAGAGCATGGTCCACAAGACCAGAATGGCTATACTTGTGAAACCGGATGTAGTCCTTGTGTTCAGAAATTCTGATATTCGCTGTCCTGCCTGTTTGGCCAAAGTAAGACAGTTTACAACTGCAAGGGACCTGGTATACACCAGGTAGGTCTAGGGGAAGTGGTTGGTCTTTAGTGGAGCGGATAAGGGATGCCAATTTTCTGTAAGGTTTGTAACAGGAGGTCAGGTCATGCTTTTTTAAGATTTTGGTAATCTTTTCCGAGGTGCCTTGGATGTAGGGAATGGTGATGGATTTAGAGTAATCCTTGTTATGGAGGGGGGGGGGGATCTGTGGTTTGTAGGTTCTAATATTTTTTGGACTTTTTTTTTGGGGGGGGGGGGGGTAGCCATTGGCTGAGAAAGTGTTGAGGATGTGATTTAGTTCAGTGTTTAGGGCCAAGTCGTTTGAACAGATTAGTTTAGCCCTGTTGTATAGTGTTTTCACTACTCCATATTGTTGTGGGGGGGGGGATTGTTGGTGAATGTATCTGCCTGTATGGGTGGGTTTTCTGTAAACTGAGAAAACCAAGGTTCCATTAGGCTGGCAGGTGACTAATGTGTCTAGGAAAGGGAGGCTGTTTTTTTCCTCTTTTTCCAGGGTGAATTTGATTCTGGGGTGTTGGTTGTTTAAGTGTGTTAAGAAGGAGAGAAGTGTTTCAGAGCCATGTGGCCAAATAGCGAACACATCATCAACGTAGCGAAGCCATATGGTTGGTTTTTGTGGGGGCAGAGGATAAGGCTTTTCCTTCAAAGGTCTCCATAAAGAAATTGGCCAAGGGTGGGGAGAGTAGTGAACCCATGGCTGTCCCCTCTATTTGTTTGTAGAATTTTCCCTGCCAAACGAAATAACCTGAGTTCATTGTGAACTGAAATAAGGCTGAGATATCGGGAGAAAATTTAGTTTGGATTAGCTCTAAAGTTTCCTTAAGTGGGACATTTGTGAATAAAGAGGAGACGTCAAAGCTGACCATTATGTCAGTACGTTGGAGTGTAAGGTTTTCTATGCTGGCTTTGAAATGGGCTGAGTTTTTTTTATGTGTGATGGTGTGTTGCCAGTATAGTGTGTGAGCTCTTTGGCCAAATGTCTAATTTGTATGTGGGGGAATCAATGCCATCCACTATGGGATGTAATGGCACATTTTCTTTATGTAATTTTGGGAGTCCGTAAATATGGGGGGGGTATAGAGTTAAATGGCTTTAATCTGTTGGTAACTTCTACAGGCCAAGAAGTGACTCTCTTAAGGAGCCTGTGAAGTTTTCTAATTTGAGAGTTGGTGGGATTGTAATTAATGGGGAGGTAAGTAGCCCGATCTAAGAGAAGAGCGTTCAGCTTACCTGTGTAGTCCTTTTGGTTAACGACTACAGTTGCATTTCGCTTATCCGCTTTGGTGATAACTATTTCTTTATTATTCTTCATTTCCTGTAGAGCTTTATATTCCTTGTTGGATATGTTGGATTTTGGTGGGACTGCTTTGGAAAGGACACAAGCTACATCCAGTCTTACACTGTTGGCGACTTGATGTGGAAGGTGGCGGATTCCGCGTTTGATCTGGATCATAATATCCTCACTAGATATTTTTTTGGGAGCAATGGCGAAGTTGTGGCCACGTGACAGCGTGTTGATTGCTTCAGGCTGACTGAAGAAAGGTTGATTACGGTATTGGTAGCAAGTTTTGGAAGGACAGTAGAGTTCTTTTTTAATTTTTTTTTTTCATCTGTCGGCCTCGTATTTTTTTAAATTCTTTGTCGGCAGCAGTACATGAGATGTCACGTAAAATCGACCAAAGTTCGTGGTTTAAAGTGCACGAAAGCTCATCTTCGACGGCACGAATAGCTGCGTTAATATCCGCTAAGAGAAAACGCGTGGCGGTGATTTGTTCGCGTAGCTGGCACGGTTATATATTCTGAGAGCTTTTTTTGAAACAAAACGGTGCTTGAATTTTACACAGCTCGGGATTACTTTATTATCCCGGCAGCATTTCAGGAAAGTTAGACGATTTAATTGTCTAGACAGCTTCAACTTCAATTTACCGTATTGGCGGGCCCGCCAATACGGTAAATGTATGCGACTGCCCCAAATTTGTGAGGCTTACATCAGCAGACCTTCAGCCCAATGGCCAAGAACACCTACTTAGCCCACTAGAGGGCACCATCAGAACTTTTAGGAGAACAATAGCTTCATCTCTTCATTCCCAGTTACTGTGTTTGTAGTGACAACGTGCACGTGCCTTTTTTTTTGTAAGTTCCTTTAGAAGATGCAACGTGACGTTGACGAAATATCGAAAAATATTTATTAAAGTATAATTTAATTTATATCCTTAACCACGTTGTTCAATTCCTTAAGTGTTTTAATAATTCTTATGCCATATCCATATGGGCCTTCAACAGAACTTATTCTTTCCTTTCCTATTTGGGCATTCCAATCACCCATAATGATTAAGACCCTGTCTTGCACTACTCCAATGTCTTGAATAGTTTCCTCTATTTTCTCATAAAATTCTTCATTTTCAGATGTGGTGGGTGCATAAATGTGTATAATCATCAGCAGTTAAGGTTATGTCTCTATTAAAATTCATATTATTCTTTCCAATTTCCTATGAATGTGAGAACTCCTTTTCTATAATGAATGCAACTCTCTTTCTAGACTCATTTCCTCCACTTCCCATAACTTTATATTCCTTTCCATTTGGAAGAGTAGTTAAAAATTCCATATCAATCACCTTTCCAAAATGTCTCTGACAATTTAAGTATTTTAATGTCTAATTGTTTCATTTCTCTACACACATTTTCTACTTTTCCAGGTTGATTCAATCTTCTCACATTCCATGTACCAAATTTTAGCACTTCGTTCATTTCTATTACTTCTAACTTCCTTGGTTTCTGCAGTAATCAATTTCTCACTTCCAGGCTGAAAGATCAGTGGACAGCACTGAGGGCCAGTCAGATCACATGGCAAATTCTTCTTATATCTCTGACATACCATAATTTAACACTGGGGCTAATACTCTAACTGAGCCCCAAGAACCAGTTACAGTGTCCACAATTAAGGTGGGACAAGTACCCAGGAAGAGAAGGCAGACTCCCACTGTTTAGTGTAATAAATTCAGCAGTATAGGAAAGATTATTATTACTATTACTATTATTATTATACAAGCACCTCCATGAAGTCTGAAGACTCATCACAGGAGACCCAATCTATCATACCTTTCATTGAATCCATTAACATACAAAGCACTCACAACTGACTCTGGCAACCCATTCCACTCATTCACAACTCTCCAAGCAAAAAAATCTAGTCCTCACATCTCTACTAACCACATCTTCATTCAATTTCCAGGAATGACCCCTTGTTCTGGTCCCTCTAGCCAAGTGATGAAATATTTCTCCTGCATCTATCCTATAAAACTCTTTAAGCAATTTAAATGTTTCTATCATATCCCCTCTTTTTCTCCTATCAATCAACTTCTGTAATCTACACACCTTCAATCTATCCTCATAGGGAACTATGAGGACAGATTGAAGACAAGACTCAAGCCTGGTCCCCAAGAAACCCAGGGGACCAGACTTGAGCACAGTAATCCGGATGCAGACATATCAAGGCCTTATAAAGAGGAATAACAACTTCCTTATCTCTACTTGTTAATATGTCTTCGATAGCCAAGTAATCTCATGGGTAATCTACCTTAACAATATGTCCTCTAAACTTTATGTCTACCACAACTGCTTAATCTCTGGTTTCATCTATTTCATGGAGTACAGTGCCATCAATGTGATACACTGTTAAATCTTGAATGAAAGGTTTAATTTTATTGTAAAAATATTTCATTCAGATTTAACAGGTAACAAAATTTCGAGAAAAATACTTGTATATAGGTATAGGTGAAATTTAATGAAAAAAAGGAAGAGTCTTTTAATTGTAAATTCTCCTATGTATTATATTGTTATGTGTCCTTGTAAAACCGACAAGGATTGAAATTTAGCAAAAATTATGTTAGCATGAGAAAGTTAGATAGACACATACAACGAGATAATCGGCTTATAAATATGACCCGAGGCAGTCACATACTCGAAGACCAAGTTGCACGCGGGAAGTCCCTGTGGAGAACTCAGCGAGGAGAGAACGGTACCAAGTGCAAGAAATTTAGGTGCCGGCCGAAAAAGGTGATGTAGTAGGGAGAACAGCTCAGGAAGCAATGTATATATAGAGACAGAGAGCTTGGTGACGCCAACTAGAGGCTTTTGCCTTTTTTCTCCCTTGGATTCCTGTTCCAGTCATTCCCAGAGGAGGAGTACGTGAGCGCAGTCAAGAAGAACTATGTCCAGTGGCAGCTATGTGGCCAGATAGCGATCCAGTGCAAGCATAATCATCGGTATGGCGGAAATGTCAGCGCAGACCGAAACAACATGCGGAACCACATGGACCGATCCTGGCAGAACAGCTTCGCCCACATCGGAGAAGGTGACTCGTGATTGTAATCGCCAGTTTGTTCTGAAGACAGCAAACTGTGGGAGAAGGTAACAAGCTGTGTGAAATTTATCGAGAGAAAGGACTAGAGAGAGATCCAGTTACTTGGTAATGTAAGAACTTTTTAATTCCTTTGTATACTAGAAAGAGTTAGAATGCAATAATGTGCAGATATGCTCAGTGACTGGACTTATATGAATTGAAACAGGACTTTAGAATCTAACCAACCTGTAAATTGTGTCATGTCTGAGAATGAGGTATTGTATAGTGTAGAGGTAATGTACTAATGTATGTCATAGCCTAATATATCTTGAAATTAAATAAGGTTAAATACTTGGATAGGATTGTCAAATGTTGTAGGAAGGAGTCATTAATTTAAATTAGTTGCAGATATTGTCTAATGTTGAGAAGGATTAGGAATATTAAGGTTATGTCTGTTTAACCCATTTAACTTGTAGGAGAGATTTAGCTTAATTAAGTAACCTTTAGTAATTGTGTATTGTTGTATTAGCATGATGATGAATAAACTTTTTTTACCTAACGGATTGCCTGATCTGAAATCGCAATGCACCACTCATAAAAATAGAACCTGAGCGAATCAATAGTCGGGGATAGCTACGACTGCAGTAAGGAAAAAATTTAGACATATAAAGTTTTGTAATTGGAAATATTAATTGCACGATTATCGACAAGTGTGTCATTCTGAGAATTAACTCCCTGGCAAAGAAGCTTCTCTTGTCTAAGAATTTGGATGGTGCGGCTTCAACAAATCAAACAATTTACAATATACATATAAAAAAAAATAAAAAATTTTTTTAACAACACGGCTTGTAATCTATTTATCCCAAAATGCAGAACTTTATATTTCTTGACATTAAACTGACACCCATTAACTTTTGCTCATGCTGACAGCCTATTTAAATCATCCTGCAAGCTCTCTGCATCACCTTGATTAACTATTACTCTACCTAATTTCACATGATCAGCAAACAACTGAATATTTCCTTTCAGGTTATTTCCTATATCATTTATGTACAAATTAAACAGCAATGGTCGCAGCACTAAACCTTGCAGCACACCACCTGTTTTTGCCTCAATTCTGCCCATCCATATACCAATTTTTGATATCTGTCCAGCAGTCACCCGCTTATCCACTTAACCAGTGTCATATCCATCCCCATTTGTTCTAATTTGCGTAACAGAGCTCCATGCAGTATTCTGTCAAATGCCTTTGCAAAATCATCATGTAGCCATTTCCTTCATCCAACTCAGCTGTTACTCTATTATAAAATGTTAGTAAATTACTAAGGCATGATAGACCCTTCACAAAGCCATGTTGATCCTCATACAGTATCATATTTTTATCTATCCATTCTTAAACTTTCTTTTTTATCAATTTTTCGAGTACTTTTACCACCACCACGCCTGAAATACTGATTGGTCTATTTGCTACTGCAGTCTTAGAACCTCCCTTATGCAAAGGAATTATTTTGCCCTCTTTCCATTCCCTTGGAACTCTACCAGAGCTGTGACTTAAATTAAAGCCTTTAATGAAAAGCATTGCCAGTTCCCTTGCACATTCTTGCAAAACACTAGCTGATATATCATCTAATCCCACAGCTATATTTACATTGAGATTCTACAATATCCTAAGAATCTCCAATTCATCTACCTCTGTTCCCACGTTATTGTCTGTCACATAGGTTAATACAGTAACCTCACTAGAATGATATACCCTTGCAAAGTGGTCACTCACTAACAACTATTTTATCTGCTTCTGTCTCCTGGACCATCAGCACTCATTAAGGTTAATCTTCCATAGTCATTCTTCCTCTTACCTGCCACATAACCAAAAGAAGAACTCTTTAGGATTTCCTTTCAACCACTGAGATAGAGTCTTCTCATAATCTGATATTGCCTTGCTTGCCATGCTGATTACCTTTCTCTTTATATACCTTCCACAGTATTTCTTCTTCTGAAGCTCATGCTTAATGATATTACTCATTCACCTAACTCCTACCTAATTAGCCCTCCTTACCCTAGGTATACAATTTAATACTGCTTCCTCTAGATAAGTGCTTCCCAAACTTAAGGATGTAAAGGCCCCTTTTGGAAAAATTTAATTTAAATATTTCAAGGTGCCCCCCATCAAAAAAAAAAAAAAAAAAGTAATACAGACATATATTATCATAAAAAACAATCAGCTAACCCGTATATAGGGAGTAGGCAAGGCCATTTTTAGCCCTATCTAACTTTTGGAGACTGAGTGGGCAGTTCAATCTCCACTGGTACCCAATCAGAGATAGCTGGCCATGGGCTATCACTAATTAAGTGCCACACAGTGAAGAGAGACAGCTCAACAAGTGCGGCCATCTCGTGGTCCCTAACCCTAACAGTTGTATTTAGTGTCTGAAATAATGTGGGTTCCATGGTCGATCTGGCATGCCCAAGCCAGAGATCGACTAACTCGGGAACCAGTCAAAAAAAGGCTTAGAAAAATTTCTTCTAGTTGCCTACTAGATTCGAAACCAAGAAGTCTTCCTTCATGCAGTCAAGTGCTGTGGTGTGCAAACACCACATCCACTGAGCTACACAGGCTCCTCATATATTATTATAATATTTATTGTATTTATATTCAAGATTTTGAGTTTGTAAGCTTTTTTGTGCTTCTTATCAATACCTTTGAAATGAAACTTATATGAATAAGCATATATTTACTAATATTCATTAAGCACCAAAATACACAGGAAGCAAAATTTGCGAACCAACACCAATGTGCGATTTTTTCCATTAAAATATAAAAAATAACAAAAAATAAATAATAAATAGAAATTAAATGCGTTTCTTTTAAGATTAAAAAAAGAACTACTTAGTCTTTAAACATTTAAAATTTGTTTTCATTATTTCACAGACCCCTCAACAAAACCTGCGCCCCCCCCAAGGGGGCTGCAGCCCAAAGTTTGGGAAGCGCTGCTCTAGATTACTGCTAACAATATCCATGCACTACTAACATCCTCACCCTGCAGTGTTTTATGCCACATATTTCATATGCTTTTTTGGTACATATTTCAGCTTCTTCCTAAGTTTGTCATAATCACCTGCCTTGTAGTTCTCCTTCTTGATAGATATTCCTCATGTTTTACAATATTCCATGCGGTGAAAGTTACCATGTAATCAAGATCGCATAGTAACTTTCACCAATTGTAGGCAATGTTGTCACCTTGATTATGGATAGCTCTTCTGATCCTATGACCAGGTCCAACACTCTCCCACCCTGGTCCTCTCCACCACATGCTGCCTTAAGTAATTATCTCTCAGCAGGTGTATAAATTCTAATTTCCTTTCTGCGATGTGATCTTCCTTCCTTCCAGTCTATATCTCCATATTTGAAGTACCCCATAATAATCACTCAACCTGTATTCATTGTACTAATTTGACGATGTATGAAATAATCTCGCAATGCTTCAAACGAACAGCCACCTTCTCACACGTTCTACTATTCTTTTTGGTTGCAATTCATCTGCTATCATCAGCAGCACTCCCCCCCCCCCCATCCTATCTTCTCTATTTTCCCTGAAAATACTAAAACACTTCACATTCAATCCCTGTAACTACATCATCTGCTGTTAGCCAAGTCTTACTAATGCCTATAACTTTTGGCAAATTTGCAAATGCCCAAAACTCTTCCTTCTGTTCTTGATACTTCTGGCATTAGTATATAGAAACTGCAGCATCCCTTTAGTTCCCCACACACCTTTACTTTCTGAATTGACTACCCTATTCAAAATTTTTTGCTTGAGACAAGATCCCTGACTTGGTCATTCTCACTCACTCACTTCATGGGTGCCTTCACACAAACTCACTTCCATTGTTTAAGTTTCCCTAAATTTGTACTCCAGCATGTTCAGTGAACAAAGCTCTCTGCAGACACCTAACACCAAAACCATTTAGATGCAGTCCATCAGCATTGTACAAATCCTTCTTACTATCAAACGGAGACCACAGATCCACAAATTTTACATTATTCCTTTTGTACAATCTACAGATAGACTCATTGGCTATCAATGCTCTCCTCCTCAGCTCACCTCTATCATAGTGTGATAGGAGACTTACAATCTTCACCTTCTTGCTCTTCAGTTTTGCCTCTTCTAACAACTCCTTTACATCCTCCCTCATACAATACTTCATCATCATCATCAAATTCCTGTCATTTACCCACAAGGGGTGTACAGGATATGATAGTACTACATGAAAAAATTATATCATTACTAACTTCCTATCTACAATTTTTCTCCAAATCAGTCTGTTACTTGTCAAGACTCCAACATTATCAGATCTTATATTTCTATCGTCTAAGGCACTTTGTACCGTATCAATCCACCTATATCTTGGCCTTTCTCTGGGTCGTTTTGCTGCCAACCTGGCAGAGAACACTTGTTTTGCTAATCTTTCCTCGCCCATTCTGTTTCGGTGACCATACCACCTGAGATTAGCTCTGCTAACGCATTCCTGGATGCTGACAATATCAAGTTCTTTCCTAATATCCTCGTTTTTAATATGATATTGCCATTGATGCCATCTATTCACGCCTATAATCTTTCTCAGGACTCTCATATCTGTGGTCTCTAGTCTTTGGTTGAGTGTTTTACTTCTGACCTAGGCTCTCAGATCTATAAGTTAAAACTGGTTTGAACACTGTCTTGTATACAGCTAATTTAGTGTTCCGACTAATTTCTCTCTTATTCCATATGAATTTATTCAGTTGACTTCCCACCATACCAGCTTTGCTGATTCTGTTGTCTATTTCTACATTTAATTTACCATCTTCAGTAAAAATCGTGCCTAAGTAGCTGAAATGTTTTACTTGTTCCACAGGTTCTCCTTTCACAACACAGTTGACATTTTCAATGATTCTGCCTATTTTCATTGTCTTTGTCTTTTTATTGCTGACCTTCATACCATATCTATTACAACAACTATTCAATTTAGTCAGAGAATCTTGGAGACTTGTAGCAGATTTATTTAGAAGTATAACATCATCCGCATAAAGCAAAGAGCTGACATTAGAATACTTCTCACCTCTCAAATCTCAAAGATTCACTCCTAGCCCTCAATTACTCCAACAGCTTCAGAGGGAGAAATGAAGAGGAAAGAAAGTAGAGTAGGGACCTATCTATAGATAACAGCAAGATTTCTGTTATTTGCCATCTTGGGTTTGCCATTCCCATACTCACTAGGTGTAAGTCCCTGAAGTGGCTTGAAGTAAATATCTACTTATTTCCTTGTTTTTTGTGAATTGAAGAAACAGTTAATTTAGTGTTTTGACTAATTTCTCTCTTATTCCATACAAATTTATTCATCTGACTTCCTACTATACCAGTTTTACTTATTCTCTTATTATTTTGATAATTAATTTGATAGCTTCACTAAAATTGTGCTAGCCAAAATGTTTTACTTGATTTTTAGGTTCACCATTGAGAATGCAGCTGATGTTTTCAAATGTTCCTGCCAATCTTTATAGTCTTTTTATTGTTGATTGTCATTCCAATGTATTTTAATAGTTGTTTAATAAAAGAGACATCAAGATTCAAAGTACATTTATTTAGGATTATAACATCACCTGCATAAAAAAAAGCTGAGTTTTAGTTCATAGGTACAGGCTTTTACTTTAGGCTGCAAAGTTATCTCTACTGTTATAAAGAATAACAGTGGAGATAGTTTGTATCTTTGCTATATATCTCATTTTCAAATCTTCATGTACATCCTTCAATTCTAGAGGTCTAGAGATATCCAAAATATTCACATTAATTTAGTAATAACCCCTCAATCACCCCCCCCCGCCCTTTCTTCTATTCACAAGTTTCTGCAAATGGTATTGTCTCAATCTGTCTTCATATTCCAGACATCATAATGCTCATTCTTCTCTGGACCCCACCTCCAAAACAATGTCATTATTCTGAAAACCATGTAATCAGATCAGCATAGTAAATCATACATGGTCTGTTCAAGGTCATATATAATGGAGCCAGTCTTCTTTTTCTTCTACATTTTGATCACTGTCATAATTAGTTGTGATTTCATCACAATTTCAATGTGAACCCTAAATTTAAAGTCCCTATCTACCATCACTCCTGGATCTCTCATATTCTCCATGTCCTTCAAAATTTCCTCATTAAAAGTATACTCAGCATTATCCTTGTTTATGAAATTTCAAAACACTTTGCAACATTAAACTGGTAGCTCCACTTGCATTCTATTTAGATCCTCCTGCACGGCCACAATATCTGTTCTACAACTCAGTTCTTCCCAAATTTGAAATCCCTATGCAAATTTGCAATATGCAAACAGCTATATATATATCTAATTATACATATCTTAGCATACAGTTAATCATTAACATACAGTTAAACAACAATGGTTCAAAACAGACCCTGCAACAGACTACCAGTGACTTTTCTCTTTTCGATAATGCTCTCCTCATATACAACTTGCTGTTACTATCTCACTCACTAATATATTATCCCCATCCAATTTAATTTAGGTATCAAACTTGTACCCCAAAACTAACTGTTGAAGTAATAGAATCTATCCTATTCAACTGGCATCTACCCTACAACATGGAAACAGGTCCACGTCCAACACATCCCAAAGAAAGGTGATAAAGTAAACAAACAAACTGTCGTCCAATTGCTCTCACTTCTGTTCATGTGTTGGTGGTGTAAGCTAGAAGGTCAGCAACAACCAACTCTTGAACCACCTAAAGACTTAACGACTAATCAGTGACCAGCAGTACAGATTCCACCACTCACAATCTACAGCTGATCTTCTAGCTTACACCACCCACCTCTGGACTTAAGCCATGGAAAAATTTCGATAAACTCATGGTTTCTCTTGACATCTCCAAGGCATTTGATGGGGTTTGGCACAGTGGGTCTACTTAGTTTCCTCTCTTCAGATTTCCTCACCAATGCAGGAATGTCCCTAGATTCTGTTCTTTCCCCCACTCTTTTCCTCTTGACTATAAAATGACTTGCTTTCACAGACTTCCAATCCTATCCATAGCTTTGCCAAGGATAGAATTTTGACAAACCTTGTAATGCTGAAATATTAGAATCCTTAATGATCCACATGATCAGTGGCCTGAACTCCAATCTCCTAGCTATATCCTAATAGGGTAAGGACAACCTTGTAGATTTCAATGCCACCAAAACTCAGTCATGTGATCTCTTGCAAGAAAGAGCTTGCATCTCTCCCCCTTACCTTCACCAAACCCAGATATCCAAACACAATCAGAGTTCCCTTCTTGGCCTGATCTACTCCTCCAATCTTTCCTGGCACAATCAACTATAGCTTCTACAGCTGCCAAAAAAACTTGGTATACTTTTTTTGCAAAAGACACTACTTCACACCTGCTAACTCTATAGAAATTCCACATCTACTCGACCACAGATTGCTCAATTCTATTCAGAAGAGGACAATTCAGCTAATTAATGATCTCTCAATCACAGATGTTCAGTTTCTGCCTTGTATTTCTTCTACAGATACTTTCATGGACAGTACTCTGCTGAATTGGCACTAATATTTCTACAAAATCATTAGAACAAGAGCCACTGCTAATCAACACCCTATTACAGTCCATCATGAAACTCACTAAACCAATTTCACTGCCTCCTCTTTCATTCCATTTACTTGTTATTTGGAACAGCTTTCTCCAAAGAATAGAATCTTCAGCTATTCAAATAAAATATCAAGAGAGATTCCTCCTTTTTTCTTACTTTCTTGTCCACACACACAGCACTAATCTGCTTATAGGTCTTGTGACTTTTCAATAGTGGTAAAATAAAAAAAATCATTCATTTTGTTAACATTGTGTTTTTAGTTCATCCCATAAAATCAGTTCTTCTAAGATACACATCCAGCTTGAAATAACAAAGACAATTTTCTAAACATGAAAAGCGAATTCCCAACTGATTACATGAATAATACACTGCCAATATTTATTTCAAAGGAACTTCAAGCTGGATAATCAAACTATCAGATTATAAAACTTTTATACCAACTTCGAACATTAAAAACAGTTTTTGCACCACCTTACTCTAAAGGAATGCAGGTTGAGTGGATTTTAATTCTGCAGATTTATCGTGCACTGTGTGCATGAGAGACAAGCCTCTATAGCTCAGTCGCAAATCCCATCTAAGATGCCAAAAACCGTTATCAGGATTTTCAAGCAATGCTGAGTTAGCCAATCTCACATGAATGCCGCTGGGTTTTTTTCTCCCAGAAACTAAGGGTTCATTCTACATCCCAATAATTTTCATCCCCCACACAGGAAGACTAGCCAAGAGAACACATACAATTTACATACACAGTATATTTATATGGCTAACCACCTTATCCTGGACTCATGGTTATGAAATCCAAGGATACCTTGGACGGTTATGGGTGATTAAAGGCCCAAGAAACCACAGAAGAAGAAAAAATATATATAGGCATACCCCAGTCATACAACACATTAGGTTCTGTTGGTATAGCAAATCATTTCTTCCCTTTTTCCCCTCCACTTATAGATGCACGTAATGGTTTAATAACGCTTTTAAGTGGCCATACGTATGTGCATAAATGACATAAATAAAGCTTTTGTTT
Source organism: Typopeltis vanoorti (assembly GCF_054136105.1). Classification (NCBI taxonomy): domain Eukaryota; kingdom Metazoa; phylum Arthropoda; class Arachnida; order Uropygi; family Thelyphonidae; genus Typopeltis; species Typopeltis vanoorti. The sequence goes on from NC_143557.1 coordinate 78,401,553, forward strand.
ATATCAGATATGTAAACAAAAAATTTAGAATAACTTTTCCAAACATCACGAAGTTATTTTGAATAGCTTGGCTTAAGGGAGCATGCCAACCAATTTGGTTGGAGTGTTCCCTTAAGTTTACAGATAACTATAATATTAACTGGCGTAACACTTTTCACTTCACTAAGAACAACTGAAATAACAGTAGTGCAACGTAAGTTTAGCCTACAGCCCATCTCAGTTCTCGACATGCCATCATCACTAAATTAAATCATTTTAATCTTAGTATTTAACATAATAGATTTATGCATTGCCTTCTTTTCGCTAAAAACAATAACACCCTTACTTTGAATTTTGTCTACCATTATTAACAACAATAAAATAATTATAAACAGTTTATAATTCACAGCAAAAAAAACCCCGAAACACAGATGTAGTGAGCTATGATCTCAGTTTACATAAAGTGCACTGATTGATTCACAGGAGCATCATGTCACTGTATGATCAAATGCAGCATCATATAAATGAGTATTGGTTACAATTGAAGAATGTCATATGAGCAAATCATTGTAAGGCAGGATATTACTATATATGTGACAGACTATTCAGCCTAACATAAAAAAGGGAAGATAATATATATGAAGATCTAAAGAAACCATAATGGTCATATTTAGTAAGAAATCTTCCACAATTCACGTAGAACATAATAATGCAAACCACTTTACCACAATATACTAACTTGCAGTTAATAAAATTCATATGTTATTGTTTTTCCTTTTTCCCAACCAACTATGTAACTTGTAGGTCGGGGGAGGGGGACACTAACCATCGTATTAGTGTATTAGGCTATAAAAGTTTAGTGTAGAGAACTGCTTTGGGGGAGGGGGGGGAAGAAAAGGAAAAAACCCTACTTACCTGACGAATAAAAGTGAGTGGTTTTTGTCCCATTGCATGACAATCTCCTATATTTGCTTTAATTACTTCTGTAAATGGTTTTTTAGCACCCTGAAAAAAATAAAAAAAAGCGTTTTAATTTGTTTTTATGCTACCCTTCTGAAATAGTTTAGGAGTTACTGATTATATCTGTCTCTATAATAAATTCTCAAAGAAACTATACCAGATATTAGCTAAGTATATCATTTCAGCACTTTTATCATTTGGGTTCTAACAAGATTACCACAGAAATATCAGAATGTCAATTGTCCAAGAAGGTCAGGTGGTCTATTCTACACTAACATAGACCTACACGCTGAGCTTGCAGGCTTTCAAAATCAGATCTGACAGAACAGAATGGTTAAACTTTATTCTTGTAGTCTGCTATGTCTGTATATATTGTTAGTGTTCTTTTGGCTAATCTACCTGTTTTGCAAGATAAAACACCCAACTTTCTGGGAGGAAAAAACCCTGACACCTCATATGAGACAGGCTAACTTATCTTCAATTGAAAAGCCCTAATAAAGGTTCACTGAATCCTAGATGGAATTCAAACCCAGGGCTTTCCAATCAAAGGACACTGTCGAAACCAACAAAGCTATGGAGGCTCTGTTTAGGTGCACAATAACAAAAAACAATTCAACTGAATGCTAGGATATACAAAGTATGCATCCACTAAAAGCTTTTCTGATCTTGAATTCATTGACAGTAAACTTATATTTAAAGACATGCACAAGTTCCGGTTAAATGGAGCACAAAAATAATTTTTAGTTCTTTTTCAGTATTCAAATAAGTAAATAAAGCATTATACAACACATGATTTTTTATAGCTTTCATATTCCATATAACTGACTTAATCTCACAAGACTTCAATAACAATTATTTTTTGTTAATAATGTAGCTGATAATCTAAAGTTATGAGACTTTTTTTCACTCTACTTCTGGGACATTATTGAGCGAGAGTAAAATCAATGATGAGCATCAACATTATAAGTGTGCCTGTTACAAAATAACCACATATTTACTAAAATAAAGAGCCAAAAAGCTTCACTTTGGTGATGCAAATTTATAAAAATTAAGTGGATATTAAATCCAGCATTATTTCAAAGCCAAATATAGAAACTATATAAAAGTTTCTATATGAAATTCTATTTCATATAGAAATATCATATATGAAATTAGAATATAGAAATTTCATATATATTCTATATAAAAGTTTCATATGAAATTTGACCAGAGAGCTTACAGAAATACACTCGCCGATATTTATGAGTTGCACTAGCTGAACCTTATAGGAGAGATGATCGCTGCCCAAGTGTCCACATATTCCCCTCCTATACCTAATATTTAGGTAGAGATGTACACTTATACACCATAGTAAATTGAGTTGGCAGATTGGTTGAACGACTATTTCCATAGAAATTTTTGGTGGGTGGTCAAGTGGATAGCACACCCACTCTCCAAACTACAGGTTGTAGATTAAAATCCTACAGCAGACATGGTGGGAGATGAATTTCATCACCTGGTGTATAACTATGCCTAGTGGAAACCTGAAGTAACTTGAAAAAGTTCCAGTTCCATGTTTAGTCTTGAGAGCTGGAATTCTGGATTATTTATCAGCTACAGTTTAAATTTTGCGAGAATATTTACGATTGTTACTAAACAATCCTAAATGTGCTACTTATAATTCTCCCACGCTTTGAATCATCAACAAACTAAAGATTTCCCATCAGTCCACATGAAATATCACTTATAAACAAATTAAACACCAAGGGTCTGTACCCCCTTTCGAGTCTTCAAAATTCAAGGCGAACTGGCCTACCAGTCTGGAACTCGGGGGGGGGGGCAACTGTAGGCGCCAGAGGGAGGAACCTCCCTTTCGAGTTTTCAAAATTCGAGTCATCAGAATTCAAGGAGAACTGGCCTACAAGTCCAGAACTCGGGGGATTGGGTGCGTAGGCGCTGGTTAGAAGGGGGGGGGGGAGAACCCTTTCGAGTCTTCAAAATTCAAGTCATCAGAATTCAAGGAGAACTGGCCTACCCATCCGGTACTCTGGGGGGGGGGCAGAACCCCCTAGTATGTGTGTGTGTATATATATTATATATATATATTTTTTGATATTATATAATAAATAAGGAGTTGGCTGAGTGAACTACCCATGATGAGTCTGCTGACTTCATTGAAGTTGGTATGATAATATAAAGACAAAAAAAAAAATAACCACAAATTAATATTCAAGAATATGTAAGCATCAGTAACGTACAACAGAACAGTCATTTTTTATGTGACCCCATCCACAAAACGTTTTGTTTTTGTAAACCCAAATCACGTTAGTACTATGGCGTATGCTAATTAATTTTTAAAATAAGTTTTCGCACGTGCACACACACGCAAACATGTATTACTCAAGTCCTGAATAAGCAGGGTAGTGGTCTCACAGTCCTGCCAACCTAGGATGGGGATTAAAGACTACTAAAATGAATGTTTAAAGCAGAATGAAAAGACTCCAACAAAGTCCTTTCTAAGATATAAGTGAGTTGACACAATAAGAAGTGCTTTAGAAGACTGAAAATCAAGGATCTAACAAATAAGAGAACCCAATCTGGATGAGAGTTGTTGATAAAAAAAACTGGCCATGAAAGATTGATTGTGCTGAATTATCATAAGTGCATATACTGAAAATAACAGACGGTTTAGATATAAAATATCTGTGCAGAGGATTGTATGACTAATTATTGTATATTATTATTATTATTACTATCATATCATCAAATTGAGATGTTCATTAATATGCACTAAATATAAGTTTTGTCTTTTATAATATATATATATATATATATATATATATATATATATATATGAGAGAGAGAGAGAGTCTATATGGCAATATTTCTGAAAACAGAAAACTGCTACTTGCAGTTTAGTACAAATTATTTTGCATCCAATTTCGTGGATCTTGATCAGTCTCTTTATTTGATGGTCTTTAAGTTCAAATCCCACTGTTGCATGAATGTTTCTGCAAGTTTTCAGGTGGACAGACTATTTCAGTCACATGTTGTGAGACTACCATCCTGCTATTTAAAGGCCAACATCTTTCTCTAAATCCAGGAGTAAGTTAATAATAAGGTGAGACACCTTTTGGCAACTCATATAGGTAAATATGACTTCTCCATTACTTCCACCTTAGTATCACCACCTCTGGGTCTGGCTCCAACTGACAAGACCTTAATGAAGGTTGAAACTGGGCACTTTTTTTCAAATAGTTAGAATGTGATTTAGTCACACAGAGAGAACATATAGACAGTTTATGTTCATACTCTCTAGAACATGGTGACCTGAATGTTACTTTGACTCTGTTTTCACACAACTGACATTTATAGTTTGGATTCTTCACATATGTAGTAGATAAACTGAAACTAGACTTATGGTGCAACATGCAAAGTGAAGGATTTTGGCATGTGTTTTTCTTTACTATCATAATAACAATGAAGTATCTCAAATCCTTTCCATTATATCTTATATTTTGTTTCTATATCATGAAATGTTTCAGAAGTGAAGTGAAGAGCATGAAACAGCATTGACACTGACATGTTGTTTTATATACACCCAATTCTCCACTTACACGGTAGTTTGGTTTCAGAAAAATGACGCAAATGAAAACCGCGTAAAAAAACAATACAGTGCATATGAAAATATAGAAGAATGGTTCCAGATGTGAAAACCTGATATGAACAATAAGTTATTTTCAAACAAAGATAACATATGAAAATCACTGAATAAAACTCTTTAATTTTAAATACTTATTTAAAGTATATACACATGTATCTTCCTTAAAGAAAATAGTGTGTTATTAATAAAACAGAAATTCAAAAAGGCTTAAATACACCTGCACATATGGTTATTAGTTAAATTTTATTTGCAGTGACTTTCTGACAGTAGCCGCATTCTTTTGTGTGAGAATGGAATGAAATCACTTCCATCACTTGAAACACTTTGGCCGTCCTGTTTGTATTGTAATGGCAAAACGTTTTCTTCAGTAAAAAGAACTAAATTAGCACTAATTTCTAATAATTTGAAGGTTGATTATTTTTTTTACCATGAACTCTGTAATTAATGGTTGAAATCCTGTTTTGACTAGATCATTGTATAATTCTTCATATTGCACCATACATGACTTCAGTTCATGTTTAAACTGTTCAGCTCGCTCAATATTTGGATCATGTGTAAGAAAATGACTTTGCAATTTACTAGCCACTTGAGGCCCTTTTTTAATTAATACTGCAGTGAATGGAATCTCTTCATCATCATCACTTTTTTCTTTTTCATAGAGATTCTCAAGGACAGCTTCTATTATTTCTAACAGCTTTGTCAACCATTAATTCTTCAATATCTGTCTGCAGACAAAAAAATCATCAAAACCTTCTCTACAAATTGCATGTATTAATCTGATGATATTGGTATATTCAGTTGTATGCAAACAGTCCCGGCTGGTGGCATGTGCGAAGTGTGCAATATACGCAGGTGCCGCAGAAGAAAAGGCGCCTAAAAGATGTCAAAAAATATGAGATAAGAGTTTAAACGAACAACGAATGGTACATATAATTATGAATGTACGTCGTCTAACGGTCGGGCCCCTTCAGACCCCTCCCAGAAACGAACAAATAAATTCTGAAATTGTATCCTGGACCCGATTATATCACTGTAATTTTTGATTAAAATTTACGAAAATATACCTAAAATAGTTCTTTATTTTTTGATGTATCATAAATCAACTTATGATTAATTGTTGAGTTCTGTGTAAGGGCCATATCCTAATTTTAATCGGATCGGATGCATGTGGTCCGGCCCTAAAAGTTGGCTTACTACTAATAACGCATTCTTCTCAACATTCGAGCCTGTTATATTACCGGGCTGTTAGGACGGCGTCAGTGACACAAAATAATCAGCGAACACTCTAGTCCAATGTGAAACGTTCTTGTAAAATTCTCTCATCTATTTTCGTTGAATCTTCCTGAGAGAACTAAGTAGGCTAGTATTCTGTAACATTTCCGACAAGTTATACTGAACAACTTTTGGTTTAAAAGAAATATTGTTTTGTATAAAAGACAAAGGTAGGACATTTCACTTGCTTTAGAAGAAATGTATCTATGTAACTAGGATAAAAAAGATTTGTAGAAATATGGGGTGAAGTGAAATTCCTGGATTTTTTGAAATTTTCAAATATGAGTTAAAGGTCTCCAACCCTTAGGGCTGATGTTTTCATTAGAAGAATTTAAAAATTTAAAAAATTATGAATTAATAGAAAATATAGGATAAATATTTGTGAGAACCTCCCCGAACTTCGCCAAAGCAATATTTCAAGGGACTTATTTATCTTCCTTATAGAACCTCGAAAATAGTGCTTGAGTAAAGCTCTGGGAAGTTTTCACATTGTTTAATATTTAATAAACAATAAAGATTTTAATAAAACACCAATATAACATCTAATACCAATCAACATTTTCCGTTCTTAAATTTTTAAAAGACAGTAATTTTATCTTTATTTTCAAATTTATGTTATTTTAATAAAAATGTTTTTTGCTGAAGAGAATAATTTCAATTATTTTAACGATGGCCTCAGAAAATATGGCATTTAGAGGGTCTTCACAGATAAATTATCCACCGATAATAATAGTAAATTTTTAAAATTGGTCGAGTTGTTCTCAAAATTTGATCCATTCTTAGAAAAACGTAAAACGGGCAATAGAAAATCCACACAAGACTTATTACTTGGGAAAAGATATCCAGAAGGAAATTATTTTATTGATCGCCAAAGCTACAAAGGATAAGATTTTGGACATGGTCAAAAATGCAATGTATTTCTCAATTATTGTGGATTGTACACCTGATAAAAGTCAAAGAACAGATATCCATTGTTGTGCATTACATCCACATCGAAAAAACAGCTGAGGGTCACAATGCCAATGTGGAAATTAAAGAAAGTGTTTTGGAATTTATTAACGTTGTAGAAACAACTGGAGTAAAGATGAGTGAAGAAATTTTAAATTCTTTGAAACAAAGTGATTTATATATTATGAATCTTTGTGGTCAAGGCTATGACAATAGAGCCAACATGCGAGGTAAAAGAAACAGTGTGTAGTCTCAAATTGCAAATATCAATCCAAGAGCCATTTTCATTTCGTGCGTCTGCCATTCCTTAAATTTAGTCGTTGTTGATGCAGTAAATGAAGCTATTGAAATTGTTAATTTTTTTTCAACCATTCAAATAATTTACAAGTTTTTCTCAGGATCGACAAAGCGTTGGTATATTTTTCAGTCCATGTGTTGTAAATTGACAGTGAAATCGTTAAGCGATACTAGATGGGAAAGCCATGTTAATGCCGTTAGTGCTTTGAAGACCGGATTGAAAGGTATTTATTCTGCGTTAAAAAAAGTCGTTCAGTTGGAAAAAGATTCACTTACATATATAACAGCGGAATCAATCGAATCAAAATTAGATAGTTTTGAATTCATTTGTGGATTAATAATCTGGCATGATGTGCTTACAGAAATCAATTGTACAAGCAAGTTGTTACAATCACAAAGCATGAATGTTAAATCAGCAGCAACTGCATTGAAAAGGACAACTGAATTTCTCATTTCCCATAACTCTGAAGATTCCTTCAAGAATTATATTTCCCAAGCAAAATGCATCGCAATAGATGCGAATTTAACAGACGATTTTAGTCTTGAGTTAGATAATTGAATCCAAAAGAGAAAGAAATTTGTTGACGAGGAACCAGATACCCCGGAGCCCGTTGATGCAAAATGGAAATTCAAAACCAAATTTTTCGACATTTTGTTCACAACAGCAATTACTTCAATGAAGGAGCATTTTGATCCATTTAGTGGTGTTTTGGAGTTCTTTGAATTTTTGTACAACATTACAAAATGTGATAACATGGAAGACCAACAATTGGAAGAAAAATGTAGTTCATTAGAAAAAGCATAAGTGACAAAGAAAACAAGGACATTGAAGCAGAAGAACTGCAAATAGAGCTGAAATTATTATCTAGAAAAATTGTAGAAAATAGTACACCTGAAATGGTTTTGAAGTGGATTTATAACAACAACCTTGAAGAACTCATTGCAAATTCACTGATTGCATTGAGAATACTATTGACTTTGCCTATTTCAGTTGCTAAGGGAGAGAGAACATTTTCTAAATTACAATTAATAAAGAACTACCTGTGATCAGCATGAGTCAAAAAATCTAAATGGTTTGGCACTAATTTCATTAGAAAATAATATTGCTCAGTCTATCAACAGTGATGTACTGCGACAAGATTTCATTAAAATGAAAGCCAGACGAGTCCCTTTCAGCAAAATTAATGTAAAGAATATTTGAATAAATCTCTTAACTTTATATAACTTTGAAACCTTTGAAAAAATTTGTATAAGCAGGACTAATCCGCAGATAACATTATACTGTAAAGCGGTTTTCATTTGTTTTTCATTTCCTGTTCGTTTTATTCATGCTTTATTAAAAAAAAAACTTTTTTGGAAAGGTGTCGAACATTAATCACACACACAAGAAAAATACTATGAACCGGTCCTGTATGCAAAGGTATAGATGTTTTTTTTTTTTTTTTTTTTTTTTTTTTTTTTTTGCACATTCTGGTCAAGTAGCTTTCCAGCATACATTTAAAGTTGATGGTTTCAATTCTGATAATGCCAACGTTTGATGCAATCCAAAATAAAAAAATTTTCTTCTGCACATCAATAACTGTCAGTAAATTATCCTTATCTAGTTTATCCATAATGTATTGGAATGTTTTTCTTATGGAGCAAGTTTTGAAGGTAGCAATCACATCCTGGTTTAGTAGTTACCTTCCAGTGCACTGGTAACATGTTAAATCCACAAAATTCATTGCCCACTATCTTAAAAATTGATTAATGAGTAATGGTTTTAACATATGATCTCCTGAAGCACTGCTGCAAAATAATAAAGTCACATGATCCTTAGATGCTTGAAAACCACCAACACTTTTTTTGTGATTTTGCTATACAAGTTTAACTTGGCTTTTTTTTTTTAAAACAAAAAAAAGGCAGTCTCTATAGAAATATTCCGGTTTTGTGATCACATGTTTATTATAGAACTGTTTTTAAAATACTAAACAAGTACTAAAAATAACCCGACAAGTTTCGTTAGTCGTAAGACTAACAGTTTAAAGCACAAATTATAAAAAATTACTAAAAACAAGCTCATTTATTGGTATTATAAACATCAAAAAAGTTCATTAAAAAAAAAAAAAATAGATCTATGTTAATGCTTGTTAGTTGGAGACAATGCTATTTGTTGTTGCGTTCTGTGGTTCATGCTCACTCTGTCTGAGGTTTGAAGTGGGTAAATTTTTAATAAACTATGACCAAATTTGATTAAAAATCCAACCTTGGTTTTTGTTGCATTGCATAGGTATTTTAATCATATTTGCTGCCTGTTTGAATTTTCTTATGAAACAATTCTTATCAATATAGGACATGTTTGTTCTATCCCAGAGTACATCATGACCGGTAGAAACTGTGTGATATGCTAAGCCAGATTAATGTTCTCTCTTCTTTTGTATGTCCTTTTGATGTTCGCTCATGCGGATTTCCCCATATCTCCCTGTCTGTCCCATGTAGCAGATGCCACAGGAACAATGAATATTATAAACCCCTGGTTTTTTCATTGGGTGACATGGGGATTTCAGAGGATGAAGAGATCTTGATATTTTTTCAAGTGGCAGGAAAGTCACTTTTATGTTGTACTTGCAGAGTAATTTGGCTAATTTATCTGTTACATTCATGATATAAGGAAGGGTGACTGCGTTCTTGAAGTCTTGTTTATTTAAACTTTTTGTAGGTGCTTTATTGAGAATTTTCTCTATTATCTTAGTTGTGTACCCATTCAGTTGTAGGATCTGTGTTAAATACTGTATTTCTTCTTTCTGCTTTTCTTCTGTACTGGGGATGTTGTATGCTTTATCCCTTAAGGCAGGGGTGTCAAACTGGCGGCCTGCAGCCCCCGACGCCTCAAGGAAAGATTTTAAAAAAAGGATGATTGCTTTTTATAATAAAACAGAAATTCCGTATTTACTCGAATATAACTCGCCCTCGCATATGACTCACACCCCTGTACTCTGATTTTACTTTATGAAAACAGAAATTAAAAAGTTTTGCATGTACTGTACATCTCACAGGAAAATAAAGTTTAACCACTTTCACGTCCGAGCAATGACTCACTCCATGCAGTAAATAACATGCCTTCCCAAACTGCAATTAGAGACAACTGGTATAAAAACGGCACTAACTAATGAATCACATGTCCCCTCCCACATTAACCATGCTGTTTAGACTTAAGCAAAACCATGTGTTTCACCAGCAAACACAGTATCTAACTAAAGTCTATTGTTTTTAGTTAGATGTGTGTGAGTGCCCCACTAACTCAAACACAAAGCTGCAATAAAATTCGTAAAAGTTTTAAAACTATGACATTTAGAGTGAATGTTGTTAAGACAGTTTCAGATATTATGGAATTTGGTTGAAGAGAATTAGCGTTTTGGCTCAAACATGTCAGCTTGACTTTGTGTTTTGGTAACACGATCTTTTGTTAATACTGCACCAATCATATCCACATCTTCATAGCTGTTTTCTCTCTATTGGCTTACCATTGTTGCCTATTTGATGTTCTGCTTTCACTTCTCAGACATTCGTGAAGGGTGTTCATTACATATCTAAAATCTTGTAAATTATTTGTAATTTTTACTTGGAATAATGGGAAAGAAGACGATGCTATTTGGATAGATGACTTTGACAATGCACACAAGGAAACCACTCTCGAGGCCGGAAGTAGCTATAACGAAGAGGAGATTCTTGGTAAGTCATCCCCATTTTCAGTTTTTTTTCTGAAAACTTTTTTCTAAAAATCCCCGCATATATCTCACACCATGAATTTTTAGCTTTAATTTTTGGGGAAAAAAAAAGGTGCGAGTTATATTCGAGTAAATATGGTATTGATTTATTCGTTTTCATACGACATTTATAGTTACAATATGGATGCAATGACCTGCTATAATATAATTGCAGTAATAAAAATTTATATTGCAATTTCAATGTTAGATCTGATCGTAATCAATCAAACTATATAGTTACAATATGGATGCAACAATCTGCTATAATATAATTGCAATAATAAAAATTTATGTCGCAATTTCAATGTTAGATCCGATCCTAATCAGTCGTAAACTATATTTATGCTTTCATTGTTAATTTATAGCACGCTGCTGGTAGCATAATGAAAAAGTTGAATTCTATTGGCTGCCGACTGTTCACATGACATGCAGCATACGCACTCATGGGAATTCAGCTATGAGTTTATAATTGCCTGCTACAGTCAATCAGTGATCTTTGAAGTCAGTGCACCGAACACAATTCAATGACAATCTAGCAGTGAGAGAATCCCTTTTTATTATTATTTTATATTTTTATTTGCAATAGTATCGTGCACTGGTCTACAGTTTTGTGAGGTTTTATTCAAACATTTTTATAAAAATTGTTAATAACATTAATACTATATTTATTCACCGAGGCAATGTTGCTTTTCAAGCCAAAGAAAAAGAAAAATTGCTGATGAGAGGAGAAAATTTCAAGAAAAATGGGAATTAAATTACTTCTGCACTGAAACAAAGGACAAAATTGTGTGCATTATTTGTAACGAAACAATTAGTGTCGCCAAAGAATATAATATAAAAAGGCACTACGATGAAATTCACAAAGAACAATATTCATGCTTTGAGAGTAAACTGAGAGAAGAAAAATTAAAAAGTATGAAGAATTCACTTCAAAGTCAACAAGTATTTTCAAAAATTATGAAAGGTAATGAATCAGCTGTGAGAGCCAGTTATGAAATCAGCAATTTATTGGCGAAACATTACAAACCTTTTAGTGACGGTTCTTTGGTTAAGGAGCATGATAAAAGCAGCCGAAAACATGCAATTATTTCGCAACAGTTCTTCGTCCAAAAATACTGTGATCGAAAGAATAACAAAAATGGTAGATAATCTGCGTGACCAGTTGCCAGAAATATCCGCAAACATACAGTGCTTTTCAATTGCACTTGACGAACATTTCGATATTCACAACGTGGCTCCAGTTCCTTTGTTTCTTCGAGCTTGCGACGACAATATGAATATTACTGAAGTGTTCTTGGAAATTATTCCCATTCATGGAACCACTACAGGGGAAGACATTTTTGAAAAATATCAACTTCCTCTGAAGAGGCTCGTAGAAGTGACAACCGATGGTGCTCCAGCAATGACAGGCAAAAAAAGGTTTTGTGTCAAGACTTGCAGCAAAGTTAAAGGAAATGTATCCAGACATTCCAAAACTGCATTATTCATCAGCAGGTCCTGTGCTCCAAAGTATTAGAAATGAGCAGCATACTCAAGCCTGTGACAAATACTGTGAACTTCATCTGATCCAGAGGACTCAATCATTGCCAGTTGCACAATTTCTAAAAGACTTGGAGAGTGAATTCATTGGTTACCTTGTCATAAGGTTCTAAAAAGCTTTTTTTACTTTTAGAGATCAAATTGTTCCTAGAAATGAAAAATCCTGATGTTGCATTTCTTAATGATCAGACATGGGTACAAGATCTGGCATTCTTTGTTGATATTACAGGACATTTGAATGATTTAAATGTCAAACTTCAGGAGAAAGATCAGTTAATAACACACATGTATGATGCACTGGCAAGTTTTAGATTTAAGTTAGTTTTGTTTCAAAATTATTTAAAAGAGAATATTCTAAATTGTTTTCCTATGTGTGAGCAGTTAAACAATAAGAATCAAAGTTTTACTTTTCTCAATATTGTCCCAAACTAGAAAAGATAAAAGAAGAATTTGATAGCCGATTTAAAGTTTTTAAAGAGCAAGAAGAAGTTTTTTCGCTTTTTACGGATCCTTTTTCCTTTAATTTCGAAAAAGCTCCTGTTTGTATTCAAATAGAACTTATTGATTTCCAAAATGATTCCATTCTAAAACCGAAATACCAAGAAGTTGGTGTACCAAAAATATACAGTTATTTAGGTCAAAAATATCAGAAATAAAAAAGTTTGCAGTTCTGTTATTTTGGAAGCACCTATTTATGTGAACAATTATTCTCATGTATGAAAGGTAACAAAACTGCCCACAAATCAAGATTAACCGACATCAACCTTTCTGCCATAATGAAGGTTGTATGCTCACAATCTTTGAGTCCAAATTTCGACAGGCTGGTTAATAATAAGCATTGTCAAGTGTCAGGGAAAAAAAATAAAATACTGAAATTAAATTATTATAATTATATTATGCAAGTATATATATATATATATATTTTTTTTTTTTTTTTAACCCAAAAATATAATTTTTTGGGTGAAAAAATATTTTCAGTAACATTTAAAAATTCCTTTAAAAATTAAAAATATAGGCTCTTCCCCCCCCCCCCCCAAATATATAGAAGTATTTTATTTCAATGCAAACACAAAAAATTTCAAACTAACAGGATGCTCTGTAAATTTTTGTGATGGTTATTAATGAGAAGTTATACTTTTTTTTTTAGAATGTATAAATATATAAATATTTGATTTATTTAGATAAAATTTAATTTCGTTTTAATTAAATTTTTGATTAAATGGATTAAATGCTATCTATCGTAAATATTAATATAATAAAAATATTCTTTATATTATTTTTTTTTGAGTTGTCATAATCATTATACTATTATTTTATGTCTTGTGATGCTTAGAATAAATAAAATTTTTGTTATTAATTTTCCAATTTATTTATACTCATTTTTTCACTTCCTTTCGATTCTAATTAGTGCAGGTTTTTTTAGTCGAAAATATTTTGCGGCCCAAATTGAGATACAGTTTTATAGCAAATAGCCCACAGTCCAATTTGAGTTTGACACTTTTGCATTAAGGTTTTTATTAGGCCTATTTTTTGCTTTTTTAGAAATAAGAAAGAAATTTTAGAAATAAGCACCATTTGAACCGTGTTAAATCAACATATACAGTGTAAATAGAACTGCTTGTTTTCTAAACAGCGTTATTTTGAATTTGTGTAAAAAAAGGGCATATGAAAAGAGAATTATATATATATATATATATATATATATATATATACAGTAAAACCCCGAAGTTACGCAGTAGGTGGGACTAACAAAAAGCGCGCAAGTCAAATTCGCATAACTCGGGGTATAATTTTGCATGAATTTATATATACAAACATACAATTGGACCAAAGGTTTACAAATTCACCTATATTTTTTAAGAAATATAATCATAATTGTAGTTTTTTGTACATAAAAAAATAAAGTTATTTCGATGTCAATGGTTTCATAAAATCTAATAGATTCGTCTGCCGGGATAATGTCTCTTTCTTGTCACGCAAAATTTTTTCATAGCAAGCTAATGATTTTTTTATTCCTTGCCTTGTGGCTACAATTTATTCCTCGTTAGAATCTATGTCCTCCAAAATCTGTAAACCTTTCTTTTATGATTGTTCTTACTGTGGATTCCTGTAGATTGAACTTCTTTGCTAGCTCACAAATTTTCATTCCGCCTTCAAAATCCTTAATACTGTTGAGTTTTGTTTCCAAAGTCAATGTTTTTCTTTTCTTGCTAGCAGTAGAAGAATCAGACTTGCTTCTTTTGGATAACACTATTATTTTTATGTGATAAAAATTTTTATCAAGAACATAACATTAAACAATCACAAGGTTTGTAGACTATACAAGTTGTGTATGAATGGAGACCGCGCGAAACACGTCAGTGCTTGTTCACAGCATGTGCGACACTGGCGAATGTGGCCAGCACCTGAAAGATACGACTAGTGGTGAGGCGTGAAGCGGGACGGGAATACGTACATATAAGAAACCGCATAAGTCAGGGTATGACTGTGTGTGTGTGTGTGTGTATATATATATATATACACATATACACACTGTACGCCCACAGATGCGAGCCTCCATAGCTCAGTCAGTATAGACGAAGCCCTTTGGTCGGAAAGACCTGGGTTCAATTCCTGTCAGTGACATGAGGAACCTTTATCTGGTCTCTTTCGACTAAAGGTGAGTTAGCTGGTCTCATACCAGTAGGGGTGATTCTCATACCGGTAAGAGGTAAGGGGATTTTTCACCCAGAAACTTGGGTTTTTTGACCCCCGGAACATGCAAACTGGCCCCATGAACACACGTGGATTACAGTCATGAATACGTCCCAGTCATATGCCGGTCCTGAGCCCGGAAAAAATTGGGGTGGTGGGAAAGCAATGGTGAACTACCCTGTAAACATTTCACCAGGAATACCTTGTGGGCAATGCCTACAAAGTAACCTATGGTCAGAAAATGACTGAAAGGGAAGAGAAGATCAGATCACAGATGCGAGACCCCTCGACATCTCTGCGCATGTCAGAAGAAGGAGAATCCATTACGATAATAGGGCAATCAATCCATATTGTGGGATGAGTTTATTATTACATGTCGGACAATTAACTTCTCTTTTATGAATATTGTAGTTCATAAAGTGATAACCATTTTGTTCGTATAACAGTTCAAAAATTTTACGTATAAAGCATGTGATTTCGCGTGTTGGTGACCAATTCATACATCGCCTTATTTCTTTCTCCCCTTCAACATGAATTGACTCTTCTTGGCACTGAGCCAACTGAGGTTCTCATATCTATGGTAGGACAGTATATATATGTGTGTATATATATATACACGTATAAAATATGTATATTTAATGACTGAATCCGAGAATAATTGTAAGGTTTTAATGGTATAACACACTACTAGTTTCGGCTTTTGACAGCCTTCTTCAGGCGACTTAAAAATAGGACACAGCATTAACCTCCCTACCGGCCAATGTGGATGAAATGGTGACACCAAATTGCACTTCTTAACCATGTTATTCAATGGGTTTTAGAGCTTCATATCCAGATTTATCTTGATGTCTATAGACGTCGTGGCTGGTTGGGGATTAAAAACACTGAAGCTTAAAAAAACTGAGAAACACAGGAAAAAATTGCAGTACATAATTAACATGAAAAAACGTTGTAGTTTCATTTAATTCTTTCAATTGTAAAATTGAAAGAATTAAATGTAACTATTTAATTATGACTGCAAGCACGCACCCACCATTGTTTAGTGGGTGCGTGCTTGCAGTCTCTCGTGAACGCCAGTATTGAATAACAACAGAATGGCTATGTGGGAGGTTGTAGCTCAAATTGTTATTTAAATGTTCATGATTAAGGATGATTTCTCTGGACTCCACAATTTTTCTTTCAAAACTCATCATGGCAATGAAAGATGTTTTTGGATCTATCCCAGCAGACTGAATGACCCTGGTGTTCATAATCAGGATTGTTCGAGAAAAGAACATGACTAGACAAGGCACTGGCGAGTGTTCTTTTGTAAGAGATTTCTCTCTTATGCTCCTCTACGTAATTCAATAGATTTATCTGTTTGACCAAAATAAGGGATATTACAGTCACACCATATCTTGTACATGCCAGGATATTTCAGATTATGATGATGAGGCTTCGGATGGCTTACTAGAGAGTGGATTTTTGGAAGTGTAGCAAATAAAGTCCTGATGTTATATTTCTTAACTCTAGCTAATTTTTGAGAAAATGAACTGATGTATGGGATAGAGATATTACCCTTAATATCAGTGCAGTGGCTAGGAGGATCTAGAAGGAATTTTTTAATGGTTCTATCAGAATATCCATTTTGTCTAAAGACATGTGAGAGGTAATTAATTTCTTTTTGTAGTTCATCCGGGTCATTTAGAAGAGAGATTGCTCTATGTCCTAAGGTAGAAATAGTTCCAAGTTTTTGTGGAGGAAAATAATGGGACTGACTATGAAGATATCTATTAGTGTGTGTAGGTTTTCTATACATTGAAATTCTAAATTTTCCAGAGCAGCAGGACAGTTTAATATCCAGGAAAGGTAGGGAATTGTCATATTCAAGTTCAGCTGTGAATTTTATATTAGGATGTTGATTATTGAGATGATCAAGAAAATCCATTAGAGAATTGTGGCCGTGGCTCCAAATAATAAAAATGTCATCCACATAATGTTTGAAAGTTTAGGTTTAAACGAGAAGGATATATATATATATATATATATATATGTGTGTGTGTGTGTGTGTGTATATATACGGATTGGCAGACCAAAACAAAGATTAGACTTTGTACAAATATATGCTCTGTATATAGTCAGGATACAGGTGGTATCCTGATTATATACAGAGTCAGAACACCTTTTTGGAGATTTATCCTCCAGAAGTTCCTCTGAGGTCACCTGTATGAAATTAGAATTTATGAGTAATTTTGAACTTTTCATAGATTCCCCACAGTCCTGTCTCCTTGCTGATTAGTATGTGGGTCATTGCAAGTCAGTTCTTACCACATTGGGAACAAGGGCTTTTTACCAAACAGAAAACACCATGTCTTGCCTTATAGAACAAAAGATTCCTCATTATGTCGCTTCTAATGTTATTTCCATAGCTGCTGTTCCGTGGAAAACTAGCATCCATTATGCCTCCCATTTCTTCCAAATCTACAGGAACTTGAACAACAACAACTCTCAACATCCCTTTACACTGTAACTGCAAACTCACAGAACCTGCTACTCCCAGTTGTCTTTCATCCCATCTACCTCAGTTCTGTGAAATTGCCATTACCATGACGTATTTCCAAAAAACTAGAAACTTCAACTATTTAAAAATATCAACAGATTATGATGCTCCTGACCCCAGCCCAGGCATGGCATTTATTAATTATAGGTCCTACTACCTCTCATGTGTGGGGGGATAAAAAAAAAGGATACAAAGTAGGGAGAACTTTTTACACTGAAAAAAAAAAAAACATGTTAGACCCATTCCAACAGTCATACAGCCAAATGCTTAACATCTGAAACATTTTTATTTCATAACCCAAATTTTCTAACTGTTCATATATCTCTTGATAATTAATATCAAGAGATATATGAACTCTTGATAAGTACTTTGTCATTTACAGACAAAGTACTCACCTTGGCTCCACACAGACCTCACATTTGAAAATAATATATGGTTAGTGTGTTCCTAATATAGAAACATGGAGAGACAAAACTTGTAGAATTTATAGGTTACCTAAATTCCTAACATGTGTAGTTCACAACAGAATGAGAAATGAATAGTGACATGCTAATCCTAGGCATTCTGTGCAAGAAAATTACATACAACAAATTGGACTTGTGTATTTATTGCAAACCCATACACATATATACATACATACTTCATCTTTCCATTATGGAGCAAATTACTACTATTCAGAATGAAAACTTCCACATTATAAACTATAGCATAGAGGGCATATTTCTTTTTGCCACACATAGTATTTTAGCTAGTCTTTTGGAAATTAATCTTATAAGTATGAAATTAGAACACCTATCCATTCTTCATTCACTTCAGTCAATCAAGCCAAAACAATAAACTATGAAATATCCCAAAGCATACAGACAACACAACAGCATGATATACTGAACCTAGGATAAAGCAAAAACAATTTACAAAGAGAAGAAACATGAGTGACTTCTGCATTACTTTAACCTTGGTATCTCTTCCAGGTCTAGTTCCCACTAATGAGACCTCAATAAAGGTTTTTCATTTGGGTATGGCCCTTTCTATAATACATAACATTTTACACATCCAAAAGGCTGTGTGCTTTGCATTATAGTGATAAGGCAATTGATGTTAAGTCATTAGTTACAATATACAAGTAGTCTAGTCATGAAAATACTGCATGAATGCACACTTTTTTTTGCTTACACTTGGGTAAAGGATTAAACAAGAATATAATTTCTTGGCAAATTTAATTTAATTTATAACTAAATGAAAAACTTTTTAAAACAAACACATTGGAAACAATCTACAAACAAGCCAATGCTAGTCTTTCATGCCACATCCTTATGAAATATCTGAAACATTAATTCATTGCTTTGATAACACTACAAAATTTCTTGAATCCAGAAATTCTCCATTCCCCGAAATTCCAGAATATAACTCCTAGTTTCAATTCATCCATCATGTAAGAAGCTGTATAATGTGACATATGCATATACAATTTATTGAAATCTATTTATAATAGAAAGTCCTATTGTATATTGAACCACAGGCACATGGTAAGATCTGAAGCAAAAAAAAAAAAAAAAAACTATTACTCTTCACAAATCCATTATCAATATGTAAACATACTACTTCAAAGAAAAATTACGGTTAACAGGACTTTTGGGATGGTGCTCCATTCTGAATTGAAATGTTATGCAAATCATGGACACTTAAAAATAAACAGAGAAAAATGGCAAAAACAATTAAACATAATGAACAGCACTAGTTCATTTATTAACTATGAATTAAATCAATATAATGAGAAAAACTAGAAAACAAAGAAATATGGCATGAAACAAATTTTATACACATGACCTAAAGGTCATAAAAAAAAAAAAGATTGTACAAAACATGAAATTCCTATACTGCCTATGGCAATGGTGGCATTTTTTTTTTAATGATGCAAGTCATTACATCACTGAGAAAACCTTCATATTTCACAGAATACACATACATTTAATTTATGTTTTTGAATTACAAAGTTTTCTGAAGCTAAGTTCGAACACATTCTTAATTCATGCACAGTTTAATGAATGTATAATGTATTCTACTTTTTCTGTCATGAAAGAAAAACTGCATAATCTACAACATAAAGTATTTATGTTGTAGATTATTTTATAATAATAAAATAATAATGAAACTCACTATCAACATTCTACAATAAGCATGAAATACAGTATTAAGGTTGAAAGTTTATTTTTCACTAGGTTAGACTATGATAAATTTAGTTTAATCCTTTATCCCAGTGAGAGCAAACAAAGTTTCCGCCTGAAAATATCTTCAGGACTGAATATAGTGTTGTACTATCTTACCTGGGTAAGTAGTACAACACCAGGCAACTCGTAGCAAAGGTGGAGCAAGCTACCAATGCTCCTATCTCAGTATCTCCCATAATGCAAAACACATCTCCTTGTGGATATGTATACTGTTATGCATTAAGGGATTGGCCACTACCCAGACTAGTTTTGACCTTTATTGATTCGTGTGTAGAGGCTTTTGACCTTTATTGAGGTCTCTTCAGTGGGAGCCAGGCCCAGAGTTGGAGATACCAGGCAGAAGCAAGGTCATCTTTACCTATAGGAGTTGCCAAAAAGGTTCGCCACCTTTTTTTTTTTTTTTTTTTTTTTTTTTATTAAATTACTCTGGATTTAGAGAAAGATGTTGAAAGTTTATTTTTCACTAGGTTAGACTATGATAAAATCCTTTATCCCAGTGAGAGCAAACAAAGTTTGCACCTGAAAATATCTTCAGGACTGTGATAAAAGGATAAACTAAATTTATCCTAGTCTAACCTAGTGAAAAATAAAAAAAAAAGGTGGCAAACCTTTTGGCAACACTTTGGTAGCTTGCTCCATCTTTGCTACGAGTTGCCTGGTGTTGTACTACTTACCCAGGTAAGATAATACAACACTATATTCAGTCCTGAAGATATTTTCAGGTGCAAACTTTGTTTGCTCTCACTCAGATAAAGGATTAAACTAAATTTATCATACAATATTAAGGTGGTATGTAATTATCATCCAAGACCTCTGGAGAGTCAAAAGACTCATCACAGGAGATCCCACTGTCACACACACACAGTTTATCATACTCCACCTTAAATACACTATCTCTGCACTCACAACACTCTCTGGCAGTGCAGTCCATTCAAGCACCACTCTCCATGCAAAAAAAAAAAAAATTGCATCCCACCCTCTGGGAATGATCTCTTGTTCTTACCCTATCTTCCCCCATTCTATGTAAAACTCTACCACATTAATCTGGTAATAACCTCTTAGCAACTTATAGGCCTCAATCATATTTAGCCTCCTTCTCATATTCACCAGTTTCTACAAATTACATTTCTTCAATTTGTCTTCACACTCAACATTAGATATTAGAAACCACCTTAGTGTCTGGATCTTTTCCAGTATCTCTTCATTCTTTTGAAAACCAGATGACAAAATCTGTGTGCAGCAATCCTTATGCAGTCTGATCAGTGCTTTATACAATGGAACCACAACATACTTGCTTCTACATGTCAGTGTTCTTCACATCACTGCCATAATTCGCTGTGCTGTCGTTAAAATTTCAGTAATGTATCCCAGAAACTTTAGGTCCTTGTCCACAATTACTCCCAGATCTCTCATTACCTCCAAGACATCTCCCCAAATTTCAAAACCTTACACTTTGCAACACTGGACAATCCTACTCAATTGTTCACTCAGCAAGTGCATTTAAATTTTCTTGCAAAGTCATAGCATTTGCTTTACTCTCCCAGTTTTCCCCAACTTTGCATCATCTGAAAACAAACTGCATATCACCATTCAAGACCTTGCCCAATATCATTAACATACAAGTTAAATAGCAACGGACCCTTGGGGCACACCACAGTGACATCCCTCTTCAGGGATATCACTTTTTCATAGGCAACTTGCTGATACTTATCAGACAGCCAATCTTCAATCCAGTGTATCTAGCACCATCCATTCCAATTTTAGCAGCTTGCTGTGTGGCAATTTATCAAAGATCAAAATAGTGCTGTGCATGCATCACCTTTATGCAATGCATTTGTCATAATAAGCAAGTAGATTGTGCTTTATCAATCTACCCTTTAACAAACTCACACTGACCATCAAAGGCTATTTTGCTGTCAACTTAATTCTGAATCCTGGTCCTAACTAACCCTCTCAAGCACTTTAACCACAACTCCATACACATAGATTGACCTATAATTTGAAGCCTTAGTCTTATCACCACTCTTATGAAATAGAAACTTTTGACACCTTTCCACTCCTTTGGAACATGACCCAGTGCAAGACTCTCAGATTAAAAAGATGTCAAAGTTGTTAACTTCTCGAAACATTTCCTCAGAACACATGGCGAAATGGCACCAACTCCTGCAGCCTTATTAACATCAAGTTTATTCAATTCCTCATACACCTCCTGCTCACTAATAGTTCCTTTTCCACTCTTCCCACTGCATTCAAGGCCTGCATGATGTCATATTCACAAGAATGAAATCCCTTTACGAATTTCTCATTCAATACCTATGTCCTCTTTATTGGCTATCATTCTACCATTTTCACCAATCAATATCATCCTTCCATAATCATTCTTTCCTCTACTGGCTATGCATTAGGGAAAAAAAAAACTTGCTGGGATTCTTTTAGCCTGATTAGCTAACTGTTCCTCATACTGTACTTTTGCTACCCTTATCAAGTGAGTCACCTTCCTCATGTGCTCTTTGTACTCCTCATGCAACTGGTTGTTACCATTCATCCTGTACTGCTTCCATATACCTGCTTCTAGACTGTCTGCCTTACATCTTCATTCATCCATTTCACACCTACTGTATTTTTTTTAACGAATTAATTAGAAAAATGCACACACTTTTAGTGTATCGTTTTTAAGACTTTAGTAGTAACTATGGGAACTATGTAACCTATAAACGCTTGTTATATTCAATTTAGATATTTGTTATCAAAATATTCAAAAAAGAATTGAGATAATCGTTTTACTTGTTTAAATTAAATTCTGCTTCAGAAATCTAAATGCTCCCAATGATTTCTGCACATAAATGCACTGTACGGAAAAACCTCGGATTAGAAGATGACTTAAAATTACTTCATTAGATTACTGGCATATTCCTTATAATTTTAAATGATTATTTTGTAGATGAATTAAAAAAGCACCCCAAGTATTTAATTCATAATGGTTGATACTTATTGCGCTTAAAATATCCATTATTTTATACGAATACGAAAATTTAATCTGTATGGTATTACTAATTCCACGAAAAGTAACATTTGCCAACCGGTTAAATAATATACATTCAAAGCAATGAGTATGACAGATTTTGTGAAAAAGGCAACTTCTTCCTAATTCATGTGGTATTACATGGCAGTATGCAACATATGTCTTTCAGATTGTACCTCTCTCTCTCTCTCTCTATATATATATATATTAATTGTTGCACATAGAATTAGGAGGTATTATTTGTCTCAAAATTCTTTAACATAATAATAAAAAAAAAAATTCAAGTGACCTTAAACAATCTGTCTGCACAGATTAACTAGTTGCTTATAGACAAACTCCACGTTACCGTTTCATCTTATATTTATAAGGATCGTAAGCACTTACCGCCTGAAGTTCCTTTTCGATTTCATTAGCACGTATTACAAGCGGTCCACGTACGGCGTACTCCATTTCTATGAGATGCGGATTCATGTTTCCTAGTGTTATCAATTTGGTCTCCATAGTAGACATACTGAAATTTAGACAACCACCTTGCGTACTGAAGCCTGCCTTACTCACTGCAGGTATCCAAGATTTTATGAACCTTGGAATTTGCGGCACGACTTCATGCGCCGCAAGAGCGCGCAAGCATTTCCTTACTAACATTTCTCTGAACTGTTACATGTGCTGTTATTTTTTCACCGAAAGAGAGATTTTCCACAGAGATGCAAGTACAGGATAATTTACTGCATGATCAATAATAAACAATAAAACTGGATGTGTTTCTATTCTGCACTCACTATAAAAACGAGCAGGTGAAATATAAAGGCGAATTTTTTTTTTACCTTGGTTACAGCACGTTATCAGGCTTAAGCATAGGTCATGCTATCAAGAATAAGGAAGACTATACAACAAATATGGATACTTTATAAACACTTTACACATTATTCAGAGGCTCGAGTTCGAAGTTCAACTATAAGTCAAGCTTCGACAAGTTTAACTAGCCATTCTCCAAATATACTATATTTAAATTAGTTGGCCAAACTAATACACAGCACTAACGTAGGCACGCCCAGCGAGCTTCGAATGCGTTTTCAGCACCACTGGTTACAGTTGACTTTCAGACTTCGTATTAAGCAAAATAAGGGCGCTATAATAATAATAGTAATAGAAAAAAAATTAACCGAAAAAAATATATACCATATGCACATATAGTTTGAAGTATTATATTAACTGAACAAATAAATAGATTATTGAATACACTATTAGTTCTTTTTTTATGCTATTTAATATGTTCTGGAGAGGGGGAGAGAGAGAGAGAATAAATTAATTAATACTTGCGTGACGGGGAACAAGAAGAGAAAACTATATTTTTCTTTTGACCATTTACTCAAACATGAGAAAACCTAATTACTTGATAAATATAAATAATGTTTTTTTATTGTTTTTTTTTTAAAAAAAGGACGCTTAAAACAAGAATATATTGTCTTGTCAAAACCGTTTTTTATTATGAACAGTTATAAAAAATGTAAGAGAGAAGCACAAAACACTGCATGGTGGAAGGTCATGGTAGTCAACCTCGTAGAAGGATATGACATCCCACAAGACATGGGGGGAAATGGTAGAATGATAACCATAGCAGAGGATATAGTTGAGATATTTAATGAACAATTCATTAAGGTATTTCACTCTTGTGAATGCGACATCATGCAGAACTTGAATGCAGGGACGGCTGGTAGCGTGTGCGAAGTGTGCAATATACACAGGCGCCGCAGAAGAAAAGGCACCTAAAAGATGTCAAAAAATATGAGATAAGAGGTTAAAAGAACAACGAATGGTACATATAATTATGAATGTACGTCGTCTTCCGTCCGGGCCCCTTCAGATCATCCCGGAAACGAACAAATAAATTCTGAAATTGCATCTTGGACCCAATTATATCAGTGTAATTTTTTATTAAAATTTACGAAAATATACCTAAAATAGTTCTTTATTTTTTGATGTATCATAAATCAACTTATGATTAATTGTTGAGTTCTGTGTATAAAAAATTTGTTTAAGCAGGACTAATCCGTAGGTAACATTATACTGTAAAGCGGTTTGCATTTGTTTTTCATTTCCTGTTCGTTTTATTCACACTTTATTCAAAAAAAAACTTTTTTGGAAAGGCGCCGAACATTAATCACACACACAAGAAAAAGACTAGGCGCCAGCACTGCTTGAATGTAGCAGGAAAGGAGGAAGAGGCACTGATGGTAAGTGAGCAGGGATATACAAGGAATTGAGTAAACTTAATGTTAATAAAGCTGTAGAGCTTGATGATATATCATCGCGTGTGTTGAAGGAATGTTCCAAGAAGATGACAGTAAGATGACAGTTTTGACATGTCTGTTTAACATGGCTTGCAATGGGCCAGGTTAAAAGAGGGAGAGAGATCAAAAATGTTCTTCTTCATAAGGGAGCTAATAAGACAATCCGCTTACTTATTGTAGCAATGTAACATGCAATAGATAAGGATGTGGCATATACTCTTTGATAGATTGCTGCATGAAAAACTGGCAATAAAATTGGAACAGATAGAGCTAGATAGTAGATCAGTGCTCTCCATTAGAGATTGGCTTTATAATAGACATCAGCAAGTTGTTTATGGAAGAGCCATATCGCAGAAGAAGAAAATCACTAGTGGTGTGGCCAAAATGGCATGTCTGGGGACAGTCGCTGTTTAATTTGTATTCGAAGAGGTCCGAATGGTAATATGCAGTTGTTTGTAGATGATGCAAAATTGGGAAGTAGATCAGAAATTGTTTGCAAGAGGACTTCAATTCACAAGCTGAATGAGCAAGTCAGTGAGGCCAGTTAAATGTGGTAAAGTGTAAGATTTTAAATTCTTGCCAGCAAAGATGGGATGCAGAGTATAAAATTGGTAGAGATATCTTTGAGGGGGCTGGAGGAGATTATGGATCTCGGAATAATTGTGGACAAGGACCACACTGCTAAAATTGTAAAGACAGCACAGCGAATTATAGCAGTGATGCAAAGAATATCAACATGTAGAAGCAATAATGTTTTGGTTCCAATGTATAAATCACTGATCAGACCGCATAAGGAATACTGCGAATAGATTTCGTCATCTGGTTTTCAAAAGAATGAAGAGATATTGGAAAATATCCGGACACTGGTTTCTAGTCTCTAGAATGCTGAGTGTGAAGACAAATTAATGTGAAAGAGATTAATACCAGATTAATGTGAAAGAGATTTTACATTGAATGAGGTAAGACGGGGCGAGAACAATAGGCCATCCTGGAAGCTATATGAAAAGGATGTGAGTAAGGGGGGAGTGGAGTAGTTTTTTTTCCATGGAGAGTGGTGGATGATTGCAATGGATTTTTCAAGAGTATATAGAGAACATACAGTTAAAAGGGGGAGAGTCTTCTCTCATGTTGTTGAAACCAGGTGTTACTCACTCTCAAATTGTGTTTTCTGCAAAACTTCACCAGTCTGTCTCCCCTTTCATTTCTTTCTTCCAAGCCCCAAGGGCACACCAGACCATCCTCTCTTCTTTTCTCTATCTTTGCATTCATATCTCCTATTACTATCAGTATATCGCTGTTATTTTTCAAATGTAAACATTCCTCTATTTGTTGATAGATCTCTTCAACCTCTTCATCTGTATGATCTATTGTTGGTAAGTATCCTTGAATCACCTAGGTGCAACCTAGGTGAGATCCCCCAGGGGCGCACCGAGGTGTGCATGGGAACTGGCGATCCCTGGGTACCCGAGCTGAAGATACCGAATCATGGCGATATAACCATTACATCTGGTTGGAAGGAAATGTCCAACCCACCAAGCTGCATGGAAGGCAATGGAGAACCACCATGCATACTTTTTCTCTTTCTCCAAGTAATGATGAACAAGTCAATACGGAAGAATGAGTTATGCACAAGAACAGATGGGACCCCCTGGGTCAGATCTTGTGCAGTATGCTACCAGGGAGGGGGTTTGTAGATCTATGTTGGAGTCCCAGGAGGATAAAACCTCAAAGCCTCTGGGAAGTTTCGGAGCTAATGTAAGGACACAACATAAGAAAATGAACCTCAAAGAAAATACAAATATGGGCACCTGGAATGTTAATTCAATATATCAAACATGGAAGATGGCCAATATAATCAGAGAAATGAAAAGAATGAAGATATCAGTTCTTGGACTCTCAGAGGTTAGACGGAACGTGAAAGGAGATATAAGAACAGACGATGGATTTAGATTTATTTACTCAGGAGGAGAAGAACATCAAAGGGATGTTGGATAAAAGGGTAGCTAATATGGTGGAGGGATATTGGCAGAGATCTGAAAGAGTGATTGCTTTGAAAATAAAGGCCAAACCTCGAAATATCTTCATAATTCAAGGATACTTACCAACAACAGATCATATAGATGAAGAAATTGAAGAGATCTATCAACAAATAAAGGAATGTTTACATTTGAAAAATAACAGAGATATGCTGATAGTAATGGGAGGTATGAATGCAAATAAAGGGAAAGGAAAAGCGGATGGTCTGGTGGGCCCTTGGGGCTTGGGAACAAGAAATGAAAGGGGAGACAGACTGGTGGAGTTTTGCAGAAAACACGAATTGATAGTGACTAACACCTGATTTCAACAACATGAGAGAAGACTGTATACTTGGAGAGCACCTGGACAGAGAGGTGAAGAAATCAGATTGATTATATATTCATTAACTCAAGATATAGAACTGTAATAAAAAATGCAAAAACTTATCCTGGAGCAGACTGCAATAGTGACCATAACCTGCTCACAATTAAAATAAAAATCAGACTAAAATGAATAAATGAAGAAAATGCAACTAGAAAAATAAGAATTGATGGACTAAAAAGAAAAGATATTAGAGAGAAATATCAAGCTGAACTAGAAAATAAGATTAGCGGCATTGATACTGATAGACCTCTAGAAGTAATCTGGACTGATCTAAGAGAGAAAAATCAAGGAATGTGCTAAAGGTCTTCTGGGTGAGGCAGAGAGGAGAGGAAGGAAGCCCTGGATTACTGAGGAGGTGATAGAAAAAATGGAAGAAAGAAGAAAATGGAAGAATAAGAACAAAGATGAAGTCCAAGTCAGGTATAAAGAGATCAATAAACAAATAAAAATCCTGGTGAAAAGGCAAAGGAAGACTGGCTCAATCAGGTCTGCAAGGAAATAGAGGAAAATGATACAGCAAAGGATACGAGAAAGGTCTATGAAGGCTTGAACTTGATTTCAGGGAAGAAGAGAAGGATAAAAAAACAGTGCTTTGAAGGATGAAAGAGGAAAGATTTTGTTGGAAAAAAATGAAAAAAATGATAAGATGAAAGAAGTATTTTACAGAACTTTATGGAGATGCAATTAATCTGGAATGTGATCATATAGAAAACGATGATACCCTAGAAATGAAGGAATGAGAAACCGAAACAGCCATTAAAAGAATAAAGGGTAGGAAAGTTCCATTCAAGGAGAGTTACTGGAGGCATTGGGAAAGGAAGGAATAAAACTTCTGTCCATCATCTTTAATAGAAGTCTGAAGGAGGATATAATACCTAAAGACTTCGTAAGATCTATTTTTATTCCTATTCCCAAGACTACAGGAACAATGGATTGCAACAAGTACAGAACTATCAGCTTGATTAGACACATTGCAAAAGTCCAAATCAACATATTTTATAGAAGGATGGAACAGATGATAAAGAGGGAATTAAATGAAGCACAGTTTGGTTTCAGGAGAAACAGGAGAACCAGGGAAGCTATCACAACACTATTGATATTGGAGGAAAGAATGATCGAGTGCAATAAAGATTTATATCTATGCTTTGTGAATTATGAAAAAGCTTTCGATAAAGTTAATCACTCTGCTTTATTTGATATTTTGCATAAAATAGGCATAGATAAAAATATTATGAGAATTTTGTTCAGAATATACAAAACTCAAGAAGCCAGGGTCAGATTTGAAGCAGAGGATACTGAATGGATCCCCATAAGAAAGGGTGTGGAATGTCCCCACTCCTTCTTAATGTCTATAGTGAATGGATGATGAGGGAGGCATTGGAAGATCTGAAGGATGGAATAAAGATAAACGGACACCTGATAAATAATATAAGATATGCAGATGACATTGTACTTATGAGCGAAACAGAGGAAGGCGTGTTGGAAATGAGAGATATAAAATGAAAATAAACATTCAGAAGACCAAAGGGGTGAAGATTTCAAGGCAAGGAAATGATGGGATGTAAATCACTTTGAACGGACGAAGAATAGAAAATGTAAAAAGTTTTGAATACCTTGGGAGTTGGATAACAGAAGACAGTAGATCTAATTATAAATTTAAGCACAGAATTAAAAAAGCAAAAGCAGCATTTTTCCAAATATACCACATATTGGGAAACAGAAATCTGAACAAACAGTTAAAAGTAAGAATCCTCAAGACAATGATCTGGAGTGTGGGGACTTATGGGTGTGAGTCCTGGACGATCAATAAGGAGATGAGTGACCGATTGAATGCATTTGAAATGTGGTGCTTGAGAAAAATGTATCGTATCTGCTGGACTGAAAGAGTGAACAATGAAGAGGTTCTTAAAAGATTCAAAATGAAAAGAGACTATATGGCTAGTATCCAAAGAAGAAAAATAGCGTTTGCAGGACATTTGATGAGGGGTTCTTCTGGAGAGCTTCCCAGAATAGTAACAGAGGGAAAGAGAGGAAGAGGAACACCCCGACTGCAATGGAAAGACAACATCAAAGATTGGACGGGCAAGAATCTTACAGAAACAAGAGATAGAGAGGCATGGAAGCAGACTGTTCATCAGCTGCAACCCTCTTAAAGAGGAGGCCACAGGATTAGATTAGATAGAGAGAGTAAATATATTGAGGTAAATCTGTGAAAGTGGCGTTTGCTTTCAAGGAAATGTGAAAATGGTGTTTACTTTCATGCCGTTAGACATCCTAAAAAGAGACCGTTATACTATAGGTTCAATTCTCATTGCTAACCATAGGAAATTCTTGTAGGCCTAACTTCTCAGTTCCCGCGTTAGTCGATTGTTGTCACAAACAAGTAGAGATTTTCTTCCGAAAAGTCGGATTTTTATCTCACATCAGGCAAAAAAAAAAACTTACTGCTTACTCAGATATAATATATAAAAGAGCTCATCCTGGAAGTTATATGAAAAGTAGGCTGACCAGATGTACCGTTTTGAACGGGACAGTACCGTTTTTTTTCATATTTCAGGCCGTCCCGTCGTTTTAATACAAATGTCAATTTTGTCCTATATTTAATAAAAACTATAAAGATACTTTATATTGGTCAATTCTAAATTTTTATTCATAACCTATAATCATGTATCAATATCATGGACACCACAATAATTTGTATAACCATGGAGTCGCATTGTTCGATACTAAATATCAATATCTGCAGTGATTTATTGAGAGAAAATAAAAAATACACAATGGCTACACTTGGCGTCTCAGACGAAGCGTCTGTTCTGCTGTAGCGTGTTTTTGTTTTGCCTGTATGCTAACCAGTGGCTTTATTATTCAATGTCAGTGGTTTAAATTTGATATTTTTTTAGTTTTAAGTCAATCCTTGCAATGCCAGAGGCGAAACTGCACTTTTAATGAGGATCTTCAGAAAGAATTCAAATTTATTAAACTGGACAAGATGTGTGGTGATGGAACAAAAGTAGTATGCCAACTGTCCATTTTTCCGTTGCTCATGGAGACAGAAGCCAGAAACATAAGCATGCTGAAAAGACACTGGCTTCAGTTAAAAACATCAGCTCGTTTATGATGAGACGTGATGGTGATAGTGAAAGCGATAAAATAGCAGCAAGTGAAGCTCTTGTTGCTTATTATACTGTGCGAAAAGGACTACTTGTCGACATTGATAAATAAAATTTATGAGCCAAAATTTTCTTCAGCACGTACCAAATCAGAAGCAGGAATTACTAACCTTTTATCACCATGCATATTGGACGAAATAATTGAGGATTTAAATAAAACATAAAGCATTATGGAGTTTAGATGCAAACGAAAAGACATCAACTTTTTTCAATCGTTGTGCGGTACTTTGCCAAATTGTGGTATTTAAGACAAAATTATAGACCTTATTTCCTTACCTGGTGAAACATCCTGCATACAGTGTGCTATTTTAAAGGAAGTAAGTGACAAATTTGCCTTACAAAACAAAATTGTTGCTTTGTGCAGATAACACGAACACCAATGTTAATGGTTGCAAAAGACTTGACAAAAATAATGTGTTTATGCAATAACACTTTTTTTTATCATCTTACTTTTCATGAATACAGAATATTACATAACCCCCGTCCCGTTTTTGTTATCCCAATGTCCCGTTTCGGTCTAAAGGAAATATGGTCAGCCTAATGAAAAGGGTATGAGGACTTAGGATTTTATACCACAAGAAGACGTTACTTGTATCCTGTAGACTCTTTCCTGAAAGGCTTGATTTTTACTGATAACGTCGAGCTCGTCATGACGAAGAGTGAAAAACTGTTATTTTGGATCTTCAAAAAGTTATGTAAAGCTGAAAGAGCTTCGCCTACTCCCTTCGGGATAAAAGACATTAGAATTTCATTTATTTCAATTTAAAAAAATAATATTTTTTAAAAAAATTGCAAGAAAAAGCATATTCTGTACATTATCTATTTTGGATCCCAGAAAGTCAAAAGGTTATTAATACTACATGATATCTTCATGGAATCGAAAGACTCAATGTGGGAGATCACGCTTCATTATGTGCTGAACAACGCCACATGATCCATCATCTACTGTACTTTATATAATCCATCTATAGCATGTCATGTGCCACTCGAAGACAGTGCTTTAGCTGTTGTGTGCATTCTCTGGCTGATTTGATGCTTCGTATAATGAGCAACGGAGATTCTGGGAGAAAAAACACATTTACTTAGTGTGAGATCGGCTACTTACCTTCAGCTTGAAAACAATGTACAAAATGATGATTGATCGTGGTTGCTTAGGATTGCAGTCTAAACAAGTAAGACTTTTAAACCAGGGTATTATGTTTTTGTAAATTGCCTATATTCGTCTGGATGGTTTGCCTATTTTGCAGGAGAAACACCCTTCCCCTCTTTATGAAACTGGCTAACTTACTGTCACATGAAAAATAGTTTTTCGTTCCCTAGGCTGGATTCGAACCTAGTTTTTCCAACCAAAAGGCACCAACTGAGCTACATAGACAATCCCATATAAAAAATCCTCTGGTCATGAAAAGAATCACAGACTTTTCCCAATCGAAAGGTATACATGTCCCAGAAGCTTCCAACTGCACTATGAATGCAGAGTAGAAAACAGTCTAACAAGTATAATATCAGTCATACCTTCAACTGATTCAGTGTCTGTACATTTACCACCTCATCTGACAGGCAATGCATTCAAACTCACAAATCCCTCTCTATGCAAAAAAAAAAAAAGTTATGAATAACTCTTCTATGTATCTTTGCATAGTTTGCAGAAATGATCCATGTTGTCCATATTATTTTCTCCGTCCTAAACTTAAGAAAATTCATTTAAAAAGTATAGTTTTAAAACGGCCTGTGTAACTTAGTGGAAATATCTCATTCATACCGCTAAGCCGCTTGAATTATTATCTGGAAATTCGAAATGTAGGTTACACTTTTTTAGAATTTAAAGAAATAGTTTAAAAACCATTTAAAATGTGAATTATAAGTAAAGTATGCTTTATTCAGTGAAAATAGAAGATAGCCTCAAGAACCAAGTGCCTGTTGCCGTTGGTGTGATTACAATGTCCGATATTACTGACAAATAGCCAAGTCAATAAAACAGCGTACAGATGAGCATGCTAGAGACATCACATATGGAAGATTCCAAGTACTGGCCCTGGTTTAGTTATGAACTAAGCGCTGCAAATCTAAATGTCAACCATTCTACTAGACATGTGGTACCCTTGGATGCATCAGATTCGATTTACACAGATGTTATCATGGGAGGGAAAGAAAGATACTAAAATCCATGAAAATAATACTCAACCCTTACCTAAATGTAACGCTCAGTTACAACTTATCCGAATGATATTCAACTATAATTTAACTATGGTGAAAAGGATATCATTCACATGCTCTCAACAATATTAAAAAGTCCAGAATTCTTTCAAATTGTACATCATTTTTAGTGTAATAAATTACTATATTACTAATGTTTTCTTTCATTTTATTGAATCTTTTCTGTACATACTTTTACCAGATGAAGTCCTCGAAAGTATGTTGCAACTAGTCGTGCTTTTTAAAATCATATGTATACTTTATTTGTTGTATTTCTTTCGACTTAATTAGTTATATAAAACTCTTATCTATGTAAAAAAGAAAGGTATTACTAGCTGAATTGTTACCAAAACATATACAAATCAGATATCCTGATATCTCTAGCAAAATACTTACGGAAACTAAAGAACTCTCAACTCTGGCGCAATGCAAAACACCACTCACGCTACATGACCTGATGAAAGCAACCAACCATTGTCAAAATACAAATCTCGAGGGGTATACAGACGGCCATATCAATGAATTCCATCAAACTTTCTGGGATCAACTCGGGTATACAGAGTGTAAATGAAGCATGCACTAATAACTTCTCAAGTGGAATGACGGCAATCTCAGACTCATCCCCCAAAAAAGGTGATCTCACCAAATTTTAAAATTGATGCTTTATCACTTCATGAGATGCATATCCCCAATATGCATCTCTGATGAGATGCATAACATAAATAATAAACATAAATAATACATAAATAATAACAGCAGCCCTTTGGCTTCATTGAGCATGGCTATCTGTTCTACCTGCTTGTAAGCGTATGGCATGGCCTCAACATCATCCGTACAGTCAAGATGCGTGATACCAGAGAAGAATAAAAGAAGTCTTCCTACTGTTTCAACTATTTTTACACAATTGCAAAGTCTTTCCATGGTAGATTAATTCTCGTCCTTTATCCCTTCCTACTAAGTTCTGACCTTGATAACCTACGCTGATGACATCACCATTGTAGGTGAAATCATCGGCGTAGGTTATCAAGGTCAGTACTAAGTAGGAAGGCATAAAGGACCTACAGAGTGTAAATTCTGTAGAACAGGGGTGGCCAACCTTTTATAGTTCATGTCATTTTTTTCATTTTTTAGCTAAGATGCGCCATACAAACTTATACCGCTTTTCTGCCCTTTTAAAATTTAAAATATGGTAATATGGATATATTTAAGTTATGCATAAAATGATTTATTATATATATGGTAATATACAAACTTTTAACAGTTTTAAATAAAAGGATTTCATATAAAGACAAGATAAACATTAATTATTTTATTGAGACTTTTGAAATTACTTTTGCTAAGCTTGTAATGTTCGGAGTTAAATCAGTTACAGAAAGCATCAAACAGTTTTTCAAATTTGAATCAGTCAGTCACGACCGTAGTTTGTTCTTAATCATTTTTATCGATGAAAATGCTTGTTCGCATCTGTATGTAGATCCAAAATGACAGATGTAACTCTGAGCAAATTTTCTCAGGTCTGGAAAATGTTCACAGGGCAACGATCGCCAGAAATTAATTATATCAGAAGCATCTGAGAGTGATGGAAGTTCATTAAATTTTATTTTCAATAAAGAATTGGTTTTGAGATCAATAAGTTCCATTTGTATGTTACTAGGCATCGTTAAGTTTTTTGTAGAGTAAGTGAAAAGGGATTTATAAATGCAAGTATGCAGTCTTCTTTTTCGGAAAAAACGCTAAAACGACTGTTAAAGGACTCTTGCAATAATCTGAATTTCTCAGTATATTCTATAAAGTTGCCATTATCTTCAACAGATTCACTATGTTCTTTTAAATATGGAAATTGACTTAAATACCCGTTTTCTAACTGGGAGATGAACAGTTTTAATTTCATTTTGAATGCACTGATGTCATTTACTAAGCTAGGAAACAATTTGTTCTTGCCCTGCAGTTTCAAATTTAGATCATTGAAGTGGCTGGTAACATCAACTAAAAATGCTAAATCAAATAGCCATTTCTCATCACACAACAACGCTTTTTCCTCATGCAGCACATTCTTCTCTTCCAGAAAATTACGAACACGTTCTTTCAGCTTCCAAAATCTACTGAGAACTTGTCCTTTAGAAAGCCAGCGCACCTCACAATGAAGGATGAGATCACCATATTCCATATATAGCAGTTC
Organism: Typopeltis vanoorti; assembly: GCF_054136105.1. Classification (NCBI taxonomy): domain Eukaryota; kingdom Metazoa; phylum Arthropoda; class Arachnida; order Uropygi; family Thelyphonidae; genus Typopeltis; species Typopeltis vanoorti. Next base: position 78,436,656 of record NC_143557.1, read on the forward strand.
ACATTCTCTGAATTCTTTTCTGTTTAACCCTCTTGCTCTAATTTCATTCACACACTTTACAACTGGTATCATAACATGCTTCAAATTTAGAGTTTTTGCACACAGAGATTCTTCATGTATAATACAGTGATACCTTAGTAGAGAAACCTAAAACCTTTCAAGTAAAGTTACAGTCCCAGAAACTCAACTTACCATTGACGGTGCTCCATCAGTGCAAACACTGATGAGCTTACTAGAATCTAGTTGTTGATTTTCTAGACATGACTTTACTTTGTCAAATATGTCTGACCCTCTGGTTTTTCCATGAAGTGACTCAAGACCGATAAGTTCTTCAAAGATGTTAAAATTACGATCAATTCCTCTTATAAAAATGCTTAAATGGGCTACATCACATATGTCAACGGATTCGTCCAAGGCTAAAGAAAAGAAAGAATAAGCAAGAACATGGTCTTTCAATTGCTCAGTAACATCATGGGAAAGTTCTTCGATGCGTCTTGTAATTGTTTGCTTGGACAGAGCAATTTGGTTTACTTTTCTTTCAACATTCTTATCACCAAGACATTTTGCAAATTTTTCAAGACAGGGCTTAATAACTTCCTCTCCATCAGAGAAAGGCTTGTGTTTTTTAGCCAACACAAAGGTAATTTCATAAGACGCTTCCAGCATTGCCACACTCACAACTTCGTTTCACAAATATATTTTGTCTCTTTTTTATTTCTTCCTTTTTCTTAACCACATATTCTTTCCGCAACTCAGACCCAGGAACTAACTTCAGTTTTTCTTCTAATTCAGCTTGATGTTTTATAGTGTCTGTTAAGATAATGTTTTCTATTATCTGAGAGAGTGCTTTCACGAACAATACACAACAGTTTTCCTGAAGGACCCGCAATAAATAATAACTCATTTTCCCACAGTTCGTTAAACTGGCGCTTGCGATCACCTTCTGATTTTCTTCTGCTCATTTTCTTTTGCAAAGTAATGGGTAACTGATTATAAAAATTTTTTTTTTTCAAAAAGTAAAGCTTATTATTAAATAATTTTTTTAAATTATTTTATCGTTTTAAACATTATGAACATTCAAAAACAGTTCTACAAGTTTAAGATAAGATTCCTGTTTTCATGAAGGCCTAATACAGTTCTATAAGTTTAAAAATCATATGTATATATATATATATATATATATATTTTTTTTCCATAGAGAGTTTTCGTCTCTCTCGTAATAATATTATGTCCAATGAAGTACGAGATCGCTTCCTGCCATTAAAACAGTCGATCAGCTGGCAATCACATACACACACAACCCAAACATCCTCATAATAGGAAAGCTTTGCTGATGATCAGTTAAATTTTAGGAATAAACCTACTATACGTAAATAAAAAGCAAAGATATTGTATTAAAAAAACATAAAAACACACACATACAAATACATCGAATAATTGCAGGTTTCAGTAATCAGCAAATTGTGGGAGCGGACAAGAACTTGACATACGCGTTCAAAATGAAAAAATTTATTTTTAAATTTACAGAACTATATTAAGCCTTCATGAAAACATAAATCTTATCTTAAACTTAAAGAACTGTTAATAAAAACAGTTCTTTAAGTTTTAATGAAAATACTATTGCAACTATTGAACAAGATAACAAGACTCATGATTTAAGTGAAAAACAGTTAGGAGAAGATTTAGTTGTAGTTGACCATCAAACTAACATATTGTTAGTCTCTGTAAATTTAGATCCAGGTGAATGGGGAAATATTAATGAAAAATTACGAGTTGTTTTAATTGAAATGGGGACTGTTCAAAAGAAAAATATAATATATCCCAGAGATACATATGGTCGTAAATTTGGAGACACGTATTATAATAAAAAAAATGGAAAACGGGGAGCTCGTGCCAAGAACATGGCTCATTTATTCCGAAACTTTAAATTCTGTTTTTTGTTGCAAACTTTTCGCACCTACTGAATCAGATAGTCTTGTAGAAGGTCATAACGATTCGAGAAATGTAAGTCAACTTTGCATATACATGAGACTAATTTAACTCACATGAAAAATTTCTTAAAATGGAAGGAACTTGATAAAAATTTAAAAAACAAAACTACTATTGATTACCAACTCAAAGCATGTATGAAATGGAAAAGAAACATTGGACGTGTGTTTTAGAACGCTTGATTGAAATTATAAAACTCCTTGGTAGCCAATATTTAGCTTTTCGCGGATCATCTGATAAATTATATGAAAGGAATAACGGCAATTTTTTAAAATTAGTCGAACTGTTTGCGAAGTTTGATCCTGTTATGGAAAATCATGTTGAATGATTTTCCATAACGGAAAATGAAATATTGGAAACTTTAAGTAACACAATCAGGGATACAATTTTATTATCAATTCGAAAATCCAAATGTTATTCCATAATTTTAGACTGCACACCTGATGCAAGTAAAACAGAACAAATGACCATTATTATTCGCTTTGTTTCCTGTGATAATGGAATTGTCAAGATCGGGGAAAACATTTTAGGTTTTGCAGATATATCAGATTCCACAGGACGTCGTTTATGTGCAACAATAATGGAACAACTGGAAAAATGGAACATTCCCATTGAAGACATGTGAGCTCAAGGGTATGACAATGGGGCAAATATGAAAGGGAAAAAATATGGGCTCCAAAATTTGCTTTTGAACAAAAATCCTCGAACTTTTTACGTGCCATGTGCTGCTCATACTCTAAATTTAATCATTAATGATGCAGTCAAAGTGAATGCAGGTGCAATTAGTTTCTTTGCAATTATTCAAGAAATATACAATTTCTTTTCATTCTCTTACAAACGTTGGAAAATCCTCAGCATGAAGCACAAATTACATTATGTGCTAAAATTAAGGACTACAAATTTATTTGCTCTCTTATAACTTGGCATGATTTACTTAACAGAATAAACCCTGTGAGTAAAATGCTTCAAGACAAAAATATGAACATTACACTTGCTTTAGAATCTATCTAAAACTTAAAAATATTCTTACAAGAGTATCGATCAGATACAAATTTTAAAGAAGTTCTAAAAACGGCAAAAGAACTGAGTGAAGAGGTGAACGGAGAACAAGAATTTAAAACTGGTACGGAAGTTCGACGATGAAAGAAGACACGACAATTTGACTACGAGCATCGTGACGAAACGCCACAAGATAAATTTAAAGTGAATATGTTTTATACACTTCTAGACGTTGCAATGTGTTCATTAATAGAACGTTTTGAACAACTAAAAACATATATTATAATAATTTAAAATTCTTGTATAGATTTCTACAAATTAATAACGAAGATTTACGAAAAAATTGTGACGATTTAGAGATTCTCTTGAAGGACGGTGACAATAAAGACGTAAATGCAATAGAACTATATGGCGAGTTATGTGCTTTCCGGGATATTTTTCGGAAGAATAATTTAAATATTCAAAACCCTTTCGATATTCTTAATTTTATTGTGTCCAATAATTTATCTTTCCTTAACTTTTCAATTGCTTTATGCATACTATTAACCTTTCCTGTTAGTGTCGCGAGCGGTGAACGTTCCTTTTCCAAGTTACAATTGATTAAAACCTACTTAAGAACAAGTATGTCACAAAAAAGGCTTGTTAATTTGGCGTTAATAGCTATTGAAAATGATATATGTGGGGAATTAGACGTTAAGACCATTATTTCTAATTTTGTGAATATGAAATCAAAACCCCTAAAATTTTAATAAAAAAATTTCAAGTATATTTATGTAATTTAATTTATTTTCTGTTATTCTGTAAAGATGTTATTTTTTGAATATTTATATTAAATGTTCTAATTATTTCTGAATTATTTTCTTATTTTCTCATCTATCTTGAGTTTCTTTTATTTTCCTAAAAGATAGTTCCACTTATAAAAATTATTAAAAATTTTTTACAAGTTACTAAGAATTTAGTTATTTGCAAAATGCATTCAAATAAATTTTAACTTTAATTAAAATTCATTTTAATTTTTTTAGATTCTGGTCGGTGAGAAGGCTATAATCCCTGTGTCAAAACTTTTGAGAATTTTTTGAGTATTCGGGTTTTTAACGATTATCCTGCCTAGTCAACACCCGTGGTTCGTTACATTTAGCGAATCAACGTGTGGCTGTTCTGTCAAAATTTATTTAAGAAATTTCAAATAATTTAAATTTTTATTATCGTAAAAGAACCACACACCCGAATCATTACAGGGGCGCTTCGATAGAAATTGCACGCGGGAGACAAAGACCATAGCGCCGGTTCTGCATGTCAGCATTTGCCGGAGCCTGTTGCTTCAAGATCAAACAAGTATAATAAGTGCGCACTCTAGAATTCAGTGGTAGGTTAATTGTGTGTTTATATATATATATATATCGTATACAAATTTTTAAAAAAAATTTTCTCTGGGGTTCAGTGCGCCACTTCTAATCATGCAATGTGCCACTTTTGGCGCATGCGCCATAGGTTGGCTACCCCTGCTGTAGAGATTCGCTGCTCTCGGGATAAGCAGGAAAACATCAATTGTACCAGATAGCTTTGCGAATCAAATTAAATCCACTCAAAACCACAGAATTTTAGTGCAGAAACTGCAAAGGCAGAAATGGGTCACCTCTAGCGAATGATGTCCCTAATCTAACTTTAGAAACAAATACCTTGAAATCTACCTAGGAAACGTACATTCCTATGATAGCAGAAAGAATGAACTAATTCAACGCTTAAAAACAAATACTAGGAAAACGGGCTGGAGTACGAGCCACTGCATCTCTCAGAGGGAGAGTGATAATCATCAGCCAAATAGCATTAGTTTTTCTCTAGCATATACTGAAGATTCCGGCTCCTTCAAAACACTTCATCAAGAAAATACGAGCGGGAAAATATCAACGTATATGGAAAAACTAACTGACTTATATGCCAAGCCAAGCTCTGTCTTCCTCTTCAGAGGGGAAGAATAAGGCTTTGTATTTCGTGACTACAAAGTCACAACTGTTGATATCCTGCTTTTCATCAGTATTCAACGTCATGAAAAGTTACACAAAACAGATTACAGAATACATCTCTTCTGCTAGCTGAAGCGTCTCTCTCTCTCTCTCTCTCTCTCTCTTCTATACTAAGCATAACAACAACCTGTGCCAATACATCGGACCACCTTTTACAGAACTGCCCTCTTCAAAGATGGAAAAGTCTACATCTACAACAAACGCGATGTAGACAACCTGAGTTCCTGAAATGTTCAAGGAGGTCTGTCTTCCACAATAGCATGATAGAAGTCCCACCTCAGAACCGCAGAGAAACATTTCTTCTAACCTGTATGGAGTTGGAACAGTGTGAGAGTCATTGCAGACATATTCTCAAAACTAACAAGGTGCTTTCCTCCTACCATCCCTAGCAATCCTAAAATATGGTGGAATGAACAAGAAGATGGATGTTATCAGATTTGTTCTTCATCAGATAGCCAACAGAAATCGCATCTGAAGAGGCCGTTGACAACAACGACCCAGGAAACCCGATCTCTAATTCCTACATATATTTCTTCCAAACTGGTAACACTACGTGTAGCACTCAACTTGTATAACATGCACAAGGTAAATGATTTTTTTCCCTTTTTCTTTTATTTTAATTCAATGGAAACAACATGCAGCTCCACCAGAGAATTCTTAATTATCTCAGCAAACATATATTAATTGGATCTACCTTACTGGAATAGAGCCATTAAACCTGACCCTGACACACATGGTAGCATGTGGAACAATGCACTCCTATTGTACTGCACAAATTTAATCCGGGTGTATCAGAGGATTTATTCTTACGCGACAGAACCAAAACAGTTTGGCACATCTATCCGAAGTGTTAACAATAAATTAATTCGTTCATCTCGATAAACTGCAGCTCTCACATGAGGACGGCTACATTTAGAACAAGAATATCTCACCTCGTCCATGCACAGTCTACAACTATCTCTTTATCAACACACACACACACACACACACACACACACACACACACACACACACACACACACACACACACACACACACACACACACACACACACACACACACACACACACACACACGCACGCACGCACGCACGCACGCACGCACGCACGCACGCACACACACACACACACACACACACACACACACACACACACACACACACACACACACACACACACACACACACACACACACACACACACACAGCAGTCAACAGTTAACATGACGCCTTCAATGAGAGAGAAGCAACTGATCTCATACTTTACAGCCTAACAAAAGGTGAGAAGACAACTTTTCCACGAGCATCACCATTTCTTGATTTCTTCGATCAATACAGCAATGAAAGAAATCATTCCTGGCTGAGCAGGGACAATAGCATCACAGTCCACTTTCCAACCTAGGAGCAATACTAGACAACAGGGAAAAAAATAGAAAAAAAATCAGCTAACGCCTTTTTATTCCCGTATATAGGGAGTAGGTGAGGCCGTTTTTAGCCCTATCTAACTTTTGGAGACTGAGTGGGCAGTTCAATCTCCACTGGTACCCAATCTGAGGTAGCTGGCCCAAGGCTATCACTAATTAAGAGGCACACAGTGAAGAGTGACGGCTCAACATGTGCCGCCATCTCGTGGTCCCTAACCCTAATACTCTTATTTAATGTCTGAAATAATGTGGGTTCTACGGTCGATTTTCTTGAGTTTATGAGACGAAAAACCCGAGTTTCCGGGAGAAAAAACGCGCTTGCCCGTGCCAGAGATCGACTATCTCGGGAACCGGTCAAAAAAAGGCTTAGAAAAATTTCCTCTAGTCGCGGACTAAACTCGAAACCAAGTCTTCCTTCGTGCGGCCAAGCGCCGTGGTATGCAAACGCCACATCCACTGAGCTACACAGGCTCGATCTTCCTATATTGTAAATATTGTTATTTTTAATAATAAATAAATAATTTTCATTTATGTATATATATACAATTTCCCCCTTAGCATAGTAGTATATTTGCATTAATCCAATACCTTTGAAATAGGATCATTTACCTCACTAAAGGGTAGCACATTCAGGACTTAGGAAGTATGGAAAGATAATAGAAATGCTAATCGGAGAGGAAAAGAGTTACTGATACATATCAAATTTTGCCATTCATTTAAAGCGAAGCGGAAACGCAAGTAAATTTTGGACAAATGATAACAGCTACAGCAAGTAACTATAATTATCTCGTCTGCGTTGTAACAGTCCTTTGTTCAGGAAATAATCTGACTTCTTTCTGAGTACAGCAAACAAGGAAGTTTGTATTTTATAATTTTTTATAATTTACTTTTTTCCCAGAAATCAGGTACATTGACGAAAGTTATGAAATATAAGAGAGTAGTAAACCCTCGATTTAACGGACCTCGATTTAACGGATTTCGAATTTAACGGACAAAACGTTCGGTTCGTACGTCACATGGAAAATTAACACCCTGTTAATTTTAAAATGCTTTTAACCAAGATTTGCTTATAATTAAATTAATAGGTTATTTTTTGCTATTTTGGCGAATAGGCCATCATATGTTAGAAAAACACTGTAGTAATTTAGCCGACATAAATGAGTCAACGCTCATAAAACATGTTTGTAAACCTCAATTAGACAACAAACACTGTTTTTGATAGAAAACATTAAAGCATTTATATTAATATATAATTTTCCTCGATATTCCATATGATTTTTCTATTGCAGAGATATGCAAATCCAGTTTTGCACAAGAATACTGAAATAATATTTAGTTTCAGCTGCTTTTTTTCTCACGAGATTTATTTTTTCTCTTGTATTTATCTGTTTATGTGAAACAAGTAGGCGAAGTCACCATTACTCCCTGGACCACATAAAAATAAAAATAAAGTAAACAGAAAGAAGGAATGAAAGAAAAAATTATATACTTCTTCTCGGTTTATACGTTCACACATTTCATTTCTTAAATCATGCAACATGTTTCAATCACTTAGGTATGAGGATTCGGTACAAAAATACAAGGGTGTCCAAAAGTCCCTGAACACTTAAAATAAAATAAAAAATTAAAAAGATTCTCCGAAGCTCAGTCAGTATTGGAAATGCCCTTGGGTTAAGAAAGATCTGGGCTCGAATTCCAGGTAAGGGGAGAGCCTTTATACACTTTTCTCTGAAGGTTAATTAGCTGATCTCATACGAAGGTAGCAGAGTTTCAAATTCTTGGAAATTCGGATCTTCTTTTGTCAAGACAAATAAACCATCCAGAGAACATCCGCAACTGACAGATATGCAGAGAGAGTTAGTCACCCGTTAAAGAGAACATTAAGTTTCAAGTAAGCTAAGTTACGTACTTTGCCATAAGAGGTCATTCAGTCTACAACTTAACGGAAGACATTACATAAATAAAAATGTTATTGTGCAAACTTCCAAGGCTGACTTATTAAATTTTTTGATAGGTATTTTATAGGTATTTTAATATATGATATATTTCTGATATTTTTGATATTTATTACCTTTCAGTATGAGCACTATTTATTTGGTTATTACAGGAGGAAAAAGAAGAATTAAACTGAGTAGTTTAGAATGGCAGCAAAATCATCCAAGGCTACGAGACCAGTTGATTATGTCTGTTATTGCGTAGACTCGAGCCATTTTTCTGTGTTGCAAAATAAAGCTTGAGTTTTTGGAAGGTAAAAATCTTACTACCAGCATATTAAGAAGTTAACTCATTTTCAGATCAGAAGCCCTTATAATGGTTATGTCCCGTCTACGAGGTTCAAATCCAAGCCTCACCATCTGATAGAAAAATCTCGCGATATTATTATTATTATTATTATTATTATTATTATTATTATTATTATTATTATTATACGACAGATTCCTCCAGGAAGAAGTTAATGACTCATCGAAGGAGATCCTCTTCCAGAATGTCTACATTTTTTTTTCTCTCTCTCTCTCTCCCTCTTTCTTTGAAAAAATTCACTGAAGATGCACTCACGACACCCATTGGCAGTTCATTCCATGCTTTCACCACAAGCAATGAGAAGGAGCTGACATGTTTCTTAACCACCCCTTACTCAGGTTCCAGGGATGAACTCACTTTCTCTCTTCTCTCTAAAATCTCACTTGGGTCTATATTATAAACTCTTCCTTACCAATTTACATGTTTTTATCGTGTCTCCTCTCTTCTGTCTCGTATATCTCAAGTGTTGAAGGCCACATTCCCTCAGTCATAGTGCATATGTAATTGTGTAACAATGTAATTGTGCATATTCTCATATGCACAATTACACAGGTCCTGGTATATTCTTGATCATCTTGACTGAATCGTTTCAGTTATTCCCTGATCTCTTCTGAATGCAGTTGACCATATCTGAACACGGGAGTCAATATTCGATCTATCAAAGTCCTGTAAAGTGGAAAAATAACTTGCTTATTCCTGCAAGTTAAAGTTTCCTTCAACATTGCAGTTATATCCGATGTGATGACTTAGCCACTTAGCAATGTGGTCTTTAAACTTTCATTCTCTATCTACCATTTCCTCCAAGCCAGGTGTTAGGCTTCATTGACTACTTGTAGCAAATTACCAGTAATAAACTGGTAAATTGCTACAAGTAATAAACTACAATGTCCTCAGTTCAAAACATACATGTTGTTAATTGCAAGGTTATTCCATAACTTATGTTATCAATTGCAATTAGCAATATAGACTTGAAATTTGCTGCCATTGTCCATATCCTTACGACTGCGCTCTGAAGACGATACAGAGGAGTGAGGCAAGTTAAAGGCCATACCTGCTGATCTACTGATTTGGGAATTTCACATAAAGATACTCAGGCACAATGTTTTGTTCATTGTGTGTGTGTGTGTGTGTGTGTGTGTGTGTGTGTGTGTGTGTGTGTGTGTGTGTGTGTGTGTGTGTGTGTGTGTGTGTGTGTGTGTGTGTGTGTGTGTGTAGAGGAAGAGGAGAAGGAGGAGGAAGAGGAAGAAGAGGCATCATTCTGAATTATTACTATGCCTTTGACATTCCTTTGCGATGATAAAAACGACTGAAGCATCACAGGATAAAAAAAAAGAGTCCAATAATGCGGTTGGATATTGACCCATACTTACCATTTCCTTTGGGACGCTATCGAGACTTGTTTTCAACAATAGGATGAAGATTCTTATATCCCCAAATCTTCAGCTAGTATAGCTTTACTTTCCCACGCACGTGAAACCACGTTTTATGCAAATATTTCTCATCATTGGCCAGTCCCATAAGCATTTCCTGTAATTTCTGATGCACTTCCAAAGCAGATAGAACCTACACTCATTACGGGACCAGACGAAGTCTTTTGTGACGAATTCCATTCACTGCTGTACAAGGGACTTGCAATCCCTCGTACAGCAGTGAATTTAATGTAAATTTATATATGCCAGACCATTTAAGTATAAATCCAATCCATTCTACGTTATCACGCCATTTTGAGTTTACGTTTTTACTAATTTATAATGAATTTTATTTGGCTGGCTATTTAACCGATTTTCATAAGTAAGATGGTTTTCATACCATGTTATATTATTAACGCAGTCAACCATGTACAAGTTGAACAGCAAGTAACTAAAACACTCAGTCAAAATATATGCAACCAATAATACTTAGGTAAGCGGTATTCTGAACGCTAAATTTAATATTCAACCGAATGTTAAATTTAATATTAAATTGTAATTTACACAATGAATAATAGAGGCCTGTGTAGCTCAGCAGAAGTGGCACTTGCATCCTCTGCGCTTGGTCGCTCGAAGTTTGACTTAAGTTCAAGTCTAGTCACCGACGGGAGGAACTTTTTCTAAGCCTTTCTTTGACTGGTTCCCGAGTTAGTCGATCTTTGGCACACGCAAGCGGGTTTTTCCTCCTGGAAACTCGGGTTTTTCATCCCATAAACTCAAGAAAATCGACCGTAGTACTCACATTATTTCAGACTGTAACATATCTTGTTAGGGTTAGGTACCAAGAGATGGCAGCACTTGTTTGCCAGCCTCTTCATCGGTGGTTGCTATAATTAGTGATAGATATGGGCTAGCTATCGCTAATTGGCTACCGGTGGCGATTGAACTGCCCACTCAGTCTCCAAAAGCTAGATAGGGTATAAAGGCCTCACCTATAAGGGAATAAAAGGTGTTACCGGATTTTTTTTTTTTTACAATGAATAATCAGTAATTCGCCGACAGCAGCCAGATAATAACTGTCAGTTTTTGATAAGTTGATAACAAATGTGACCTCTGTTAATCAAATGAATGAATTATGACATTAGAAATAAGTAATAACGTTGAAATAATTAATTTCACTGAATATTTGTAAGTAATATACAGGGTATTTCAAAGATAATGTCCCGATTTGAAAATTGTATATCTCTGCAACCACGAACCACAAATGAATGCGACATGTACTATGTGAACGACCTTGGCCCAGAGTTTTTTTTTTTTTTTTTTTTAACAAAATTTTGTGCTAATCTGTTAGCGGACATGGAGGATGACCCCTTCCTACAAAGGTTGATTTTTAGTGATGAAGGAACCTTTCATCTAAGCTAAAGTTTCGCGCCACAATGTTCGCATATGGGGACTTGAGAATCCACATGAAATTGTACAACATGAACATGATTCACCAAAACTTAATATTTTTTGCGCGGTTTCTGTTAGAAAGGTTTATGCCCTTTCTTTTTTGAGGAAAACACTGTTATGGGAAACTCTTATCTTGAAATGCTGCAGGACTGGCTACTTCCACAGCTAAATAAAGAATCCGAAGATTACATTTTTCAGCAAGACGGAGCACCGCCACATTGGAACCGCCAAGTTCGTCGATTTCTAAACGAAACATCGCCTCAGCGTTGGATTGGATGCACGGGACCCCACGACTTGGCATCACACTCTTGGCCTCCAAGATCTCCAGACATCACACCTTGTGACTTCTATTTATGGAGATATGTAAAAGACTGTGTTTATGTTCCTCCATTACCCGCTGACTTGGATGAGCTCAGCACCAGAATCACGGCTGCAGTAAATTCTGTGACAGAAGACACTCTCTCAGACGCGTTCGGGATGAATTCAGCTATCGGTTTGATGTTGTCCGTGCAGCAGGTGGAGGGCACATTGATCATTTGTAATTGGGGTGAGTGAAACTTTCGGCCTTACTTCATATTTGATAATTTATTTTGTAACTGTATCACATTTTCATTATTAAATATAATTATTTGAAATCGGGTCATTCTCTTTGAAACACCCTGTATTATTACATTTTTAATAAAAACATTGTAAAATTAACAAGCAGCCTAAAATCTTAATATTGTAATCCAGCATTGAAAAAATTGATAAATATTTATCAGGAAATATAGACACCAAATTATATTATTCGAATTTAAAGATAAAAATGCTACGAATTTTATATACTTATTTGCAAGGCGATTACGGGTGATTGAATTTGGTAGTTTGCGTTTATTATGTCTTAAAGATGATGCAAATTTTGAATCAGTGCTCTTACCAAATCAGTTCTGAGTCCTGCAGCAGTGCCGGTAAGACTACAACTGCACGGTAAGCATTTTTCCCCCCTCTCACATTGACAGATATGGAACAGCAGCCAAATGAGACAACGTTTGAAGAAGTATACCGGGAATTCATGAGAACTGGGCGAGCTGCTCAACAAACATTGGCCAGGAAAGGTGAAACTTTTTGATACGTTTCCCCTGGCAAGTGTCACAAATGTTGACGCGGAGACTATGGAAGATCAGTCAGAATCGGCAAACCCCACTATTTCTGATTTTTAAGAAGTCCTCGTACGCAAAAAGCCGAGAAGAACAGATGAACCTCTCAAAGACAACATAATGGAACAACACGATCAAGTTTCGGACTCCGCTGCCTCTCCCGGAGAAAAGGTGCCTCCGATTATATTACGAGAGAAGCAGAGATGGGCAGCTTTAAGATCAACAATGTCCAACCTACACATTGGCTATGCAAAGGCCAAAAATGTGGACGAAGGAATAAAGATATATCCTACACCGGTGACAGACTATAGGAGACTAACAAAAGAAATGGACAATAGAGGTATAGAGTACCATACCTTTTCGCTCAGCTCGGAGAAAAATCTAAAAGTGGTCCTCCGTGGCGTCTGTGAAGACATTGATATAGAAGATATAGTTGCTGATCTTAACTTGCAGGATCTAGAATGTTCAGATCCAAGAAATCTCTCATGCCGTTAGTCTTCGTAGAGATCCATAACATATATAAAAATATCTACAACTTAATAACAATCTGTGGGTTCATTGTCACACCAGAGCCACTCCGAAAAAGGGCATCTTCTGGGCAGTTCCATAGGTGTCAAAAGTTTGGTCACGCCCAGAAATTATGTGAAGCCGAATTTAAATACTTGAAATGTGGGGCAAGCCACCCAACCAATATCTGCACAAAGCCAAAAACAACCCTGGCTAAATGTGCCAACTGCAGTGGCTCCCACCCGGCCAACTACAAGGGATGCATTCAGCACCCAAAAAATAGACGGATGGAAACAGCCCTCTTCCTCTAGTACAAGAACACGAGAGGCCCCTGCACCACAGCCGGAGGCTCGGCGTCCACAGTCAGAGACCTTCAAAGATAGAGTGAACCCAAAGCAAACAAGAAGTTATGCTGATGTGACCCATACAAACAAATTAGCACCTACAAATCTAACAACTGTTATTACAGCCTCTCTAGCCAACATGCTACAAGACTTCAGCTTGTCAAACCCTTCAGAAACCTCTACCAAAGATTTCTCCGTGAAAAACAGGTCATCCTCATAGCACTCATTGATGAGTAGAAATAAACTCACTCCAGCCTCTTTTCAGATCATTGCATGGAATGCGAATGGCCTAAGAAACAAAATTCTGGAGCTGCAAGAATTCACTAACAGATATCAACCAGATGTTATTTTAATCAGCGAATCTCATCTAAGACCCTCAGATAATCCTAAAATAACGGGTTACTGCCTATACAGCAGTGATAGACTGGTTTACAGAGGTGGTGCAACTGCCACCTTCATTAAGAACTACATCAAGAACAATTCTGTGAACAAAACCTCCAACCACTAATCTTGAGATTACGGGGGTGGAGGTGTTCACCAGCTCGGCTGGCAGACTGAAAATCTACTCTGCTTACAACCCACCCCTAAAATCTCTATTACACTCTGACCTAAACGCCATCTTATGCGTCAGAGAACCCACCATCACAGCCGGGGATCTGAACTCCAAGCACCCTGCATGGAATTGCAGATCCACCAACAAGAACGGCTGCAAGCATCCTTTCCAACTTCATAGGATCACACAATGCTGTTGTAGCAGGCCCCACTGAACCAACTCATCTTAGTACGTTTGGAACTCCGGACATCCTGGATATAGCTATCCTGCGGCACATTAATCTTCAATACAGCCTAAGATCGTTGAATGAGTTGTCACCTGATCACAACCCAATACTACTTCAGATAGGAAGACAAGAATACCTGTTTCCTCCCCCTCACTCCTATATATCGTGAGAAAGATTGTCGGAAGTGCTCAGGGATAGTATTGGCCCTGTTCCTCACATTCGTACAAAAGACGATATAGAATCTGCAGTTACAAGCCTCTCCCAAATAATGAACTCCGCCATAACGGTAGTCACATTCTACAATTCTGTCCACAAGCCTGGTCGTCTGCCTGAAGACATTATGAACTTGATCAGGGAGAAAAACAGAGCCAGGAAAATATTTCGTAATACTCGTGTGCTACAAGATAAAACAAATCTAAATAGACCTACTGGGGCTGTGAGAGATGCACTCAAGGCACACAGAGACCATCTATGGGAAGAAAAATTAGCCTCTATCTCGCTTACTACTCACTCTGTCTGGAAATTACTAAGAAACATCAAAAAACAAAGGCAAATCTCTTCCCCCAATACTCTCTGACCAGAGCCTTGTACACACTGATTCGGACAAGGCAGAGGCCATGGCAAGAAATTTGGAAGAGCAGTGCAAACCTGCATATGGAAATCTAGACTTCAATGACATATATAAAATTCACAGGCATGTCAGACATGTATTAAAACTCCCAGATACCAGTGATAACCATATTGCACCCACATCACCTGTTGAATTATATGATATTATTAAAAAGCTAAAGAACAATAAAGCTCCTGGATCAGACGGCATTTCGAATAGGGTGATCAAGCTGTTGCCTCGAAAAGCTGTAGTGCACCTGACCATTATAATTAATGCAATCTTAAGACTTCACTATTTTCCTTCCACCTGGAAACTGGCTGATGTCATCCCTATACATAAGCCAGGTAAGGACCCCCGCCTACTGCAAAATTATCGTCCAATCAGTCTCATCTCCAATCTGGGTAAGGTTGCGGAGAAGGTCATCTTCTCACGACTCCAAACCTCAGTAAATGACTGAAACATCTTCTCTAAAGAACAGTTTGGTTTCTGGCAACACCATAGTACTACCCAGCAAATCCACAGAATTGTGGAATATATCACCACCAGCTATAACTGGTGCCAGTGCACAGGAGCTGTTTTTCTAGACCTATCCAAAGCATTTGACAAAATCTGGCATTTTGGATTCCTACATAAACTTATCTGAGCCGGTACTTCACTAAAAATGGTTCATCTAATCCATTCATATCTTCAGAACAGATTAATGCAAGTTAAAATCAACGGTTCTACATCGTCCCAGCGCCATATCTTTGCTGGAGTGCCGCAGGGAGCCCTACTAGCTCCATTGCTTTTTTCTGTATACATGTCGGACATCCCACACAATCCGATGTCTTCCATCTTGGCCATGTATGCGGACGATACGGCAATACTAACCAGATCTCTCTGACCCCACTTCGTTACCAGAAAGCTTCAAGAAAACCTTCTAAAACTGGAGGGTTGGTTCTCCAAATGAAGATTGGAAGTCAACCCCCAAAAAAGCTCAGCCATTCTTTTCACGAAAAGGCCAAAATCTCCTACAGGAGATGTGTTACTATTCAATATTAAAATTCCCTGGCAGACAGAAACAAAATAACTAGGTGTAATTCTCGACAAAAAACTATCTTTCAACCAACACATCAAGTCTACGTGCGCACAGGCATCTAAAACAATCGCTCAGATTTATCCGCTAATCAATAGAAATAGCAAGCTCAACAACAGAATCAAATTGCAACTATACCAGATGACGATTCGTCCTAGCTGGAGAGGCATAGGTGATTATCAAAATACAGCGAGTGCAGAACAAGTGCTTGAGAATGATTCTAAACGCTCCATGGTATGTTAGAAACAATCAACTTTATAGAGATACAAATATTCCCTATATTTTCTCTTTCCTACAATCCTTAGCATCTAAGTTCTTCCTAAAGACGTCCATACACCCAACGATTTGGTTCAGCAGGTTGCTGCATACGAGGCAACAGACATATTCAAACATAGAAGACCAAAAGCCATTTTAACTTCCTGTAGCGATGCATAATCTCCATGCCCATCCAAGGCGAGCAAAACTGCTCATACATTTTACCCTCACTGTAACCACAACAGATAGCGGGGAATATGATAAGCATCTTGCTTCACCCCTAAAGACATAAATGTCAATTGTCAAATACTTATTTGCAAGTAATATTGAAAACTTCTTTCACCTTGCGCGAAAAGAATTGTCATTGTTTCTTTTTTTGGTAGATAATAATTGTTTCTTTTTGTTTGTAGGGAACTTGGTTTTATCAAGGATTTTAATAAAATTCTAAATAAAACCTGTAAATCTTAATAACTGAACATGTGTGAAGTTCTTTTTCTAAATGGAGAGGGTTTTTTAATGCTTTTCAAAATAAATGCATTTTTTATATGCAAAAAATCCATACAAAGGCTTTAACAATAACAGACAGGGACGGCTCGTGCATAGGCACAACGGAACTGCAGCACCCCAAAATTTTCTCGATATATAAATATATTTATTAATTTATTTATATTTGCTTGTAATATTTAATTTTATCATCAACAATCCCATACAATTCTCTTATTTTGTATAAAAAATAATAAAAACCCATCTTGTAGCACTTAGGAAGGCGAAGGACGCTAGCAGCACTGTGTTTACTACAGTGTCATATTGCTACGCGCGCAAACATATGCACGGCATAGTGAGATGCGAGCTATTAGCGTAATGCGACACTGTTCGTCGCGCAGTTCCACTGTTGTTTATATGCAGTTTGCGACAGTAGTAGAGTGTTCGTAGTGCTTATCGTGTTTACTCCGTCTCTTTAAATATTTGGACATTAGAATTAAAGGATTTAATTGTAATGTCCAAAAATTGTAAATCCATTCCTTTAATTACAATTAAAGCAATGGTTTTATTTTAAAGTAATTTTGAATTATACTAAACTGTACAATTTTATCGATAATAAACAATATTTTTTCATGCAACAAAACAAGAAGAATATATTTTCTTTTTAAGTTATTTTGAATTATACCAAACTGTATAATTTTATCGATAATAAACAATATTTTTTCATGTTTAATTTTTTTAAAATTTTTACCATAATTTTGATATTTTATCCAAACACGTATACATTGTACTTACAGTGTGTATGTATATTTCGAAAGTTGCAGCATCCCCCACGATTTCAAGACACAAGCCGCCACTGATTACAGGTGAATTAGCCTGGCTCATATATGAAAAAAAAAAAAGGTTTTATTTCCGAAATTTTGGGTTTATTATCAAAGAACAAACGAAGCTAACTGACAATTATATTAGAGCCCTAGTTATTAATTGTTTCAGCAGTATTTAATTTCAACTAGATCAATCCCGAGCTTTTCGTTCTTAGTAATGGTTATCATATGCCATATCTATCAAAACATTCTTTAATGTTTATTTTAACCTTTCCTGTTAGTATAAACCATCATTCTGCACTGTTTGTTTTCATGTGTGAATATGGTTGCTATAGCAGACGTTTGTATTTCCCGGAGCTACAGTTGCCGATTGGAGTGGTTGCCAACACCAAGCTGTAGTTTGTCTGCAATCCATACGTACCAATAACATTTTGCTGCATCAATATTTGTTACAATCGTATAATATCAGAAAGCGTATTTTGTAAACAATGTTTTTATTATTTTTTTAACTTTTAGTTAAAACAGTCATTTTTAATAGAAAAATGACTGTTTTCCAAGTTATAAATGTTAACTGATCAATTATTTAGAAGTTCAGTTTTATATAACGCGGTCTTTACAAAGTAATTATATAAAATATATACATTGCGCATGTGTATTTTTTTATTTGAGAAAGTATACAAATTATTAAAAGCATATTTAGGTCAATCGTTGTGATCTTTTTTTTCAGTGTTTTTTTAGGAAATTTTGAAAGTGTCAGTGTTTATGATTATCATAACTTAAAGTGAATGTAGCTGCTAAACCTTCATTTTAAGTAAAAATTTAAATTTCTAAAATAGAGCAAAAGGTATCTCGAAATGTTTGAAATAAATTGCAAGTGATATTGAAAACTTCTATGACAGTCTGAACAATGGATTGCTGCAGAAGGAGATTACGTCACACACACACACCTCGACTGCCTGGGAAACGCGCACTTTAGATGCTCTGTCTTGTCAAAGACTACTTGAGGTATAAAGCCCAACACACGTTGTATATGTAGAAGTAAAACTGAATTAGTCCATACAATGGATGAACAATATAACAGCTCAAAGGGTGTAGATAAAATTAAAATAACTTCATAGCTTTTGTTGAAGTCTCTGTCAAACAACAAGAAATGTGTTTCCAAAATTCATAATTTCCTTTTATTCATTAAGTTTTCCTAAAAAAACTATCCATTTAACTTATATCCATCAAATACTAGTTTCCCACAAAATCTCACATACTAGAATTTTTGCACATTAAATTTTAATTCTCATTTCTCTCACTACTTTTCCAGTTTGTTAAAATCATCGTGTCAAGTTAAGTCACCGAACAATCGACTACTCTATTCACTTTCACATATTCAGCATTTTTATACTGAGAAATCATTTATACTGAGTAAGAGAAATCTCATTCAGTATAAAAATAAATCAATTATGTAACTCTGTTTCCTCTCCACAGGAAATAGATAAAATAAATAAGTAAAATAGATTTCTAAAAGTCAGGTCACTTAGGCCTAACTTGTGGAAATCTGTACAGGTTTGTCTCTATTCTTATTCACTACCAGCTCGATGAATTCATTTCTATAACGGTTTAGATACTTACGAATGTTGAGAGCATGGTTGATACTATTGTCATCTGGAATATATTAAACAATATATTCCCATGGGATACCACATCACTATCCATTCTCTCTCTCTCTCTCTCTCTCTCTCTCTCTCTCTCTCTCAATTTCCTGAATTTTAATTTTAATCGCAGTCTTAAGCTAAAAGTTGTTAAAGGTCAAAATCCAAGTAAATCACATTATAGAGAATTCATTTATTCTAATTACAGCCTTGGTCAAGACTTCCTTGGTGATTTCATCATAAACAACTGAGAAGTGCTTCTAATTTTATGTAATACGAATGTAAATTTCTACTTTAGTAAGCACTTAAAAAATAGACCTATATATTAATAAAAAAAACTTATCAGGCAGACGGAGAAAAATCATTTTATATAATAATTTATAATATTGCTAATAGTACTTCATATATTTAATACATTACAGCATATGTTGCTACAAGATGATGTACGCCATGGATATTATGAAAATCTTGTGTCTTTAATTTTAGTTTGTTATTTAAAAATACATAAATTTAAAATTATTTATTTATTCTTATTCTTATTAATATTTAAAATGCATAAATGCTTCATATTTTCAATTAAAAATTGGAGTTCCTTTTCAGAAAAATTCATTTTTATTTAGTAGAAACAAGTTCTGAAGAAAAATAAAAAATAGAGCATGCCTTTATGATAAACTCAACAAAGAGCTCATTAGCGACATCTAGCAGATCTTTCTTAAGTTACAGAAGAGAGGCAGATATTGATCTTTCTCTGAGATGGTGGAAGTTTTCACTTACTCGGTCTCTCCAAACACCTGACACATTTCTAAAACTTTCTCCTCTCTTCAGGGTGTTTGAAAAGAAAAAGAAAAATTCCAGTGTGAAATAAATCAATATTTTGCATGAATATACAGTCTTGGGTATGTTGTGTGTGTTTTTAAATCAGAAAGCATCTGCTTGAAAATAAATATGCTGAATATGATTTTATTACTGTTTTTAGCAAAAATTCTTTTAGTTTTGAAACTATGCCAGTTGCGATGTGATTAATTTGTACTACCATGGCGCGCTCTATTATCAGCTGTCGGCAACTGCAGCTCGCAATCAGACGTGAATGCAGGTTGCGAAGTGTTGGCTTAACCTACTTAAATGTGATTAATTATTTCTGTATATCGAAACTTACATCTGTTGAAGTGAAATAAAATTGTTATTTCCCATTTTAAGGTGAAAAATACATATTATCTAATTAATATCTATACTTGTACATAATACATTTACAAATGTACCAGTGTCTTTTTTTATATGACCGGACAGACAGATGACCTGATAAGAAAAGAGATATCGGCTTACACTGATAAACTTATAATAAATCAGACTACTGTAACCGGTTGTCATATCAAGAATGCGAAACTCTCTTTAGCCATTAAAAAATAAATAAATATTTATATACATCTACAGTAGTAATTCTTTGAAGATGTAGGACATAAAAAAACTATACTGGATTTATTTAGATAAATTCTAAGCTTTAATATAAAGAAAATGGCTATCATTCAAATGTCCCATAAGAGCGCCCCCCCCCCCATACAAGCAGATACTTTCAGCTCTTTCACAAGGATCAACAGTCTTGCTAATAGAGTAATGTTTTCTACCATTTCTTTCTTACTATTTTTTAAAGGTGAAAATATATAGCTACCCCAGAGCAATATGTTTTAATCATTTTCAAAATACTGATATGTTTAAAATAAAACAAACTATTCTACAAAAAAAAGCATACTTTTTTTTATATAAATTTGAAATTTTTGTTTGGAATTTATATGAGAAATATAAGAAATGATATGAGAAAAAATATTATTTGTTCAAAAACTGAGTTTTGATATGTCATTTGTATTACCACACGAAGTATAAAATAAATTAGGCAAAAGTTACGCCCAATGATAACTACCAATTGATTTTTTTCTCTCAGTAATTTGACTGAGTCATAAGCAGACGATTGCAACAATCACACATTTGCAGCAATCTTCAGCAATTTATTTATTTTACGAAAGCCAGTTGGCGAAGAATATTCATTCAAAAATTCTTATTTAATATTCATAATATTTTAAGAGTTTTATTTGATATGAATATTTTTATTTTTGCATAAATCTTTAAAAATTAAAAGCGTAAGCATTAAATTAATATTTACAAAGAAAAGTTAACCTTTCAACAGAACTAAATCATTTTAGACTGAAAAGTGGCTTAGCAAGCCAAGAATAATAATCATTAAAAAAAGGAAAAACAAAATTCCGGTGAGGTCAGGTTTTATCCAGAGCTGAAGGTTGTTCTACTTGAAACAGGAGGTTTGGCAATCATGCTTAAATAAAAATAGACATTGTTACAAAAACGATCCACTCTCAACAGAATATTTGGCAATGAGAATGAACGGAAATAGTTCATCGTCCATTGTACTAGTGAAACGAAGGTACAGTGAATAGCATGAATGGAGCTAGAGGGCCAGTGCATCTTAAAGGCTGATAATGCCAACAAAATGCGCTAATGAACTAGAAATCAAAAACAAATATCTTGTAATGATATTATGTTGCAACACTACTTTCGTAATTGGGATCTCTTTTTTTTTTAATTTAATGTTATGCTGTTTTTAAAAGTCTTCAGGCGAGTTTTTGAAACAAAGTACAGGGAAACACAAGCTGTCGTTTGCCAATATGAATATATATAAACATAGTCAAAGCTGTTCTTTATATAGGCACTCAGACTTGTTTACGCAGACGATTTTGGATGAAACCTAATATATAAAATGTTTAATAAAATGTGTCGAACTAAACTATTTTAATTTTAGTTTAACTTATGCAAGATTTGGTACCAGAATTATGCAAAAGGATAGAAAATAGTCTCACAATATAATTTCATGAATATGTGGTACATAATAATTTTATTTAGAGCAGTTTTTGACAGACATTACAAGCGAGCTAATATAATTATAGACCGTGTTAAATATAATTATCATAAATAAATAAAACTAACAATCTTACCAAAATAAGTGACTTTTCCTTAAAAACTTTTGAAACCCTCCAAAACTTTTCTGGGTCCTCATTTATAAAATCATATGGTTAAAATTATTAATTCTCTCTCCAAACTCTATCCCGGCAACCTCATGCTGCTTACCCTAACTCATATTATTATGCAAACTAACTACTTGGTAGAAGATGCTGCCGCCATCTGCTGTCCATTATAAAGTGATCGGTAAAACAGGGGTGTCAAACTGGCGGCCCGCGGGCCTCATGAGGCCACTGAGGCCTCAAGGAAAGATTAAAAAAAAAGATGGTTGCTTTTTATAATAAAACAGAAATACCGTATTTACTTGAATATAACTCGCCTTCGCATATGACTCACACCTCTGTACCCTGGTTTTACTTTATGAAAAAAAGAAATTAAAAAGTTTTGCATATACATCGCACACGAAAATAAAGTTTAACCACTTTCACGTTGGGATGATAACTCGCTCCCCCCGCGGTAAACAACACGTCCTCCCCAACTGCCTCTATACTGCAGATGCAAGAAAAACAAGTAGTTTTATTGTACCACTGAATAAAGTATAGAGACATTTGCTGTGTGTGTGTGTGTGTGTGTGTGTGTGTGTGTGTGTGTGTGTGTGTGTGTGTGTGTGTGTGTGTGTGTGTGTGTGTGTGTGTGTGTGTGTGTGTGTGTGTGTGTGTGTGTGTGTGTGTGTGTGTGTGTGTGTGTGTGTGTGTGTGTGTGTGTGTGATATATTTCTTTAGTGCGATTAGAGACAACTGGTATGAAAACGGCACTAACTTATGAATCACATGTCCCTACCACATTAACCATGCTTTTTAGACTCAAGCAAAACTATATGTTGCATTGGCAAACAGTATCTAACTAAAATCTATTGTTTTTAGTTAGGTGTGTGTGAGTGCACCCACTAACTCAAACACAAAGCTGCAATAAAATTGGTAAACGTGTTGAAACTAAGACATATAGAGTGAATGTTGTTATGACAGTTTCAGATATTATGAAATTTGGTTTTTAGAGAATTAGTGTTTCAGCTCAAAAATGTCTGCTTGACTTTGTGTTTTGGCAACGCGATCTTTTGTTAATACCGCATCAATAATATCCACATCTTCATAGCTGCTGTAATGATGTAATGAACACCCTTCAGACATTCCTGAAGGGTGTTCATTACATATCTGAAATCTTATAAATTACTTGTAATTTTTACTTGGAATAATGGGAAAAAAGATGACCTATTTGGATAGATTACTTTGACAATGCACACAAAGAAATCGCTCTCGAGGACGGAAGTAGCTTTTTTTTGGTAAGCAGTTTTTTGGTAAGTAATCCCCATTTTCAGTTTTTTTTTTCTGAAAAACTTTAGTTTCTAAAAATCCTCACATATATCTCGACCATGATTTTTTAGCTTTAATTTTGGGAAAAAAAGTGCGAGTTATATTCGAGTAAATACGGTATCGATTTATTCGTTTTCATACGACATTTATAGTCACAATATGAATGCAACGACCTCCTATAATATAATTGCAATAATAAAAATTTATGTCGCAATTTCAATGTTGGATCCGATCCTAATCAATCGTAACTATATTTCTAACTTCTAACTTCTATGGCTGGGACATCAACTCCTTGGATTTTTATCCCGTAATCGGTATTTTTTTAATTGTTTAAAGAAAGAAAGTTTTGAGCACTTGGCTCGCCCTAATTAGGGCTGTGTAGAAATATTTCAATCTGTGATCAGGGCCCCTTTGGGCGTTTATGTTTCCATCTGTCTTTTTCATTGTAATCTGATGGCTAACGAATGAGTAGGTTGGGATGAAGTGATGCCTGAGCAAAGTACTTGGTTGCTATCTGGAGTAGAAACGTGGGTATGTCTGGCAGGTTTCTGTCTTGGTGGAGGATAGTGTTCCTTATAAACCACGGGGCATCGAAGATCATTCGGAGGCATTTGGTTTGGATTATTTGTAATCTTTTGATGTTGCTAGGAGAGGTGTGGCTCCACGCTGGTGAACCATAAATCAGTATGGGTCTGATGATTGCCTTGTATATTCTTAATTTGTTTTCTGGGCTGACTTTGCTTCTACGGTTGAGTAGGGGGGGGTAGAGTTGAGCAATTGCTGAGTTTGCTTTGTTGCAGGCATGAGAGATGTGAGAGTTAAAGTTGAGGCGGCTGTCTAGTTGAATATCTAAATATTTGGTGCTGGATTTCCATGGAATAGTTGTGTTGAAAAGTTTGACTTCTCCGTATTGTGATGCCTTCCGTCTTGTGAAGAGAATGGCAGTACTTTTGTCAGCATTCACAGATATTCTCCATTTCCTGAGATATCTTTCCAGGTTTGCTGCTGCGGTCTGTGAAAGTTTCGATATTCACGACGTGGCTCAAGTTGCTTTGTTTCTTCGGCTTGCTTGTAATATTCACACAGTATGAATATTACTGAAGAGTTCTTGGAAATGATTCCCATCCATGGAACCACTACAGGGGGAGACATTTTTGACGCCGTGTGGGACATTTTGGAAAAATACCAACTTCCTCTGAACAGGCTCATAGCAGTGACAACCGATGGTGCTGCAGCAATGACAGGCAAAAATAAAGATTTTGTGTCAAGACTTGCAGCAAAGTTAAAGGAAATGTATTCAGACATTCCAAAGCTGCAATCTTTCCATTGCATTATTCATCAGCAGGTCCTGTGCTGATGAATAATGACTACGTATCAAGCAATACGTAGTCTTTATTTGAGTTGTAAGTCAGCAGTTAGAATTGAAGGAAGTACAGGAAGATGGTTTAATGTTAAATCTGGTGTGAGACAAGGATGTACATTATCCCCTCTGTTATTCATTATCTATATGGATCACATTATGAAGGAATGTGGTATTAAACCTGATATCAAAATTGGAGATGTTAATGTCAGCTCTTTGCTTTATGCGAATGATGTTATACTTCTAAATAAATCCGCCACAAGTCTGCAAGTTCTCTGACTAAATTGAATAGCTGTTGTAATAGATATGGTATGAAGGTCAGCAATAAAAAGACAAAGACAATGAAAATAGGCAGAATCATTGAAAATGTCAACTGTGTTGTGAATGGAGAACCTGTGGAACAAGTAAAACATTTCAGCTACTTAGGCACGATTTTTACTGAAGATGGTAAATTAAATATAGAAATAGACAACAGAATCAGCAAAGCTGGTATGGTGGGAAGCCAATTGAATAAATTCATATGGAATAAAAAAGAAATTAGTCGGAACACTAAATTAGCTGTATACAAGACTGTGTTCAAACCAATTTTAACTTATGGATCTGAGAGCTGGGTCAGAAGTAAAACACTTGACCAAAGACTAGAGACCGCAGATATGAGAGTCCTGAGAAAGATTAGAGGCGTGAACAGATGACATCAATGGCAATATCATATTAAAAATGAGGATATTAGGAAAGAACTTGACATTGTCAGCATCCAGGAATGCGTTAGCAGAGCTAATCTCAGATGGTATGGTCACTTAAATAGAATGGGAGAGGAAAGATTAGCAAAACAAGTGTTCTCTGCCAGGTTGGCAGGAAAACGACCCAGAGGAAGACCAAGATATAGGTGGATTGATACGGTACAAAGTGCCTTAGACGATAGAAATATAAGATCTGAAAATGTTGGAGTGTTGACAAGTAACAGACTGATTTGGAGGAAAATTGTAGATAGGAAGTTAGTAATGATGTAATTTTTTTCATGTAGTACTGTCATATCCTGTACACCCCTTGAGGGTACATGGCAGGAATTTGATAATGAATGAATTAGGTCCTGTGCTCCAAAGTATTAGAAATGAGCAGCGTACTCAAGCCTGTGACAAATACTGTGAACTTCATCCGATTCAGAGGCCTCAATCACCTCCAGTTGCACAATTTCTAAAAGACTTGGAGAGTGAATTCGTTGGTTATCTTGTCATATGGTTCTAAAAACCTTTTTTACTTTTAAAGGAGATCAAATTGTTCCTAGAAATGAAAAATCACGATGTTGCATTTTTTAATGATCAGACATGGATACAAGATCTAGCATTCTTTGTTGATATTACAGGACATTTGAATAATTTAAATGTCAAACTTCAGGGAAAAGATCAGTTAATAACACAATGTATGATGCACTGGCAAGTTTAAGTTAGTTTTGTTTCAAAATCATTTAAAAGAGAATATTCTACAGTAAATTACTTTCCTATGTGCGAACAGTTGAACAATAAGAATCAAAGTTTTACCTTTTCTCAATATTTTCTCAAACTAGAAAAGATAAAAGAATAATTTGATAGGCGATTTAAAGTTTTTAAGGAGCAAGAAGAAGTTTTTTCGCTTTTTACGGATCCTTTTTCCTTTAATTTCTAAAAAGCTCCTATTTGTATTCAAATTGAACTTATTGATTTCCAAAATGATTCCATTCTAAAAGCGAAATACCAAGAAGTTGGTGTACCAAAAATATACATTTATTTAGGTCAAAAATATCCGGAAATAAAAAAAGTTTCCAGCAAATATTCTATGCTATTTTGGAAGCACCTATTTAAGTGAACAATTATTCTCATGTATGAAAGGTAACAAAACAGCCCATAGATTAAGATTAATCTTTCTGCCATAATGAAGGTCGTATGCTCACAATCTTTGAGTTATTAACTAGCCTGCCAAAATTGGATTTTGGCAGGCTGGTTAATAAACGTTGACAAGTGTCGGGAAAAAAATAAAATACTGAAATTAAATTACTATAATTATATTTTGCAATATATATATTTTAGCCCGAAAATATTATAATTTTCCCCAAAATATAGACCCCCCCCCCCCAAAAAAAAAAAAAAAAATATATATATATATATATATATATATATAGAGAGAGAGAGAGAGAGAGAGAGAGAGAGAAGTATTTTATTTCAACGCAAACACAAAAAATTTCAAACTAACAGGAAGCTCTGTAAATTTTTGTGATGGTTATTAATGAGAATTTATACTTTTTTTTAGAATGTATAAATATATAAATATTTGATTTATTCAAATAAAATTTAATTTCGGTTTAATTTGAATTAAATGCTATCTATTGTAAATATTAATATAATAAAAATATTCTTTATATTATTATTTTTTTTTTTTTTTGAGTTGTCCTAATAATTATTCTATTTTTTTTATGTCTTGGAATGACTCAGAAGAAATAAAATTTTTATTATTAATTTTCCAGTTTATTTATATTCATTTTTTCACTTCCCTTGGATTTTAATTAGTGCAAGTTTTTTAAGTCGAAAAGTTTTTGCGGCCCACTTGAGATACAGTTTTATAGCAAATGTCCCGCGTTCCAATTGAGTTTGACACTCCTGGTATAAAGTAATAATTTAAATTATACTTTATTTAATAATTTAAATTATTACAATTATCAAAATTATTATAATAATTCATAATAAAATCTTTAATGCGTTTTAATTAATGAGTCTTCTTGATCCGTTCATTTCTCGTATAAGGACACTCATATACCGGAAATAGAGCATGAAGTTCAATGTATAATTCATTAACACTACAAGGTCATCTTGATAACGCCATTCTAACGGTGTTCTTGCACAATAATAATTGCCGTCACATCTTTGAGCAAATTCTTTCATGCAGCGGTGCGTATGGACTTTAATGCTGTATAACTTTGAAGCAGTATAAAGTGAAGTGAAATAGGTCCAGTATGTTTTCTTTTTCTTTTCTATTATTTTCTGCAAAATTAAACACTAAAAGTCCCCTTTTAATAAAAAAAAGTTCGGAGCTTTATTTCTCACTCACTCCCGTTTTTTTCCCCCCGTCACATAAATTTTTCCTCAACGTTTATGACGTTTGTTCTCAAACCACGCAGTTACAGCAGCCTTATGACACCGTGCATTGTCTTGCTGAAAGATACAATCGTCAGTTCTGTAGAAATTAAACAAAGTAGGAAGCATTGCCCAGAATGTTTAGAAACCTTTTGGAGTTCAATGTTCGTACCACCACAAACAAAGGTCCGAGGCCAAACCAGCCACCCCCGAATTTCATAGTTGGGTAAAGAGCCGTTCACCGGGCATTCTCCACATCCACACCCGTCCATGTGATCGGTAGAGGGTGTAGCTTGATTCGTCGCTCCATAACACTGCTTTCAAAGTTTCCTCTTCCCGCTGTACATGCTCCGCATCACGGAAGACGACGCTGCATGTTAGTTCAGGTAATGTGGGTCTGCATTTTGCAGTCTTACTATAAAATCCATGTTGTGAGCCTTGGTTCTGAATGTTTTTGTGTTGGTTCATGTTCCAGTACTTAGCATTCAACATGTCAAACCAACAAATGGCGTTTTTACATATTATCATTCGTAGAACCCTACGGTCACGTTCGGTGAGTGTGGTGAGTTGTCCATTGCGAATAGCACTTGCAGTTCGCTCCCTACGCTTCCATCTGAGTATGGTATATCACAGATTGTAGACCTGTGATGGCCCAATTTGTCAACAATTTGCCGAACAGATAGGCCTGCAACATGACATCCTATCACAACGCCTCTTTCAAACTCCTCCAGTTCCCTTCTCACCGCCATTTCACCCGGACACGGTTACACTGACTTGTAAACATCATCTTCCTCCAATTTATACCGGCTAAAAACACGTGAATCGTTACAAGGCACCTTGCCCATGGGATTGTTCCTTGACTTCTTGCCAAGCAGTATATATTATTTTAGGGTCCTGTGCAGCCCTGTGGCGTTTGTTCTAATCGTCTAAACCTTTCTTCGGACAGTTCCTATGTGGACTAGCTGTTTTTTTTTTTTTTCCCTCGAAAATCGAGTTTTTAACTGTGCATTCTGAAAAAAATCGAGTAGTAGTTGTTTATTGATAATTCTTGAGTCCACTGTGAGGGTGGAAGGATAGAGGTTGATTACCCACTATATAAAATTAATATAATAGAAGAGGATAGAGAAGAGAAACAGAAGTTTCTGAAAGAAGTATGGGATATTTTCTGTCTGTGGCATGTGTGTGTGTGTGTGGCAGGTGCTTTTTCTACTTAGTCGAGAATACGTCAGGACTTGCCGTCTGGTTGGACGAGTGGTTAGCGCACCCGGTCTCCAACCAACAACACGTCGCGGGTTTGAATTGGAGGGCATGGATGTTGGGATGATTATCTTTTAGGGTTCTAACAGGCACTTAAGGGCCCACGACTTTTCTTCCAACTATTCTTGGACTTCGCAACCGTCACTCAAGGATAAGGTGGTTAGCGCGGGCGGGTTTGCCTGTTCTGAGGGACGAAAAACCCGAGTTTCCTGGTGAAAAAAAAATCCCCTACCCCCGTATGAGACGGACTACCTTACCTTTCGTAGAAAGTGACCAGATAATAGTTCCTCCCATTACGAGAATCGAGCCCAGGTCTTTCCGACCAAAAGGTTTCGTCTATACCGACTGAGCTACGGAGGCTCTAGACAAATAAGTAATTTAGCAACTAAATATTTAACGCAAGCACAACAAACATTTTTTGATCATACTTTAAGAATTATGTTTTCATTTCAAATGGTTAACTGAAAACTGAAACTAAAATAATTCGACCTCTTAGTACGCTTTCTCTTAGTACGTTACTTCTCTATTTGCAAATATTCCGCTTAAAAGAGCATTACAATTAAAAAAAAAAAACCTTCTTGATGTTACTGTATTCTTTCGTTTTCGATGCAATCGGGTTATTTCGTATGGCGTAATAAAATTTACTCCCCCCTTTCCCCCCAAACTGCAGAAATGGAGTTGGGCATTCTTTTTTTCGCCATTGCTTGCAATTGTTTTCGTGGAAACTTTTGAATTAAAGGCAGTGATTTCCTCTAAAACACAAACACGACCTCTGGTTGCGCTATGTTGATGACGTGTATGCTATTTGAATGCGCCGCTATGAGACTCTTTACATGCTTAGCGCCCTTAAATGACCAATACCCTAAAATGAAATTTACTTTAGAAATAATTATATATATTATCCGACCACAGAAGCGAGAGCCGTCGTTGGCAGATTGCCAAGAAGAGTCAACTCATGTTGAAGTGGGGAGGGGGGGGTGAAGGAATAAGGCGATGTACGGATTCGTCGCCAAACGAGAAATCACGTGCTTTATACGTAAAATTTTCCATTTGTTGTACAAGCAAAATAGTTACCATTTTAAAAACTACAATGTTCATGAAAGAAAAGTTAATTTTACGACGTGTAATAATAAACAACTCATCCCACAAGACAGATTGATTATCCTATTATCGGAATGGATATCAAAACTGAAGATGTAATCTCAGCCCTTTACTTTATGAATATCACATTATACTCCTAAATAAACCAGGTACAAATTTTTAGGTTTCATTAAACGACTTTTATAATTGCTGTAAAAAACTGCATGAAAATCAGAAATCAAAAGATAAAGACAATGAAAAGAGACAGAAACATTGACTGCATCCTGAATGAGAAACAATAGAGCAAGTAAAGTATTTTAGCTACTTAGGCACAGTTTTTAATCAAGATGACAAATTAAACATAGAAACATACAACAGAACTTGCAAAGCTAATATGGCGGAGATTCACATGAATAAATTTATATGGAATCAGAGAAAAATTAGCCAAAATACTAAACTAGCTTATACAGGATAGTGCTCAAACTAATTTTTACTTATGGATCTGAGAGTCGGGTTGAATATCAAAGACTAGAGACCGCAGATATGAGTTATGAAAAAGATTAGGGGCATGAACTAACCAATTGTAACTCCGAGGTTTCTACAACTGACGTCGCTGATCTACTTCAAGCACACAATGAAACGATCTCTTTGAAATGGCAAAATCTCAAGAGACCTGACGAAGGTTTTCAACACACAGAAAAAAGCAACTGAGATTTTCGAGTCACAGGATTCAAAGAAAAGCTGCTACAGATTTCAAAAAATGCCATAATGAAATTTATAAAGTAAGAGAATATTGTCTTGAAATAAACGATTCTTATAATTCGGCTTTCGGAATGGTTTTGGTACTAGAGAGGCCCTTTTCTGTACCCCCAAATATTGATACAAAAATGCATAGAAAAAAAAAATCTGTCTTTATGTGTTTCATAGATTTTGAAAAAGCATTCGACAAAGTCAGACACACTAACTTAATAGAAGTCCTTCAACAAATAAGGCTAGACGAACAAGACATAAGACTAATAACAAATCTGTATTGGAATCAGTCAGCTACCGTTCAATTAGACAACATTACCACCAGTGATATTAACATCAAAAGAGGAGTGAGACAAGGATGTGTGCTCTCACCACTCCTGTTCAACATATATGCAGAGGTAATCTTTAAAAAAGCATTGGAAGAATGTTCAGAGGGAATCACAATAAATGGAAAGATTGTTAACAACCTTCGATATGCAGATGACACCGTACTAATTGCAGATAATATTATGGATCTCCAAAAACTCATTGACAGAATATACATAGAAAGCCAAAGAATGGGAATAAAT
Organism: Typopeltis vanoorti; assembly: GCF_054136105.1. NCBI lineage: Eukaryota > Metazoa > Arthropoda > Arachnida > Uropygi > Thelyphonidae > Typopeltis > Typopeltis vanoorti. Next base: position 78,468,359 of record NC_143557.1, read on the forward strand.
ATAAACATCAACAAGACAAAATACATGATCATCAGCAAACATCCAGCGTCATCAATGAAACTGACACTCAATGGGAAAAATATTGATCACGTGTCAAGATATAAATATCTTGGTTGCTGGCTTAATGAACGGTGGGATCCAGAAATAGATATAAAGACAAGGATTGAAATTGCACGGCAGTCCTTCATGAAAATGAGAACACTATTCTGCAATAAAGACCAAACATGGAAGTCAGATGCCGAATGCTGAAATGCTACGTGCGGTCTATTCTGCTCTATGGAGTTGAAACATGGACATTGAAGGCGACAACCATCAAGAAAATCGAAGCCTTTGAGATGTGGCTATACAGAAGAATGCTAAAGATATCATGGACAGAAAAAATTACCAATGAAGATGTCTTAAAATCTATTGGCAAAGCTAAACATCTTGTACAAATAATCAAGAAACGAAAAACATCATATCTTGGCCACATCATGAGAAACAGCAAATACCAACTTCTACAAACTATTTTGATAGGAAGAATTGGTGGCAAAGGAACTAGAGGAAGAAAAAGAATATCATGGTTTGATAACATCAAGACGTGGACAGGAAAGAGCAGTGCACAACTGCTCAGATTAGCACAAGAGCGCAGTTTGTTCGCCAAGATGGTCGCTGACCTTCGATAGAAGATAGCACAATAAGAAGAAGAAGAATAATTTGCTGTATTTTAAAGGCTATGCTTTTATATGTTGGAATTTTCTGAAAAAAAATCATTTGTTTGGATAAATACATTTTTTGTTGTTTTTTAACATATTACGAAAACCCTGCTGTATGGACCAAACATGGAACCTTTGTCAAGACACTTCAATGGAATTCTTGAAGTGTCTTCAGCGGAGTTGATGCCAAATAAAAGCGATGGCGTTTGTAAGTGATTTGATACTTGTTGCTGAACCTAAGAGGGGCTTCAGGAGTTGTTAAGACCCTACTGCTCAGTATTTTACTCCCAGAGGTCTTGCTATTAATGAACACAAGTCTTTTACGATCACTCTAACATCATCAGGTCATGACAGTAAACTTCTTTAATATTTCCAACCGCCCTCTTTAACCTGTCGGTATTTTGGACGAGTGGCGGTACTTGGGATTAATGTTTTCGGCTGATGGACGACGATCTTGGTGTCGGGTTAACTTTCAACATTTCTGGATAAGCTTCGTGAAGCTCCATTGAAGCCTCAGCAATGCATTGCGTTATTAAATTGATTTGTATTATCTAAATTATTCCATTCTTTAGTATTAGGACAACTAACTTTGACCATCATGAATAGACTAGATAAACTAGTACATCAAGCAGTCGAGTTAGATCTTGGCTGAGACTATCACATGATGTTCCAGTTGCTTATCTTCATGCGGCCGATTAGGAATCGGTGGATTAGGAATTCCTGGAATGAGACGGATGGTTCCTTGCTTAAAATATCTAAAGTTATCTAAAGTTAAATAAACTCCAAAATTTTCTTCACCTTTTAACATAGCTGCCTTTAGAACTCCTTTGATTCAACGAAAATTAAACTAGATTGGACCATTGACAATAGAATGCAAATTTTTGCTTCTAACTCTCTTGAAAGGAAGAGATGGGAAAGACTTCTATATCTCTCAGTTGATGGGAAGCCCTTCATTGGCTCAGAAAGGGTTCCGTCTTACCATCTTTGGTCCGTGAAAGAACAAGAATGTTCCATTGATGGGAGCATATAGATCTGGTCGGGACAAGAATAAATGTCCTTCTACCAAGCCCGCCGTAGGCATAATATAGAAACCACATGTAGGACTGGATGTGTGTTCAGAAAGACTATGTGTCATAGTCAATGTTATTTTGACTAAAACAGCAAGAATTGGTAGTGAGAAAGGATCAAAATATCAAGAGTGAGGTACGCATAAGAAAGTCTGATCTTTTGGCATAAAAGAATGGCAGTGTTGTTGTACAGGATATTCAAGTCTGTAGATCGAACCGAAACGTTGATCGGGCCAGTGAAGATAAGATAGATTATTATGCTTTTAATCTGGGTATTTAAAGACATTGTTTAGAAGAACATGAAGGAAAAAAAAGCCGTAGTGAACATGGTTCACTACGGCTTTTTTTTTTTTTTTTTGCTATAACCGTCTCTAATCACGGCCGGCTCTACCGACGGTGCAAGACGTGCATTTGCACGGGGCGACAAATTTTTTTGAGGCGGCAAAGTTGGCATAAACTATACGAAAAATAAGGGAAGGGGCGGCAAAATATGCTACTGCACAGGACGATTATACGAAAAATAAGGGAGAAAGGGCGGAAAAATATGCTACTGCACGGGGCGACAAAATTCCTTGGGGCGACCCTGTCTCGAATAGAGACGTGTGGTGTGTAAAGTCCTATAAGGATGCATAGGTGTTGGGTCTGAGTGCCCAAGAACATCAAATTACTTTCTCTCCGAGCCCTTCAAGGAACATTGGTTGCATGGAGGACGCATCAACAAATAACTAATAAATGCATCAACGAATCAATAACTATCACACAGGTTGATGTGTGATAGCTATTGTCCTAGCGTTAGGATACTGTAACACGAAGAATTAAAAATAAAAAAAACTTCAATAAATTTCATTGTTGAGAATGTAACTTCTGTTTTTTAACATTGTCTATAGAAAATAAATTGCCGCTTTACGAGCATGCGCTAAGAACGAATTAACTTGTAAATTCTGGAACTACCTGTAATCGTACAGCAGTCGAATTATTCCTCCTGTGCTGATGTATAGGTTTATCGATTGTATTACAAAAGCAACCATTTGTTAAAGCTCCTCAAATTTCTGTTATGTTACATAGTTCAGAGTTTCCTCTCAACTGTTGCAAATCTACCTGGTTTGAATCTGGTTGAAGATTTATGACGTAAAATAGCAAAACATTATACAGTATAGGTATCCCTCGATTAACGCGGTTAATTAATCTCTCGATGTTACTGCGTATATCAAAATCGCGTTAATCAAATCTAATAATCAATGCTAAAAAGTACAATTCATCCCTGATCGATTACTGTACTAATAATTCGTTTTACGTGGTACTCTTTTAAGAAAGATAAAAAATGAATGCAAAGTAAATGTTTAATAAATACTTGTACCTACATTAGTTACTGCTAAACTGCTAATGTAGATACAAGTCAAGAGTCGTTTGAACAGTTTTAGTTTTTTTTTCTTATCGGCATAAATTCTACGATAACAAGCAAAATGACTCTCCAGACCTCGGCAAACAAGCATTCTTTTATTAACATCTGGATCCATATCCATTATTTGTTGCTTAAGCGATTCTAAACTGCGAAATATTCCATCCAGTTCTTCGATTGCTATCTCCTTTGGAACCTCATCTTCACATTCCATTTGTTCGTTGTCTTCATATGTGCGTTGTTCAATTTCAAGAAGATCGTTGTCACTGAAATCTTTTGAATTTGAATCCAATAATTCTTTAACATCTTCTACATCAACACCATGAAAACCAAGGTCTTCACCAATTGCAATGATTTCTTCAACCACGTTGTTCACATTTTGAAAACAACCTACGTCATTAGCGCATTCTGGAAGAAGGTTTTTCCAAATAGCTTTCATGCAACTAGAAGACACTTGTTCTCACGAGTCATGAATGTTTTCAATTGCGTGTTTAATGTTGAATTTTTTTCAACATTCTTGGAGCGTAATCGCATTTTCTCCCGTTGTTGTTTCTATCCTTTGAGAATGTCTTTTTAAGAAAATAGGCTTTGAAAGTTGCAATGACGCCCATGTCCATGGATTGTAGCAATGATGTTGTATTCAGTGGGAAAAATAAAATTTTCACATTCTCACACAGATCATTAAGAGAATCTGGATGACCAGGTGCGTTATCTAAAAGCAAAAGAGCTTTGAAAGCTAAGTTATTTCTCTTGCTAAAGCTTCAACTTCCGGGCAAAAATAAGACAAACAATCTTCGAATAGACTTTGGATAACCCAAGCCTTCTGATTCGTCGGCCAAATTACAGGTAAAGAGTTCTTGTTATATGATCCTTTTAACGTCCTTGGGTTCTAAGTTCAATCGACAAGCAGCGGCTTCAATTTAAAAACTCCATTAGCAGTCCCTCCAAGCATAAGAGTTAAGCGATCTTTTGATCGCTTAACTGTTACTTTATAGCAAAACTGTAAAGTAACTCATAACAGGACCGTTTCTACATTCTTCGGGGCTCTGTGAGAAATGTAAAAGCGGGCCCCCTCTAAGTTAGTAACATTTATAGAAATTTTAAATGGAAGAATATCTTGTATTTAATTAATTAAATCCAATATGAAAAATATTTATGCACATAAATAAACAAGTATGCTCTTTAGCATCAATTTAAGTAAAGGGAAAAAATTAGTTAAAAAATAAATGTGTTTGTATGTACATGGTATATTATTTTATTATGTAAGTACACGTTATTATATAAATACGCCAAAACAATGATTTATTTAATAATATAAATAATAATATAAAAATATGAAAAAAATATCAATTTTTACTATAAAGAATGAAATATATGTATAACAACTTATAAGATTTAAAAGAAATCTTAATATATTAAATTTTATTTAACCTAATACGCTTATCAATAAAATCATTTATAACGCTATCAAAATTCAAATTTTCTGCAATTTCATGCTCTGTGGATATTATTGCCAGGGAGGACGACAAACGTTCTTGAGACATAGAAGATCGCAAATGGTTTTTATTATTATTTGACACCTCCAGGGAGTCCAAAGACTCATCGAGGGAGAGTGTGCCAACAGCATCGAACGATTGGATCCCTTCCAACTACTAACCGTGCTCAAATTTACTTAATTGAGCCATTAGTAGCAGAGAGTCTACCAATCGACCAACCTTTGCCAGCTAATTTCAATTTGGAAAATGACCTTTCTGCTTATTATGTACTGGTCAATAATATTTTAAATGTCATAGTAATATTTAGATAAATATCCGACAAATTATTTGCAATTATGAATTTTAAAATATTAATGGGTGCATCTTCTGGAACAATATTTCTAAAAAGAATTAATTCATTGTAAAATTCAGATTCATCAATATCTGTATTTAATTTTAGATACAGCTGTTTGCAGCAAAATTTTAATTCATTTTCTGTCATTTTTCTTATTAATTTCATATCATAATGAAATCCAAATGATTTTTCGTGAATTTCATACAATTCAAATATTTTTTTGAAATATTGTAGAGCAGTATCTAAAATTACAAAAAAGAAATTTATCATAAAATTATCTTTCTTATCACCTATGTGTGATTCATCAGGCGTTTCATAATCAAAAAATACTTTTCTTCGACGTACTCGACTTTCTTTAAATTTAATTTCTATTTCTAATAGATTTGACAGTTCTTTAGCAATCTCAAAACAGCTATCAAATCCTGATATTCTCTGTACTGCACTAACTCTTTAATATGCTTAGTTGCTACGTCTATGGGAAATTTTGCATTTTGTAATACTTTACTTACTAAATTAACTGTTAACAACAGCTCATACTAAATTACAAGGCTTAGTATAAACTCGAATGAATCTATTTGTTCATATATTGAAACAACTTCTACTTTGATAGTATTATCTGATGCAGTTTTAGGTAATTCTTTTAGTGCATTTAAAAATTCTGGAATTTGAAAACGTACAGCTCTAACTGATTCTATTCTACATTCCCATCTTGTATCACATAACGGTTTTGGAGTTTTCTTTAATTAACAAATTTCTTTAATATGTCCCAACGTGAAGTTGAGGCAGCAAATAATGTATATATTTTTTGCATAACATTAAAAAAAATTATTGCTATAATTGATGATTTTGCGACATCCCTTAAAATCAAATTTAAATTATGACAGGTGCAAGGAGTATAAAATGCCTTTTCGTTTTCAATTAAAATGTAAGCACGACTCCCTTATATACTCATTTTATATTCGCTCCGTTATCATACCTTTACCTCTACAATCTGACAATTTAAGATTTAATTTATTGAAAAGTGATTTTATATTCTCATATATACATTTACCAGTAGTGTCATTATTGTTAAAAATATCAAAAAGTGTTCACGAATTTCAATATCTGCTTCAAATATTTGTAAAAATCTAAAAATTACCGAAATTTGCTCCTGATGTCTAACATCAGGAGTACAATCGAGAATTATTGAATAGTACTTTGCCTGTCGTATCATATTTACAATATGTTGTTGAATTTTGGTTCCCATATCAACAATCAATCCATTTTGCATAATGGGTGATAGACGAATTTTGTTTCCTACCTATAATTTTTTTTTTCCCGAATCGTATTAAATGATCTTTTAAAAGTGGATCAAATTCGGCAATTAATTCTATGATTCTTAAAAAATTACCATTATGAACTATGTACAAAGTATCAAAATTACATCTAAAAGCTAAATTATGTTCGGATAAATAAAGAATTGCTGCTACTATTCGTCTTAAAACATTTCTTAACCGTTCTGCTTCAAATTTTATGACATTTTGATTTGCCTGATCAATTGTATTGTGATTTTATAAATTACATTTCATTTGTGTCCATGAATACATGCATTTCATGTGCACTGGATTTCATTCGTGCGACTTTAATCTTTCACTTACATGTCGCCAGCCAG